>NW_027223327.1:5927812-6324665 GCF_030449975.1 Polyergus mexicanus | reverse complement strand
ACTTACTGACATGTAACTAAGAAGTTCCGAACGAACAAAACTTGCGTACATAGCGATCTCAGCTTTGTGCGCAGAAAACGTATATCCTCAATTTCCTTAATGTCGTACAAGAATTTTCGACTAAACTCACTTACTGACACGTAACTGAGACGTTTCGAACGAACTAAACTTGCGTACATAGTGATTTTAACAATGTATGATGTGAAGCGGTTCTTCTCAATTTCCTTGATGTTGCACAGGAATTTTAGACAAATCTCACGTACTGACACGTAACTAAGACGTTCCGAACGTACAAAACTTGCGTACATAGCGATTTTAACAATGTTTGCCGTGAAGCGTTTCTTCTCAATTTCCTTAATGTCGTGCAAGAATTTTCAACTAAACTCACTTACTGACACGTAACTAAGACGTTCCGAACGACCAAAACTTGCGTACATAGCGGTTTTAACAATGAATGCCGTGAAGCGGTTCTTCTCAATTTCCTTGATGTTGCACAAGAATTTTAGATAAATCTCACTTACTGACACGTAACTATGACGTTTCGAATGAACAAAACTTGCGTACATAGCGATCTCAGCTTTGTGCGCAGAAAAACGTATATCCTCAATTTCCTTAATGTCGTGCAAGAATTTTCGACTAAACTCACTTACTGACACGTAACTAAGACGTTCCGAACGAACAAAACTTGCGTACATAGCGATCTCAGCTTTGTGCGCAGAAAAACGTATATCCTCAATTTCCTTAATGTCGTGCAAGAATTTTCGACTAAACTCACTTACTGACACGTAACTGAGACGTTCCGAACGAACAAAACTTGCGTACATAGCGATTTTAACAATGTATGCCGTGAAGCGGTTCTTCTCAATTTCCTTGATGTTGCACAAGAATTTTAGACAAATCTCACTTACTGACACGTAACTATGACGTTTCGAATGAACAAAACTTGCGTACATAGCGATCTCAGCTTTGTGCGCAGAAAAACGTATATCCTCAATTTCCTTAATGTCGTGCAAGAATTTTCGACTAAACTCACTTACTGACACGTAACTGAGACGTTCCGAACGAACAAAACTTGCGTACATAGCGATTTTAACAATGTATGCCGTGAAGCGTTTCTTCTCAATTTCCTTGATGTAGCACAAGAATTTTAGACAAATCTCACTTACTGACACGTAACTAAGACGTTCCGAACGAACAAAACTTGCGTACATAGCGATTTTAACAATGTATGCCGTGAAGCGGTTCATCTCAATTTCCTTTATGTTGCACAAGAAATTTAGACAAATCTCACTTATTGACATGTAACTAAGAAGTTCCGAACGAACAAAACTTGCGTACATAGCGATCTCAGCTTTGTGCGCAGAAAAACGTAAATCCTCAATTTCCTTAATGTCGTGCAAGAATTTTCAACTAAACTCACTTACTGACACGCAACTAAGACGTTCCGAACGAACAAAACTTGCGTACATAGCGATTTTAACAATGTATGCTGTGAAGCGGTTCTTCTCAATTTCCTTGATGTTGCACAAGAATTTTAGACAAATCTCACTTACTGACACGTAACTAAGACGTTCCGAACGAACAAAACTTGCGTACATAGCGATCTCAGCTTTGTGCGCAGAAAAACGTATATCCTCAATTTCCTTAATGTCGTGCAAGAATTTTCGACTAAACTCACTTACTGACACGTAACTAAGACGTTCCGAACGAACAAAACTTGCGTACATAGCGATCTCAGCTATGTGCGCAGAAAAACGTATATCCTCAATTTCCTTAATGTCGTGCAAGAATTTTCGACTAAACTCACTTACTGACACGTAACTGAGACGTTCCGAACGAACAAAACTTGCGTACATAGCGATTTTAACAATGTATGCCGTGAAGCGGTTCATCTCAATTTCCTTTATGTTGCACAAGAAATTTAGACAAATCTCACTTACTGACATGTAATTAAGTAGTTCCGAACGAACAAAACTTGCGTACATAGCGATCTCAGCTTTGTGCGCAGAAAAACGTATATCCTCAATTTCCTTAATGTCGTGCAAGAATTTTCAACTAAACTCACTTACTGACACGTAACTAAGACGTTCCGAACGACCAAAACTTGCGTACATAGCGGTTTTAACAATGAATGCCGTGAAGCGGTTCTTCTCAATTTCCTTGATGTTGCACAAGAATTTTAGATAAATCTCACTTACTGACACGTAACTATGACGTTTCGAATGAACAAAACTTGCGTACATAGCGATCTCAGCTTTGTGCGCAGAAAAACGTATATCCTCAATTTCCTTAATGTCGTGCAAGAATTTTCGACTAAACTCACTTACTGACACGTAACTAAGACGTTCCGAACGAACAAAACTTGCGTACATAGCGATCTCAGCTTTGTGCGCAGAAAAACGTATATCCTCAATTTCCTTAATGTCGTGCAAGAATTTTCGACTAAACTCACTTACTGACACGTAACTGAGACGTTCCGAACGAACAAAACTTGCGTACATAGCGATTTTAACAATGTATGCCGTGAAGCGGTTCTTCTCAATTTCCTTGATGTTGCACAAGAATTTTAGACAAATCTCACTTACTGACACGTAACTATGACGTTTCGAATGAACAAAACTTGCGTACATAGCGATCTCAGCTTTGTGCGAAGAAAAACGTATATCCTCAATTTCCTTAATGTCGTGCAAGAATTTTCGACTAAACTCACTTACTGACACGTAACTGAGACGTTCCGAACGAACAAAACTTGCGTACATAGCGATTTTAACAATGTATGCCGTGAAGCGTTTCTTCTCAATTTCCTTGATGTAGCACAAGAATTTTAGACAAATCTCACTTACTGACACGTAACTAAGACGTTCCGAACGAACAAAACTTACGTACATTGCGATTTTAACAATGTATGCCGTGAAGCGGTTCTTCTCAATTTCCTTGATGTTGCACAAGAATTTTAGACAAATCTCACTTACTGACATGTAACTAAGACGTTCCGAACGAACAAAACTTGCGTACATAGCGATCTCAGCTTTGTGCGCAGAAAAACGTATATCCTCAATTTCCTTAATGTCGTGCAAGAATTTTCAACTAAACTCACTTACTGACACGTAACTAAGACGTTCCGAACGAACAAAACTTGCGTACATAGCGATCTCAGCTTTGTGCGCAGAAAAACGTATATCCTCAATTTCCTTAATGTCGTACAAGAATTTACGACTAAACTCACTTACTGACACGTAACTGAGACGTTCCGAACGAACAAAACTTGCGTACATAGTGATTTTAACAATGTATGATGTGAAGCGGTTCTTCTCAATTTCCTTGATGTTGCACAGGAATTTTAGACAAATCTCACTTACTGACACGTAACTAAGACGTTCCGAACGACCAAAACTTGCGTACATAGCGATTTTAACAATGTATGCCGTGAAGCGGTTCTTCTCAATTTCCTTGATGTTGCACAAGAATTTTAGACAAATCTCACTTACTGACACGTAACTAAGACGTTCCGAACGAACAAAACTTGCGTACATAGCGATCTCAGCTTTGTGCGCAGAAAAACGTATATCCTCAATTTCCTTAATGTCGTGCAAGAATTTTCGACTAAACTCACTTACTGACACGTAACTAAGACGTTCCGAACAAACAAAACTTGCGTACATAGCGATTTTAACAATGTATGCTGTGAAGCGGTTCTTCTCAATTTCCTTGATGTTGCACAAGAATTTTAGACAAATCTCACTTACTGACACGTAACTAAGACGTTCCGAACGAACAAAACTTGCGTACATAGCGATCTCAGCTTTGTGCGCAGAAAAACGTATATCCTCAATTTCCTTAATGTCGTGCAAAAATTTTCGACTAAACTCACTTACTGACACGTAACTGAGACGTTCCGAAAGAACAAGACTTGCGTACATAGTGATTTTAACAATGTATGATGTGAAGCGGTTCTTCTCAATTTCCTTGATGTTGCACAGGAATTTTAGACAAATCTCACGTACTGACACGTAACTAAGACGTTCCAAACGAACAAAACTAGCGTACATAGCGATTTTAACAATGTTTGCCGTGAAGCGGTTCTTCTCAATTTCCTTAATGTCGTGCAAGAATTTTCAACTAAACTCACTTACTGACACGTAACTAAGACGTTCCGAACGACCAAAACTTGCGTACATAGCGATTTTAATAATGTATGCCGTGAAGCGGTTCTTCTCAATTTCCTTGATGTTGCACAAGAATTTTAGACAAATCTCACTTACTGACACGTAACTATGACGTTTCGAATGAACAAAACTTACGTACATAGCGATCTCAGCTTTGTGCGCAGAAAAACGTATATCCTCAATTTCCTTAATGTCGTGAAAGAATTTTCGACTAAACTCACTTACTGACACGTAACTAAGACGTTCCGAACGAACAAAATTTGCGTACATAGCGATCTCAGCTTTGTGCGCAGAAAAACGTATATCCTCAATTTCCTTAATGTCGTGCAAGGATTTTCGACTAAACTCACTTACTGACACGTAACTGAGACGTTCCGAACGAACAAAACTTGCGTACATAGGGATTTTAACAATGTATGACGTGAAGCGGTTCTTCTCAATTTCCTTGATGTTGCACAAGGAGTTTAGACAAATCTCAATTACTGACATGTAACTGAGACGATCCGAACGAACAAAACTTGCGTACATAGCGATTTTAACAATGTATGCCGTGAAGTGTTTCTTGTCGATTTCCTTGATGTTGCACAAGAATTTTAGACAAATCTCAATTACTGACACGTAACTAAGACGTTCCGAACGAACAAAACTTGCGTACATAGCGATTTTAACAATGTATGCTGTGAAGCGGTTCTTCTCAATTTCCTTGATGTTGCACAAGAATTTTAGACAAATCTCACTTACTGACACGTAACTAAGACGTTCCGAACGAACAAAACTTGCGTACATAGCGATCTCAGCTTTGTGCGCAGAAAAACGTATATCCTCAATTTCCTTAATGTCGTGCAAGAATTTTCGACTAAATTCACTTACTGACACGTAACTAAGACGTTCCGAACGAACAAAACTTGCGTACATAGCGATTTTAACAATGTATGCTGTGAAGCGGTTCTTCTCAATTTCCTTGATGTTGCACAAGAAATTTAGACAAATCTCACTTACTGACACGTAACTAAGACATTCCGAACGAACAAAACTTGCGTACATAGCGATCTCAGCTTTGTGCGCAGAAAAACGTATATCCTCAATTTCCTTAATGTCGTACAAGAATTTTCGACTAAACTCACTTACTGACACGTAACTGAGACGTTCCGAAAGAACAAAACTTGCGTACATAGTGATTTTAACAATATATGATGTGAAGCGGTTCTTCTCAATTTCCTTGATGTTGCACAGGAATTTTAGACAAATCTCACGTACTGACACGTAACTAAGACGTTCCAAACGAACAAAACTAGCGTACATAGCGATTTTAACAATGTTTGCCGTGAAGCGGTTCTTCTCAATTTCCTTAATGTCGTGCAAGAATTTTCAACTAAACTCACTTACTGACACGTAACTAAGACGTTCCGAACGACCAAAACTTGCGTACATAGCGATTTTAACAATATATGCCGTGAAGCGGTTCTTCTCAATTTCCTTGATGTTGCACAAGAATTTTAGACAAATCTCACTTACTGACACGTAACTATGACGTTTCGAATGAACAAAATTTACGTACATAGCGATCTCAGCTTTGTGCGCAGAAAAACGTATATCCTCAATTTCCTTAATGTCGTGCAAGAATTTTCGACTAAACTCACTTACTGACACGTAACTGAGACGTTCCGAACGAACAAAACTTGCGTACATAGCGATCTCAGCTTTGTGCGCAGAAAAACGTATATCCTCAATTTCCTTAATGTCGTGCAAGAATTTTCGACTAAACTCACTTACTGACACGTAACTGAGACGTTCCGAACGAACAAAACTTGCGTACATAGGGATTTTAACAATGTATGACGTGAAGCGGTTCTTCTCAATTTCCTTGATGTTGCACAAGAATTTTAGACAAATCTCACTTACTGACATGTAACTAAGAAGTTCCGAACGAACAAAACTTGCGTACATAGCGATCTCAACTTTGTGCGCAGAAAAACGTATATCCTCAATTTCCTTAATGTCGTGCAAGAATTTTCAACTAAACTCACTTACTGACACGTAACTAAGACGTTCCGAACGACCAAAACTTGCGTACATAGCGATTTTAACAATGTATGCCGTGAAGCGGTTCTTCTCAATTTCCTTGATGCTGCACAAGAATTTTAGACAAATCTCACTTACTGACACGTAACTATGACGTTTCGAATGAACAAAACTTGCGTACATAGCGATCTCAGGTTTGTGCGCAGAAAAACGTATATCCTCAATTTCCTTAATGTCGTACAAGAATTTTCGACTAAACTCACTTACTGACACGTAACTGAGACGTTCCGAACGAACAAAACTTGCGTACATAGCGATTTTAACAATGTATGATGTGAAGCGGTCCTTCTCAATTTCCTTAATGTCGTGCAAGAATTTTCAACTAAACTCACTTACTGACACGTAACTAAGACGTTCCGAACGAACAAAACTTGCGTACATAGCGATTTTAACAATGTATGCCGTGAAGCGGTTCTTCTCAATTTCCTTAATGTCGTGCAAGAATTTTCGACTAAACTCAATTACTGACACGTAACTAAGACGTTCCGAACGAACAAAACTTGCGTACATAGCGATCTCAGCTTTGTGCGCAGAAAAACGTATATCCTCAATTTCCTTAATGTCGTGCAAGAATTTTCGACTAAACTCACTTACTGACACGTAACTGAGACGTTCCGAACGAACAAAACTTGCGTACATAGCGATTTTAACAATGTATGCCGTGAAGCGGTTCTTCTCAATTTCTTTGATGTTGCACAAGAATTTTAGACAAATCTCACTTACTGACACGTAACTATGACGTTTCGAATGAACAAAATTTACGTACATAGCGATCTCAGCTTTGTGCGTAAAAAAACGTATATCCTCAATTTCCTTAATGTCGTGCAAGAAATTTCGACTAAACTCACTTACTGACACGTAACTGAGACGTTCCGAACGAACAAAACTTGCGTACATAGCAATCTCAGCTTTGTGCGCAGAAAAACGTATATCCTCAATTTCCTTAATGTCGTGCAAGAATTTTCGACTAAACTCACTTACTGACACGTAACTGAGACGTTCCGAACGAACAAAACTTGCGTACATAGGGATTTTAACAATGTATGACGTGAAGCGGTTCTTCTCAATTTCCTTGATGTTGCACAAGAATTTTAGACAAATCTCACTTACTGACACGTAACTAAGACGTTCCGAACGAACAAAACTTGCGTACATAGCGATCTCAGCTTCGTGCGCAGAAAAACGTATATCCTCAATTTCCTTAATGTCGTACAAGAATTTTCGACTAAACTCACTTACTGACACGTAACTGAGACGTTCCGAAAGAACAAAACTTGCGTACATAGTGATTTTAACAATGTATGATGTGAAGCGGTTCTTCACAATTTCCTTAATGTCGTGCAAGAATTTTCAACTAAACTCACTTACTGACACGTAACTAAGACGTTCCGAACGACCAAAACTTGCGTACATAGCGATTTTAACAATGTATGCCGTGAAGCGGTTCTTCTCAATTTCCTTGATGTTGCACAAGAATTTTAGTCAAATCTCACTTACTGACACGTAACTAAGACGTTCCGAACGAACAAAACTTGCGTACATAACGATCTCAGCTTTGTGCGCAGAAAAACGTATATCCTCAATTTCCTTAATGTCGTGCAAGAATTTTCGACTAAATTCACTTACTGACACGTAACTGAGACGTTCCGAACGAACAAAACTTGCGTACATAGGGATTTCAACAATGTATGACGTGTAGCGGTTCTTCTCAATTTCCTTGATGTTGCACAAGAATTTTAGACAAATCTCACTTACTGACATGTAACTAAGAAGTTCCGAACGAACAAAACTTGCGTACATAGCGATCTCAGCTTTGTGCGCAGAAAAACGTATATCCTCAATTTCCTTAATGTCGTACAAGAATTTACGACTAAACTCACTTACTGACACGTAACTGAGACGTTCCGAACGAACAAAACTTGCGTACATAGTGATTTTAACAATGTATGATGTGAAGCGGTTCTTCTCAATTTCCTTGATGTTGCACAGGAATTTTAGACAAATCTCACTTACTGACACGTAACTAAGACGTTCCGAACGACCAAAACTTGCGTACATAGCGATTTTAACAATGTATGCCGTGAAGCGGTTCTTCTCAATTTCCTTGATGTTGCAAAAGAATTTTAGACAAATCTCACTTACTGACACGTAACTAAGACGTTCCGAACGAACAAAACTTGCGTACATAGCGATCTCAGCTTTGTGCGCAGAAAAACGTATATCCTCAATTTCCTTAATGTCGTGCAAGAATTTTCGACTAAATTCACTTACTGACACGTAACTGAGACGTTCCGAACGAACAAAACTTGCGTACATAGGGATTTCAACAATGTATGACGTGTAGCGGTTCTTCTCAATTTCCTTGATGTTGCACAAGAATTTTAGACAAATCTCACTTACTGACATGTAAATAAGAAGTTCCGAACGAACAAAACTTGCGTACATAGCGATCTCAGCTTTGTGCGCAGAAAAACGTATATCCTCAATTTCCTTAATGTCGTACAAGAATTTACGACTAAACTCACTTACTGACACGTAACTGAGACGTTCCGAACGAACAAAACTTGCGTACATAGTGATTTTAACAATGTATGATGTGAAGCGGTTCTTCTCAATTTCCTTGATGTTGCACAGGAATTTTAGACAAATCTCACTTACTGACACGTAACTAAGACGTTCCGAACGACCAAAACTTGCGTACATAGCGATTTTAACAATGTATGCCGTGAAGCGGTTCTTCTCAATTTCCTTGATGTTGCAAAAGAATTTTAGACAAATCTCACTTACTGACACGTAACTAAGACGTTCCGAACGAACAAAACTTGCGTACATAGCGATCTCAGCTTTGTGCGCAGAAAAACGTATATCCTCAATTTCCTTAATGTCGTACAAGAATTTTCGACTAAACTCACTTACTGACACGTAACTGAGACGTTCCGAAAGAACAAAACTTGCGTACATAGTGATTTTAACAATGTATGATGTGAAGCGGTTCTTCTCAATTTCCTTGATGTTGCACAGGAATTTTAGACAAATCTCACGTACTGACACGTAACTAAGACGTTCCAAACGACCAAAACTTGCGTACATAGCGATTTTAACAATGTATGCCGTGAAGCGGTTCTTCTCAATTTCCTTGATGTTGCACAAGAATTTTAGACAAATCTCACTTACTGACACGTAACTATGACGTTTCGAATGAACAAAACTTACGTACATAGCGATCTCAGTTTTGTGCGCAGAAAAACGTATATCCTCAATTTCCTTAATGTCGTGCAAGAATTTTCGACTAAACTCACTTACTGACACGTAACTAAGACGTTCCGAACGAACAAAACTTGCGTACATAGCTATTTTAACAATGTATGCTGTGAAGCGGGTCTTCTCAATTTCCTTGATGTTGCACAAGAAATTTAGACAAATCTCACTTACTGACATGTAATTAAGTAGTTCCGAACGAACAAAACTTGCGTACATAGCGATCTCAGCTTTGTGCGCAGAAAAACGTATATCCTCAATTTCCTTAATGTCGTGCAAGAATTTTCAACTAAACTCACTTACTGACACGTAACTAAGACGTTCCGAAAGAACAAAACTTGCGTACATAGCGATTTTAACAATGTATGCTGTGAAGCGGTTCTTCTCAATTTCCTTGATGTTGCACAGGAATTTTAGACAAATCTCACTTACTGACACGTAACTAAGACGTTCCGAACGACCAAAACTTGCGTACATAGCGATTTTAACAATGTATGCCGTGAAGCGGTTCTTCTCAATTTCCTTGATGTTGCACAAGAATTTTAGACAAATCTCACTTACTGACATGTAACTAAGAAGTTCCGAACGAACAAAACTTGCGTACATAGCGATCTCAGCTTTGTGCGCAGAAAAACGTATATCCTCAATTTCCTTAATGTCGTGCAAGAATTTTCGACTAAACTCACTTACTGACACGTAACTGAGACGTTCCGAACGAACAAAACTTGCGTACATAGCAATTTTAACAATGTATGCTGTGAAGCGGTTCTTCTCAATTTCCTTGATGTTGCACAAGAATTTTAGACAAATCTCACTTACTGACACGTAACTAAGACGTTCCGAACGAACAAAACTTGCGTACATAGCGATTTTAACAATGTATGCCGTGAAGCGGTTCATCTCAATTTCCTTTATGTTGCACAAGAAATTTAGACAAATCTCACTTACTGACATGTAACTAAGAAGTTCCGAACGAACAAAACTTGCGTACATAGCGATCTCAGCTTTGTGCGCAGAAAAACGTATATCCTCAATTTCCTTAATGTCGTGCAAGAATTTTCGACTAAACTCACTTACTGACACGTAACTGAGACGTTCCGAACGAACAAAACTTGCGTACATAGCGATCTCAACTTTGTGCGCAGAAAAACGTATATCCTTAATTTCCTTAATGTCGTGCAAGAATTTTCAACTAAACTTACTTACTGACACGTAACTAAGACGTTCCGAACGACCAAAACTTGCGTACATAGCGATTTTAACAATGTATGCCGTGAAGCGGTTCTTCTCAATTTCCTTGATGTTGCAAAAGAATTTTAGACAAATCTCACTTACTGACACGTAACTAAGACGTTCCGAACGAACAAAACTTGCGTACATAGCGATCTCAGCTTTGTGCGCAGAAAAACGTATATCCTCAATTTCCTTAATGTCGTGCAAGAATTTTCAACTAAACTCACTTACTGACACGTAACTAAGACGTTCCGAACGACCAAAACTTGCGTACATAGCGATTTTAACAATGTGTGCCGTGAAGCGGTTCTTCTCAATTTCCTTGATGTTGCACAAGAAATTTAGACAAATCTCACTTACTGACACGTAACTATGACGTTTCGAATGAACAAAACTTGCGTACATAGCGATCTCAGCTTTGTGCGCAGAAAAACGTATATCCTCAATTTCCTTAATGTCGTGCAAGAATTTTCAACTAAACTCACTTGCTGACACGTAACTAAGACGTCCGAACGAACAAAACTTGCGTACATAGCGATTTTAAATATGTATGCTGTGAAGCGGTTCTTCTCAATTTCCTTGATGTTGCACAAGAATTTTAGACAAATCTCACTTACTGACACGTAACTAAGACGTTCCGAACGAACAAAACTTGCGTACATAGCGATCTCAGCTTTGTGCGCAGAAAAACGTATATCCTCAATTTCCTTAATGTCGTACAAGAATTTTCGACTAAACTCACTTACTGACACGTAACTGAGACGTTCCGAAAGAACAAAACTTGCGTACATAGTGATTTTAACAATGTATGATGTGAAGCGGTACTTCTCAATTTCCTTGATGTTGCACAGAAATTTTAGACAAATCTCACGTACTGACACGTAACTAAGATGTTCCAAACGAACAAAACTAGCGTACATAGCGATTTTAACAATGTTTGCCGTAAAGCGGTTCTTCTCAATTTCCTTAATGTCGTGCAAGAATTTTCAACTAAACTCACTTACTGACACGTAACTAAGACGTTCCGAACGACCAAAACTTGCGTACATAGCGATTTTAACAATGTATGCCGTGAAGCGGTTCTTCTCAATTTCCTTGATGTTGCGCAAGAATTTTAGACAAATCTCACTTACTGACACGTAACTATGACGTTTCGAATGAACAAAACTTACGTACATAGCGATCTCAGCTTTGTGCGCAGAAAAACGTATATCCTCAATTTCCTTAATGTCGTGCAAGAATTTTCGACTAAACTCACTTACTGACACGTAACTAAGACGTTCCGAACGAACAAAACTTGCGTACATAGCGATCTCAGCTTTGTGCGCAGGAAAACGTATATCCTCAATTTCCTTAATGTCGTGCAAGAATTTTCGACTAAACTCACTTACTGACACGTAACTGAGACGTTCCGAACGAACAAAACTTGCGTACATAGCGATTTTAACAATGTATGATGTGAAGCGGTTCTTCTCAATTTCCTTAATGTCGTGCAAGAATTTTCAACTAAACTCACTTACTGACACGTAACTAAGACGTTCCGAACGAACAAAACTTGCGTACATAGCGATTTTAACAATGTATGCCGTGAAGCGGTTCTTCTCAATTTCCTTAATGTCGTGCAAGAATTTTCGACTAAACTCACTTACTGACACGTAACTAAGACGTTCCGAACGAACAAAACTTGCGTACATAGCGATTTTAACAATGTATGCCGTGAAGCGGTTCTTCTCAATTTCCTTAATGTCGTGCAAGAATTTTCGACTAAACTCACTTACTGACACGTAACTAAGACGTTCCGAACGAACAAAACTTGCGTACATAGCGATTTTAACAATGTATGCCGTGAAGCGGTTCTTCTCAATTTCCTTGATGTTGCACAAGAATTTTAGACAAATCTCACTTACTGACACGTAACTAAGACGTATCGAACGAACAAAACTTGCGTACATAGCGATCTCAGCTTTGTGCGCAGAAAAACGTATATCCTCAATTTTCTTAATGTCGTGCAAGAATTTTCGACTAAACTCACTTACTGTCACGTAACTAAGATGTTTCGAACGAACAAAACTTGCGTACATAGCGATCTCAGCTTTGTGCGCAGAAAACCGTATATCCTCAATTTCCTTATGTCGTGCAAAAATTTTCGACTAAACTCACTTACTGACACGTAACTAAGACGTTCCGAACGAACAAAACTTGCGTACATAGCGATCTCAGCTTTGTGCGCTGCAAAACGTATATCCTCAATTTCTTTAATGTCGTGCAAGAATTTTCGACTAAACTCACTTATTGACACGTAACTAAGACGTTTCGAACGAACAAAACTTGCGTACATAGCGATCTCAGCTTTGTGCGCAGAAAAACGTATATCCTCAATTTTCTTAATGTCGTGCAAGAATTTTCGACTAAACTCACTTACTGACACGTAACTGAGACGTTCCGAACGATCAAAACTTGCGTACATAGCGATTTTAACAATGTATGCCGTGATGCGGTTCTTCTCAATTTCCTTGATGTTGCACAAGAATTTTAGACAAGTCTCACTTACTGACATGTAACTAAGAAGTTCCGAACGAACAAAACTTGCGTACATAGCGATCTCAGCTTTGTGCGCAGAAAAACGTATATCCTCAATTTCCTTAATGTCGTACAAGAATTTTCGACTAAACTCACTTACTGACACGTAACTGAGACGTTTCGAACGAACTAAACTTGCGTACATAGTGATTTTAACAATGTATGATGTGAAGCGGTTCTTCTCAATTTCCTTGATGTTGCACAGGAATTTTAGACAAATCTCACGTACTGACACGTAACTAAGACGTTCCGAACGTACAAAACTTGCGTACATAGCGATTTTAACAATGTTTGCCGTGAAGCGTTTCTTCTCAATTTCCTTAATGTCGTGCAAGAATTTTCAACTAAACTCACTTACTGACACGTAACTAAGACGTTCCGAACGACCAAAACTTGCGTACATAGCGGTTTTAACAATGAATGCCGTGAAGCGGTTCTTCTCAATTTCCTTGATGTTGCACAAGAATTTTAGATAAATCTCACTTACTGACACGTAACTATGACGTTTCGAATGAACAAAACTTGCGTACATAGCGATCTCAGCTTTGTGCGCAGAAAAACGTATATCCTCAATTTCCTTAATGTCGTGCAAGAATTTTCGACTAAACTCACTTACTGACACGTAACTAAGACGTTCCGAACGAACAAAACTTGCGTACATAGCGATCTCAGCTATGTGCGCAGAAAAACGTATATCCTCAATTTCCTTAATGTCGTGCAAGAATTTTCAACTAAACTCACTTACTGACACGTAACTAAGACGTTCCGAAAGAACAAAACTTGCGTACATAGCGATTTTAACAATGTATGCTGTGAAGCGGTTCTTCTCAATTTCCTTGATGTTGCACAAGAATTTTAGACAAATCTCACTTACTGACACGTAACTAAGGCGTTCCGAACGAACAAAACTTGCGTACATAGCGATCTCAGCTTTGTGCGCAGAAAAACGTATATCCTCAATTTCCTTAATGTCGTGCAAGAATTTTCGACTAAACTCACTTACTGACAAGTATCTAAGACGTTCCGAACGACCAAAACTTGCATACATAGCGATTTTAACAATGTATGCCGTGAAGCGGTTCTTCTCAATTTCCTTGATGTTGCACAAGAATTTTAGACAAATCTCACTTACTGACACGTAACTATGACGTTTCGAATGAACAAAACTTGCGTACATAGCGATCTCAGCTTTGTGCGCAGAAAACGTATATCCTCAATTTCCTTAATGTCGTGCAAGAATTTTCGACTAAACTCACTTACTGACACGTAACTGAGACGTTCCGAACGATCAAAACTTGCGTTCATAGCGATTTTAATAATGTATGCCGTGAAGCGTTTCTTCTCAATTTCCTTGATGTAGCACAAGAATTTTAGACAAATCTCACTTACTGACACGTAACTAAGACGTTCCGAACGAACAAAACTTGCGTACATAGCGATTTTAACAATGTATGCCGTGAAGCGGTTCTTCTCAATTTGCTTAATGTCGTGCAAGAATTTTCGACTAAACTCACTTACTGACACGTAACTAAGACGTTCCGAACGAACAAAACTTGCGTACATAGCGATTTTAACAATGTATGCCGTGAAGCGGTTCTTCTCAATTTCCTTGATGTTGCACAAGAATTTTAGACAAATCTCACTTACTGACACGTAACTATGACGTTTCGAATGAACAAAACTTGCGTACATAGCGATCTCAGCTTTGTGCGCAGAAAACGTATATCCTCAATTTCCTTAATGTCGTGCAAGAATTTTCGACTAAACTCACTTACTGACACGTAACTGAGACGTTCCGAACGATCAAAACTTGCGTACATAGCGATTTTAACAATGTATGCCGTGAAGCGTTTCTTCTCAATTTCCTTGATGTAGCACAAGAATTTTAGACAAATCTCACTTACTGACACGTAACTAAGACGTTCCGAACGAACAAAACTTGCGTACATAGCGATCTCAGCTTTGTGCGCAGAAACACGTATATCCTCAATTTCCTTAATGTCGTGCAAGAATTTTCGACTAAACTCACTTACTGACACGTAACTAAGACGTTCCGAACGTACAAAACTTGCGTACATAGCGATTTTAACAATGTTTGCCGTGAAGCGTTTCTTCTCAATTTCCTTAATGTCGTGCAAGAATTTTCAACTAAACTCACTTACTGACACGTAACTAAGACGTTCCGAACGACCAAAACTTGCGTACATAGCGGTTTTAACAATGAATGCCGTGAAGCGGTTCTTCTCAATTTCCTTGATGTTGCACAAGAATTTTAGATAAATCTCACTTACTGACACGTAACTATGACGTTTCGAATGAACAAAACTTGCGTACATAGCGATCTCAGCTTTGTGCGCAGAAAAACGTATATCCTCAATTTCCTTAATGTCGTGCAAGAATTTTCGACTAAACTCACTTACTGACACGTAACTAAGACGTTCCGAACGAACAAAACTTGCGTACATAGCGATCTCAGCTTTGTGCGCAGAAAAACGTATATCCTCAATTTCCTTAATGTCGTGCAAGAATTTTCGACTAAACTCACTTACTGACACGTAACTGAGACGTTCCGAACGAACAAAACTTGCGTACATAGCGATTTTAACAATGTATGCCGTGAAGCGGTTCTTCTCAATTTCCTTGATGTTGCACAAGAATTTTAGACAAATCTCACTTACTGACACGTAACTATGACGTTTCGAATGAACAAAACTTGCGTACATAGCGATCTCAGCTTTGTGCGCAGAAAAACGTATATCCTCAATTTCCTTAATGTCGTGCAAGAATTTTCGACTAAACTCACTTACTGACACGTAACTGAGACGTTCCGAACGAACAAAACTTGCGTACATAGCGATTTTAACAATGTATGCCGTGAAGCGTTTCTTCTCAATTTCCTTGATGTAGCACAAGAATTTTAGACAAATCTCACTTACTGACACGTAACTAAGACGTTCCGAACGAACAAAACTTGCGTACATAGCGATTTTAACAATGTATGCTGTGAAGCGGTTCTTCTCAATTTCCTTGATGTTGCACAAGAATTTTAGACAAATCTCACTTACTGACACGTAACTAAGACGTTCCGAACGAACAAAACTTGCGTACATAGCGATCTCAGCTTTGTGCGCAGAAAAACGTATATCCTCAATTTCCTTAATGTCGTGCAAGAATTTTCGACTAAACTCACTTACTGACACGTAACTAAGACGTTCCGAACGAACAAAACTTGCGTACATAGCGATCTCAGCTATGTGCGCAGAAAAACGTATATCCTCAATTTCCTTAATGTCGTGCAAGAATTTTCGACTAAACTCACTTACTGACACGTAACTGAGACGTTCCGAACGAACAAAACTTGCGTACATAGCGATTTTAACAATGTATGCCGTGAAGCGTTTCTTCTCAATTTCCTTGATGTTGCACAAGAATTTTAGACAAATCTCACTTACTGACACGTAACTAAGACGTTCCGAACGAACAAAACTTGCGTACATAGCGATTTTAACAATGTATGCCGTGAAGCGGTTCATCTCAATTTCCTTTATGTTGCACAAGAAATTTAGACAAATCTCACTTACTGACATGTAATTAAGTAGTTCCGAACGAACAAAACTTGCGTACATAGCGATCTCAGCTTTGTGCGCAGAAAAACGTATATCCTCAATTTCCTTAATGTCGTGCAAGAATTTTCAACTAAACTCACTTACTGACACGTAACTAAGACGTTCCGAAAGAACAAAACTTGCGTACATAGCGATTTTAACAATGTATGCTGTGAAGCGGTTCTTCTCAATTTCCTTGATGTTGCACAAGAATTTTAGACAAATCTCACTTACTGACACGTAACTAAGACGTTCCGAACGAACAAAACTTGCGTACATAGCGATCTCAGCTTTGTGCGCAGAAAAACGTATATCCTCAATTTCCTTAATGTCGTGCAAGAATTTTCGACTAAACTCACTTACTGACAAGTATCTAAGACGTTCCGAACGACCAAAACTTGCGTACATTGCGATTTTAACAATGTATGCCGTGAAGCGGTTCATCTCAAATCCCTTTATGTTGCACAAGAAATTTAGACAAATCTCACGTACTGACACGTAACTAAGACGTTCCGAACGAACAAAACTTGCGTACATAGCGATCTCAGCTTTGTGCGCAGAAAAACGTATATCCTCAATTTCCTTAATGTCGTACAAGAATTTACGACTAAACTCACTTACTGAAGCGTAACTGAGACGTTCCGAACGAACAAAACTTGCGTACATAGTGATTTTAACAATGTATGATGTGAAGCGGTTCTTCTCAATTTCCTTGATGTTGCACAGGAATTTTAGACAAATCTCACTTACTGACACGTAACTAAGACGTTCCGAACGACCAAAACTTGCGTACATAGCGATTTTAACAATGTATGCCGTGAAGCGGTTCTTCTCAATTTCCTTGATGTTGCACAAGAATTTTAGACAAATCTCACTTACTGACACGTAACTATGACGTTTCGAATGAACAAAACTTGCGTACATAGCGATCTCAGCTTTGTGCGCAGAAAAACGTATATCCTCAATTTCCTTAATGTCGTGCATGAATTTTCGACTAAACTCACTTACTGACACGTAACTGAGACGTTCCGAACGAACAAACTTGCGTACATAGCGATTTTAACAATGTATGATGTGAAGCGGTTCTTCTCAATTTCCTTAATGTCGTGCAAGAATTTTCAACTAAACTCACTTACTGACACGTAACTAAGACGTTCCGAACGAACAAAACTTCCCAGTAAACACGCAGGGCTCATTTCCGTAACAATTATATAATATTCTATATGTATATATTACAGGTCATTAAAATGAAACTATAACGTATCAGTTATATCAATAACATAATAAATCTATAATTGTTGCATAGAATTGTTATGTAATTTTGTCGTTACTTTGTTATGTAACATTTTTACAGTTTTGTGAACGTTAATGTGCATACTCTAAAAGTTTCGTAAATGCTACGTAACTCTAACGACGTAAATGTAACGTTATAATAAATACGTAACATTTATACAGTTTTGTGAACGTTAATGTGCATACTCTAAAAGTTTCGTAAATGCTACGTAACTCTAACGACGTAATTGTAACGTTATAATAAATACGTAACATTTATGTATTTTTGTGAACGTAAATGTGCATACTCTAAAAGTTTCGTAAATGCTACGTAACTCTAACGACGTAATTGTAACGTTATAATAAATACGTAACATTTATGTATTTTGGTGAAATGTAAATGTGTATACTCTAAAAGTTTTATAAATGCTACGTAACTCTAATGACATAATTGAAACGTTATGTTAAATACGTACCAATTATGTATTTTGGAGAATGTAAATGTGTACACTCTAAAAACTTCATAAATGCTACATAACTCTAACGACATAAGTGTATCGTTATGTTAAACATGTAACATTAACATTATTTTATTGATGTCAATGTATACATTTTTGTTAAAACCTTGTAAAAAGAATTTGTAAAAGGAAGAGAATTATGCAGAAACAAGAAAATGAAAGATTTTGAGAGAGGAAAGTTGCGATATATTTATTTATAATTTAAAAGCGGTAACAATATATCAATCATGCCTTTTTTAGAGAAGAACTACAACATCACAAACGCGTGCTCCGTGCACACCATATACATTTATTGTGTGTGTACCACATTTGATTTTTTTTTGTGTGTATACAGGGTGATTCAAAACAACTTTTAGTTCTTAAAATGTCGTATTCTTGAATTAATTCTAAGACGATTTTTCCTTTATCAAAATTTTATCCGAAGCTTAGTTGTTAAATTATAATATATGTATACACACACACACACACACACACACATATGTAATACACAGACACACACGCACACGATAAATGCGTGTGGCGCACGCAAAGCGCACACTTGTAATGTCTAGTAATAACAAAATTTCCATATCGTATTACACATAAAAAAATATATACCATTGTTGACATTTTTGAGTGTTCTGAAAAGATGATAAATGCATATAATATCATTGAGAAAAACGTATTTGAAACATATTTTCTTAATATAGAGTTATAAATGTGGAAAATAAAATTATATATTAAAAAAAAAATTTTAAATATACACCAGATATCTTTTTTGAATGATATATGTATACTATTTTTCTGTTATGTAACATTTATGAAATTTTTATAGTATACACATTTACATTTATCAAAATACATAATTGTTACGTATTTAACATAACATTTCAATTATATCATTAGAGTTACGTAACATGTATGAAACTTTTAGAGTATACACATTTACATTCACCAAAATACATAAATGTTATGTATATTTAACATAACGTGTCAATTATGTCGTTAAAATTACGTGGCATTCACGAAACTTTTAGAGTATACACATTTATGTTCACCAAATTGCATAAATGTTACATAATAGAGTAACGACAAAATGACATAACATTTCTATGTAACAATTATAGATTCATTACGTTATTGACATAACTGATACGTCATAGTTTTGTTTTGTTCATTTATAACATATAGAATATTATGTAATTATTAAGTAAATATACGTTTACTGAAATTTTTTACTTATGTTCTTTGTGCAAGACGCATAATTAGTAAATTTTTCTCTACATTATGTATCTGTGTAAGTTA
Organism: Polyergus mexicanus; assembly: GCF_030449975.1. Lineage (NCBI taxonomy): Eukaryota > Metazoa > Arthropoda > Insecta > Hymenoptera > Formicidae > Polyergus > Polyergus mexicanus. The sequence goes on along the minus strand of NW_027223327.1, from coordinate 6,304,667 downwards.
TGTGAACATGCCCTAGGGGGTAAGTCTGTGATTGGCTTATTGTTAGTCGTATTAAGTATACGTGCAAGCATAGACATAGTCGCTGCTACTTGCGAGCGAGAGAGAACGCAAGGAGCACGGAACAGAGTATGTCCTTTTCTACGTGTATCTTTACCCCCACTCCTTAAATAAAGGCAAACGCTCGGTCTAGATATACTATGTCTATGCGTGCAAGGCTGCGTTCGGAAACATCACTCGTGTGCACACGAGTGTCGTTCTATCTTTGTTATGTACCAAAAGTTAAACAAAGATAGAACGTCGCTCGTGTGCACACGGGTAATGTTTCCGAACGCAGCTCTAGTGCGCAATCATCGTACAAAGCATCCCAAGCTTCTGCGCGCTAGACTTTACTTTTCAATATGGCCAAATCTACGAAAACAGTAGTTGTGCGTGTGAAAAAATTGTGTTGAAAGTGTGAACAGTATCGAGATATTGGTAAGTATGAAATAAATATTAACTTAATAATTAATGCCAACAAATGATAATTGTTGTCTTGTGGTAAAAAAGCTATGCTAAAGATTGAATTCCTCTTGTGCAGTGAACAAAAGATACATCGCGTACCACGTGAAAACTGAAAACCACGTGCGCATAACAAAGGACAAAGGACCTCGTGCCGGCGAAAGATACACCTAGTTTTGCCTCATTATTTTTATATTTTGGCATTTTTATAGTAAGTACGATTTATTTTATGCAACATTATTTTTCCCATGTTTTTTTTACAATATTTGTTGCACGGTCATATAATGAGAAAAACAAGAAATCTCTTATTTGCACTACTTTTTGAATCAGAAGCTTGAATATTTCGAGTGTAAAGTTACATCATTTCTTAATTATAGATTTTTTATTTTTTATTGCATTGCGGCATACTAAATTCCGGTTTATAATTTTTTTATAATGATCGTAATGGTAATTCCAATGATAAATGATATCAATTATGAAATATAGCTTTTATATTGTTGAACAAGATATCTGCATTAGAAAAAACTGTAGATATATTTTTTCGAATACTTCATATATTTTGAAAGTTTATTATTGACTGTTTTCATAATAATTTTTTGCAAATGAAATAGAATCTTATAATTAATAAATATTTTCTATGCATGAGTCTTAATTTTTCAATTTGGTATTTGATCGTGAATTAATTTGATGTAAACTGATTTTTATTCAAGTATAAAATATTTAAACATGATAGCATTAATTATTACAAGTCATTACATAATGAAGTTATAGGTCTTAAAAAATTGTAAATATTATATATAATGCTTATATAATTACTTTAATTTATAATTTATAGTTTATAATAACATGCAACGTAACAAAAAAAATTATTCGTGTTTAATTAATTACAACACCAAAATACATTACAAAAATATTTCCGTTAAAAGACATTAAAAAATTATGTAGGTTGTTTCACCATAATTGTGAGAAATCAAATTTTTCATATATAAATGAAATACTATTTAAGAAATATAGATTGCATTTTTTCTGAAATTTTCTATTAGCGTCCTTAAAATATTACATAAATTATATTTTAATTATTGAATTAGTTTGTTTCGATAAAAAACTGCAAATGTCTTAAAACATTTTTTATTTGTCAAAATATTTTTAATTCTCCATATAAGCTTCCTATATATTGTTTCAGTGAAAAAGGAAAATATAATATAAACAATAATATCAGGCAAACCCAAACCTATATTCGTATACATAATCGCAATTCATCTATTTCCTATTGCTTTATAAAATTATATTATGTCCAAATCAAAATTAAGACTAGACATTAATTCTTTAACGCCAAGGCAGCGGCGACGTATTTTCTTAAAAAAATTTCGTAATATCTGCCAAATGACTATTAATTCAAATTTGGAAATTCAAAATAATATCGTAAGTTTATCGAATGGGCCAGGTAACATCGAACAATTACCTCAGCAGCAAAATGTACTAAAAGAAATTGATATCGATTATTCCAATGTAATGAACACTCATAAGTGTACAGAAAATAATCATGATTTAGTTTCTGAACATTCGGAAATTAGTATTGATAAAAATAGTCTTCAGTTAAGTATTTCAAGTGATAAATTTTCTAAAACAGAATTTTGTAAAACAGAACTTATTAACGACATCCGATTATGGGCTATTGAAAATCGTGTCAGTCATTCTGCTATTAGTAGTTTACTGAAAATTCTAGTAAAATACGGCCATAATGTTCCGATTGATGCTCGAACTCTATTTCAAACGCCCAAACAAGTAGACATTATTGAAATGACACCAGGAAAATATTATCATGCAGGTTTAGATGATAGTTTGAAAAAATCTATTCGTAAGCATTATTGTCGAAATAATTTACCATCTCAGATAAATATTAATGTGAATATAGATGGTCTTCCTTTAACAAAATCTTCTGGGAGTCAATTTTGGCCTATTTTAGGTAGTATAGTTGCAGATATTTACACCGAACCGTTTATAATTGGTGTTTATCATGGTTTTGAAAAGCCAAAATGTTGCAATACTTTTTTGAAATATTTTAAGGATGATTGTTTAGAAATTTTCCGAACTGGCATTGTAGAATACGGCAAAAAAATAACTGTGAAATTGAACGTATTTATCTGCGATGCTCCTGCAAAATCGTTTATCAAGGGAATCGTTTATCAACTAAAGGACATAATGCGTATTTTGGATGCGGTAATTGTATTCAAGAGGGAGATTACATAGAAAATCGAGTAACGTACCCAGAAATTAATGCAATGTTAAGATCAGATGAATCTTTTAAATTAAGAAAACAAGAAGAACACCATAAAATCACTTCAAATCTTGAAGATTTAAACATTGGAATGGTTACTCAATTTCCTTTAGACTACATGCATCTCGTACTATTAGGAGTAATGAAAAAATTGTTGCAGTTTTGGATTAAAGGTAAACATAATGTTCGTATGGTTGCAACTCAGATAACTCTTGCTTCAACTTCTTTATTATCTATGTCATTATTCCTACCTAAGGAATTTGCTAGAAAGCCAAGGAAATTAGATGAGGTTGATCGCTTTAAAGCCACCGAATTAAGACAATTATTATTATATACTGGGCCAATAATCTTTTTTAAAAAATTATCACGTGATAAATATGTTCATTTTTTGAGTCTGAGCATAGCAATTCGAATTTTATGTAGCAAAGAATATTGCGTACAACTGCTTGATTATGCACACAGTTTATTATTGTATTTTGTTGAAAATTATTGCACATTATATGGTCGTCAATATTTATCATATAACGTTCATAATTTAATTCATTTGTGTTATTATGTAAAATTATGGGGAGTGTTAGATAAATTTAGTGCGTTTAAGTTCGAAAATTACATGCAAAAAATTAAATCAAGAATTAGATCTTCGAGTCGGCCATTAGAACAATTAGTCAATCGTTGTAAAGAAGAAGATAATTTTAATATAACAAATGTAGAAAAGAATTATCCAATACCAAAAGTACGTATTATAAATGGCAAAAAGATAATAAAATCAGTTCAATGTAAAGGTTTCTATCTAAGTACAAGAACTGCTGATAATTGTTGTCTTTTGTTAGATGGTACAACGATTTCACTTACGACAATTTATTTTAAAAATAAACAGATTTACATTATTGGCAAAAAGTATTTAAATATTAAATCATTTTTTCGCATTCCATGCAACTCTTTAAATATCGGAATTAAAAAAATTAACGAGTCACAGTATGAGTTAATTACTATTCCATTGTCTGATATTAAATTAAAATGTGTAAAACTGCCTTTATGTGACGAAGAAGCTGTGATCTTGCCTTTACTGCACCAACAAGATATATGTTTATGGCGAGTACTCATATTGATAGAATATATAATTGAAAACAATATTAAATTAATTAACAAGTTTTACTTTTTTACAGATTATTAATAATGGTAAAAAATTTCGCTGTCGTAACTTTTCCAAGCGATGGGAATAATGAAGAAGAGATCGTATCAGAAGTTCCATCTTTATGGCTTTCTTCCAATTTAACAGAATGCTGGTGACCATCGGTAAAAAATATAAACATGTTTATTGTGAAACAAACTCCACCTGTTACTAATAATCCTAAATGGACACTTTATCCTATCAAATTTCATGGATATTATGGTAATTTATATTTTACTTCAGAATTTATGTATTTATTTTTTTAATATTTTAAAAAAATAATGTAATTTGTAAATTACGGTTTTGTCCTAATCAAGATTCATTAGATGAGGCTAGACAAAGAGCAACGAATTATTCTTCAAGCGATGAAAATAATACAAATCAAATAAAGAAGTCATGCACAAAACGGTCACTAAATACAGTTTATGATAATGAATCTGAATCTGATTCTAATGACTCACGTTCAATTATACCAAATCCACCATCAATCCACAATGTCTCACAATCAGCCAAAAATATTCAATCAATCTCAAATATTTTGGATTCAACAATTATTAATAATATTGATATGGAAATTCTTGATGGAACTATAGTACCTCACAAAAGTAATTTTTATTTTAATTCTTTTATTCCATTTTTATTATCTCTATAATAAAACGGTTTTTTTTTAAATTATAGTTATTGTTTATTATGAGTAATCTAATACTTTTTTAATATTTCTAGATATGCAGGATGTATATACGTTAGTGTCAGAAATGTCAGATAAAATGGAAGGTTTTGTATTTACTTTTTATCTTATAATTTTATTAATATCTCTTTATGGCATTGTTTACTCAATATTATTAATTTTTTAGATAATTTTGAAAAAATATGTACAGCTATAACTACAATTTCATTAGACATACAAACTATAGATATTCGTTTAAAAAACATAGAAACACAACATAACCAACATAAGTCTAAAGACTCTGCCAGGGATACATCAAATATACAAAAATCTTTTCCGTTTAAGAGTATAAATGAAATAATAGCTTTTGAAAAGAATTTATCAGAAAATGCAGATGAGTACAACAAATTTGTAAGTTTAATTAAGTTATTTAAATGCAAATTTTATTTAAATAGAATAATGTAAATTATATTATTGGTATGTTTTATTTCTAAAGATGCTGTATATATCTCGCATAGGCGGAGGGTCCGCTAAAGAAAATTTAATTCGTATATATCGAACTTTATTTTCTAATGAAGTTGCCAAGGTATCATCCTGGAAAGGACTACGTAATCATTTTAAAATAAGTAGTTTAAAGTCTATATTGACGGGAATACAAGGTAAAATATATTTTTATATTTATAAATAAATTTATAAAATATGCAATTTAATTTAATGTAAAATTTTTTTAATAATTCAGCAACAATTTTGGCTCAACATCAATTCACAAACAAAGAGTTTGAAGACATCACGAAAGAATGGTTTCGCCAAGGTGGTCAAAGGCTTAGCAGACAACAAAAAGACTCTGAAGAAGCAAATCCGCAAGTTATTTAAATGTCTCAAAAGCTTATTATTTTTTCATTATAATCTTTTTTCTTATTAGTCTATGAGCTTTCGGCTTATGATCTTTTTTTTATTGGCCTAGAGTCTTAATTAACATAAGAAATATTTTTTTTAACTAATGTTTTTTTTATATTGAATGATTTTAACATTAAACCTACCACGACTGGTTAAACAATCGGTCAAAACGTTATCAAAGTTTAAAAATTTCTGCATTTGGTATAAATAAGTTGTCGGTAGATTTAGTGTTAAATACTTAAGTTTTTAAATTTTTATGTTCTAAAATCTAAAATCATAGTCTGCACTCTTTTCATTTTGAGTTCTCAACGTCATTATTTGAGTTAAATACTTCTTTTAGGAGAATTAGTAGAATTAAAGTATGCATTATGTTGATACATTTAATAGTTTATCTAACAATCTTTTTAATTACAAAAAGTATAATTGCTTTATTGTTTTTCTTTCAAATGAAAATCGAATTGCGTTTCCATTTTTGTTTAAATTAGATTTATTCTAACGGTACACACTTATATTATTAACAAATGTGTTATAATTAACGAATCATACATGAATCTCAAAGATTTTGACAAGTGTGTTTATGAAAAGTTTATGGATGTAAAAATTATAGTTTTCATGTGGGGAGAAGCCTAAAAAACTCATTTCTTATTGATGTATAGCGTTAAAACAAAAAATAATATCGCGAATACTCGAGTGTACCGTGAAGTTTAAATTTATCATATTAATTACTATTATAATAAATTTATAATTTATAATATTTCTAAATTTAATTAATTTATAATATTATTAATTGTTATTAGTGTACTATATTTTGCAACAAAATTAGGAAATTATTGTACTTCGGCGTAAAAAGGCGTAGAAAGGATGAAATTGATATACTTTTCGAAAAAATTATCACAGAATGATATTTAAAACAGATTTTAAAGCTAGAAAACATAACTTTCCAATGCTCTAACGGAGATTTTTCTAACGATTTTTCTTATACAGATTTTATTACAAGTGGTGCTACTTTAAAATGAGCTTTGTAATTGTAGAAAAAAACTTCAACTTTAATAGGCGAGTACGTAGAGAACAATTTTTTCATCAATTCTATTAATTGTAATAAAACTTAACATTTTCTCTTTAAAATGCTTTTTTTAAACAGTTCTACGACCATATGACATTTTTTTTGCAAAAATACGTGAATTTGATTCTTTTTAATTTTGTGATTCTAATTGTTTGCAAAGTATATTAATTAATACAATATAAGTGCAATATAAGTGCAATTTGTTATTTAAGTTTGAAATTATTATTAGCTATTAGTATATTTAAAGTTTTCTCTTAAAAAAAATATCTAAAGTTATGTAATATAATTTAAATTATCATTATAATTGTAATTTGAAACAAAAATTAATTTTATAAATATTAATAATATTTGTTAAAAGATTTATTCATAAATTTGTTACAAGATTCATTTATTTAACAATTTAGCATATGTGGAAATAAAGAGTTGTTCAAGAAATCAAGTTTTTATTGTTATATATATCCATATCTTTATATATACACGATTTTCTAAACATAAATAATATAAGTTAATTCTCTTAATTTTAATAAAAAAACAACCATTAGTAATTTTATCCAATCAATAATTTTGCGCTGTATATTCAACTATAGCAGAATAGTTTCTTCATTTTAATCATTGATAAATATATATGTATTATTAATATATATATTTATCAATGATTAGACTGAAAAAAGACTATTCTATTATAGTTACTTAATTTCATGTCTAAATTTTAGATATTTGTTATTTGTTATTATCATTTTGTTACATATTATATACAGCATAGTGTTGCTGTATATAATACGTGACATTTTGATCTAAATGTTACCTGTAAATTACATAATGGTTACTAGAACAGATAATATGTGTTCTGTAAATAATATATAAATATTACAGAACAGTGTGTACTAAATTCTATTATAATGACGTAATTTTATATCTAAATTTTATGTATCTATTACGTATTATATACAGGCATAATGTTGCTGATATTTTCATCTAAACATCATTTAAAAGTTGACATAATCGTTACCATATCTGTTCTCTCAATGTTACAGAACAGTGTTTACTATGTTCTGTTACAGTTACGTAATTTATATATATAAATTTTATGTATCTATTACGTTTTAAAAGTTGACATAATGGTTACCATATCTGTTCTGTCAATGTTATGTAAATGTTACAGAACAGTGTTTACTATGTTCTGTTATAGTTATGTAATTTCATATATAAATTTTATGTATCTATTACATTTTAATTTCATGTATCTATTATGTTTGATATACAAGAATAATGTTGCTGACATTTCCATCTAAACGTTACTTAATCGTGGACATAACGGTTACCACAACAGCGAACAGCTGTTTTGTAAATGTTCTGTAAAAGTTACAAAACAGTGTTTATTGGGTTGCGTACATAGCGATTTTAACAATGTATGCCGTGAAGCGGTTCTTTTCAATTTCCTTAATGTCGTGCAAGAATTTTCGACTAAACTCACTTACTGACACGTAACTAAGACGTTCCGAACGACCAAAACTTACGTACATTGCGATTTTAACAATGTATGCCGTGAAGCGGTTCTTCTCAATTTCCTTGATGTTGCACAAGAATTTTAGACAAATCTCACTTACTGACATGTAACTAAGACGTTCCGAACGAACAAAACTTGCGTACATAGCGATCTCAGCTTTGTGCGCAGAAAAACGTATATCCTCAATTTCCTTAATGTCGTGCAAGAATTTTCAACTAAACTCACTTACTGACACGTAACTAAGACGTTCCGAACGAACAAAACTTGCGTACATAGCGATCTCAGCTTTGTGCGCAGAAAAACGTATATCCTCAATTTCCTTAATGTCGTACAAGAATTTACGACTAAACTCACTTACTGACACGTAACTGAGACGTTCCGAACGAACAAAACTTGCGTACATAGTGATTTTAACAATGTATGATGTGAAGCGGTTCTTCTCAATTTCCTTGATGTTGCACAGGAATTTTAGACAAATCTCACTTACTGACACGTAACTAAGACGTTCCGAACGACCAAAACTTGCGTACATAGCGATTTTAACAATGTATGCCGTGAAGCGGTTCTTCTCAATTTCCTTGATGTTGCACAAGAATTTTAGACAAATCTCACTTACTGACACGTAACTAAGACGTTCCGAACGAACAAAACTTGCGTACATAGCGATCTCAGCTTTGTGCGCAGAAAAACGTATATCCTCAATTTCCTTAATGTCGTGCAAGAATTTTCGACTAAACTCACTTACTGACACGTAACTAAGACGTTCCGAACAAACAAAACTTGCGTACATAGCGATTTTAACAATGTATGCTGTGAAGCGGTTCTTCTCAATTTCCTTGATGTTGCACAAGAATTTTAGACAAATCTCACTTACTGACACGTAACTAAGACGTTCCGAACGAACAAAACTTGCGTACATAGCGATCTCAGCTTTGTGCGCAGAAAAACGTATATCCTCAATTTCCTTAATGTCGTGCAAAAATTTTCGACTAAACTCACTTACTGACACGTAACTGAGACGTTCCGAAAGAACAAGACTTGCGTACATAGTGATTTTAACAATGTATGATGTGAAGCGGTTCTTCTCAATTTCCTTGATGTTGCACAGGAATTTTAGACAAATCTCACGTACTGACACGTAACTAAGACGTTCCAAACGAACAAAACTAGCGTACATAGCGATTTTAACAATGTTTGCCGTGAAGCGGTTCTTCTCAATTTCCTTAATGTCGTGCAAGAATTTTCAACTAAACTCACTTACTGACACGTAACTAAGACGTTCCGAACGACCAAAACTTGCGTACATAGCGATTTTAATAATGTATGCCGTGAAGCGGTTCTTCTCAATTTCCTTGATGTTGCACAAGAATTTTAGACAAATCTCACTTACTGACACGTAACTATGACGTTTCGAATGAACAAAACTTACGTACATAGCGATCTCAGCTTTGTGCGCAGAAAAACGTATATCCTCAATTTCCTTAATGTCGTGAAAGAATTTTCGACTAAACTCACTTACTGACACGTAACTAAGACGTTCCGAACGAACAAAATTTGCGTACATAGCGATCTCAGCTTTGTGCGCAGAAAAACGTATATCCTCAATTTCCTTAATGTCGTGCAAGGATTTTCGACTAAACTCACTTACTGACACGTAACTGAGACGTTCCGAACGAACAAAAGTTGCGTACATAGGGATTTTAACAATGTATGACGTGAAGCGGTTCTTCTCAATTTCCTTGATGTTGCACAAGGAGTTTAGACAAATCTCAATTACTGACATGTAACTGAGACGATCCGAACGAACAAAACTTGCGTACATAGCGATTTTAACAATGTATGCCGTGAAGTGTTTCTTGTCGATTTCCTTGATGTTGCACAAGAATTTTAGACAAATCTCAATTACTGACACGTAACTAAGACGTTCCGAACGAACAAAACTTGCGTACATAGCGATTTTAACAATGTATGCTGTGAAGCGGTTCTTCTCAATTTCCTTGATGTTGCACAAGAATTTTAGACAAATCTCACTTACTGACACGTAACTAAGACGTTCCGAACGAACAAAACTTGCGTACATAGCGATCTCAGCTTTGTGCGCAGAAAAACGTATATCCTCAATTTCCTTAATGTCGTGCAAGAATTTTCGACTAAATTCACTTACTGACACGTAACTAAGACGTTCCGAACGAACAAAACTTGCGTACATAGCGATTTTAACAATGTATGCTGTGAAGCGGTTCTTCTCAATTTCCTTGATGTTGCACAAGAAATTTAGACAAATCTCACTTACTGACACGTAACTAAGACATTCCGAACGAACAAAACTTGCGTACATAGCGATCTCAGCTTTGTGCGCAGAAAAACGTATATCCTCAATTTCCTTAATGTCGTACAAGAATTTTCGACTAAACTCACTTACTGACACGTAACTGAGACGTTCCGAAAGAACAAAACTTGCGTACATAGTGATTTTAACAATGTATGATGTGAAGCGGTTCTTCTCAATTTCCTTGATGTTGCACAGAAATTTTAGACAAATCTCACGTACTGACACGTAACTAAGACGTTCCAAACGAACAAAACTAGCGTACATAGCGATTTTAACAATGTTTGCCGTAAAGCGGTTCTTCTCAATTTCCTTAATGTCGTGCAAGAATTTTCAACTAAACTCACTTACTGACACGTAACTAAGACGTTCCGAACGACCAAAACTTGCGTACATAGCGATTTTAACAATGTATGCCGTGAAGCGGTTCTTCTCAATTTCCTTGATGTTGCGCAAGAATTTTAGACAAATCTCACTTACTGACACGTAACTATGACGTTTCGAATGAACAAAACTTACGTACATAGCGATCTCAGCTTTGTGCGCAGAAAAACGTATATCCTCAATTTCCTTAATGTCGTGCAAGAATTTTCGACTAAACTCACTTACTGACACGTAACTAAGACGTTCCGAACGAACAAAACTTGCGTACATAGCGATCTCAGCTTTGTGCGCAGGAAAACGTATATCCTCAATTTCCTTAATGTCGTGCAAGAATTTTCGACTAAACTCACTTACTGACACGTAACTGAGACGTTCCGAACGAACAAAACTTGCGTACATAGCGATTTTAACAATGTATGATGTGAAGCGGTTCTTCTCAATTTCCTTAATGTCGTGCAAGAATTTTCAACTAAACTCACTTACTGACACGTAACTAAGACGTTCCGAACGAACAAAACTTGCGTACATAGCGATTTTAACAATGTATGCCGTGAAGCGGTTCTTCTCAATTTCCTTAATGTCGTGCAAGAATTTTCGACTAAACTCACTTACTGACACGTAACTAAGACGTTCCGAACGAACAAAACTTGCGTACATAGCGATTTTAACAATGTATGCCGTGAAGCGGTTCTTCTCAATTTCCTTAATGTCGTGCAAGAATTTTCGACTAAACTCACTTACTGACACGTAACTAAGACGTTCCGAACGAACAAAACTTGCGTACATAGCGATTTTAACAATGTATGCCGTGAAGCGGTTCTTCTCAATTTCCTTGATGTTGCACAAGAATTTTAGACAAATCTCACTTACTGACACGTAACTAAGACGTATCGAACGAACAAAACTTGCGTACATAGCGATCTCAGCTTTGTGCGCAGAAAAACGTATATCCTCAATTTTCTTAATGTCGTGCAAGAATTTTCGACTAAACTCACTTACTGTCACGTAACTAAGATGTTTCGAACGAACAAAACTTGCGTACATAGCGATCTCAGCTTTGTGCGCAGAAAACCGTATATCCTCAATTTCCTTATGTCGTGCAAAAATTTTCGACTAAACTCACTTACTGACACGTAACTAAGACGTTCCGAACGAACAAAACTTGCGTACATAGCGATCTCAGCTTTGTGCGCTGCAAAACGTATATCCTCAATTTCTTTAATGTCGTGCAAGAATTTTCGACTAAACTCACTTATTGACACGTAACTAAGACGTTTCGAACGAACAAAACTTGCGTACATAGCGATCTCAGCTTTGTGCGCAGAAAAACGTATATCCTCAATTTTCTTAATGTCGTGCAAGAATTTTCGACTAAACTCACTTACTGACACGTAACTGAGACGTTCCGAACGATCAAATCTTGCGTACATAGCGATTTTAACAATGTATGCCGTGATGCGGTTCTTCTCAATTTCCTTGATGTTGCACAAGAATTTTAGACAAGTCTCACTTACTGACATGTAACTAAGAAGTTCCGAACGAACAAAACTTGCGTACATAGCGATCTCAGCTTTGTGCGCAGAAAAACGTATATCCTCAATTTCCTTAATGTCGTACAAGAATTTTCGACTAAACTCACTTACTGACACGTAACTGAGACGTTTCGAACGAACTAAACTTGCGTACATAGTGATTTTAACAATGTATGATGTGAAGCGGTTCTTCTCAATTTCCTTGATGTTGCACAGGAATTTTAGACAAATCTCACGTACTGACACGTAACTAAGACGTTCCGAACGTACAAAACTTGCGTACATAGCGATTTTAACAATGTTTGCCGTGAAGCGTTTCTTCTCAATTTCCTTAATGTCGTGCAAGAATTTTCAACTAAACTCACTTACTGACACGTAACTAAGACGTTCCGAACGACCAAAACTTGCGTACATAGCGGTTTTAACAATGAATGCCGTGAAGCGGTTCTTCTCAATTTCCTTGATGTTGCACAAGAATTTTAGATAAATCTCACTTACTGACACGTAACTATGACGTTTCGAATGAACAAAACTTGCGTACATAGCGATCTCAGCTTTGTGCGCAGAAAAACGTATATCCTCAATTTCCTTAATGTCGTGCAAGAATTTTCGACTAAACTCACTTACTGACACGTAACTAAGACGTTCCGAACGAACAAAACTTGCGTACATAGCGATCTCAGCTTTGTGCGCAGAAAAACGTATATCCTCAATTTCCTTAATGTCGTGCAAGAATTTTCGACTAAACTCACTTACTGACACGTAACTGAGACGTTCCGAACGAACAAAACTTGCGTACATAGCGATTTTAACAATGTATGCCGTGAAGCGGTTCTTCTCAATTTCCTTGATGTTGCACAAGAATTTTAGACAAATCTCACTTACTGACACGTAACTATGACGTTTCGAATGAACAAAACTTGCGTACATAGCGATCTCAGCTTTGTGCGCAGAAAAACGTATATCCTCAATTTCCTTAATGTCGTGCAAGAATTTTCGACTAAACTCACTTACTGACACGTAACTGAGACGTTCCGAACGAACAAAACTTGCGTACATAGCGATTTTAACAATGTATGCCGTGAAGCGTTTCTTCTCAATTTCCTTGATGTAGCACAAGAATTTTAGACAAATCTCACTTACTGACACGTAACTAAGACGTTCCGAACGAACAAAACTTGCGTACATAGCGATTTTAACAATGTATGCCGTGAAGCGGTTCATCTCAATTTCCTTTATGTTGCACAAGAAATTTAGACAAATCTCACTTACTGACATGTAACTAAGAAGTTCCGAACGAACAAAACTTGCGTACATAGCGATCTCAGCTTTGTGCGCAGAAAAACGTAAATCCTCAATTTCCTTAATGTCGTGCAAGAATTTTCAACTAAACTCACTTACTGACACGCAACTAAGACGTTCCGAACGAACAAAACTTGCGTACATAGCGATTTTAACAATGTATGCTGTGAAGCGGTTCTTCTCAATTTCCTTGATGTTGCACAAGAATTTTAGACAAATCTCACTTACTGACACGTAACTAAGACGTTCCGAACGAACAAAACTTGCGTACATAGCGATCTCAGCTTTGTGCGCAGAAAAACGTATATCCTCAATTTCCTTAATGTCGTGCAAGAATTTTCGACTAAACTCACTTACTGACACGTAACTAAGACGTTCCGAACGAACAAAACTTGCGTACATAGCGATCTCAGCTATGTGCGCAGAAAAACGTATATCCTCAATTTCCTTAATGTCGTGCAAGAATTTTCAACTAAACTCACTTACTGACACGTAACTAAGACGTTCCGAAAGAACAAAACTTACGTACATAGCGATTTTAACAATGTATGCTGTGAAGCGGTTCTTCTCAATTTCCTTGATGTTGCACAAGAATTTTAGACAAATCTCACTTACTGACACGTAACTAAGGCGTTCCGAACGAACAAAACTTGCGTACATAGCGATCTCAGCTTTGTGCGCAGAAAAACGTATATCCTCAATTTCCTTAATGTCGTGCAAGAATTTTCGACTAAACTCACTTACTGACAAGTATCTAAGACGTTCCGAACGACCAAAACTTGCGTACATAGCGATTTTAACAATGTATGCCGTGAAGCGGTTCTTCTCAATTTCCTTGATGTTGCACAAGAATTTTAGACAAATCTCACTTACTGACACGTAACTATGACGTTTCGAATGAACAAAACTTGCGTACATAGCGATCTCAGCTTTGTGCGCAGAAAACGTATATCCTCAATTTCCTTAATGTCGTGCAAGAATTTTCGACTAAACTCACTTACTGACACGTAACTGAGACGTTCCGAACGATCAAAACTTGCGTTCATAGCGATTTTAATAATGTATGCCGTGAAGCGTTTCTTCTCAATTTCCTTGATGTAGCACAAGAATTTTAGACAAATCTCACTTACTGACACGTAACTAAGACGTTCCGAACGAACAAAACTTGCGTACATAGCGATTTTAACAATGTATGCCGTGAAGCGGTTCTTCTCAATTTGCTTAATGTCGTGCAAGAATTTTCGACTAAACTCACTTACTGACACGTAACTAAGACGTTCCGAACGAACAAAACTTGCGTACATAGCGATTTTAACAATGTATGCCGTGAAGCGGTTCTTCTCAATTTCCTTGATGTTGCACAAGAATTTTAGACAAATCTCACTTACTGACACGTAACTATGACGTTTCGAATGAACAAAACTTGCGTACATAGCGATCTCAGCTTTGTGCGCAGAAAACGTATATCCTCAATTTCCTTAATGTCGTGCAAGAATTTTCGACTAAACTCACTTACTGACACGTAACTGAGACGTTCCGAACGATCAAAACTTGCGTACATAGCGATTTTAACAATGTATGCCGTGAAGCGTTTCTTCTCAATTTCCTTGATGTAGCACAAGAATTTTAGACAAATCTCACTTACTGACACGTAACTAAGACGTTCCGAACGAACAAAACTTGCGTACATAGCGATCTCAGCTTTGTGCGCAGAAACACGTATATCCTCAATTTCCTTAATGTCGTGCAAGAATTTTCGACTAAACTCACTTACTGACACGTAACTAAGACGTTCCGAACGTACAAAACTTGCGTACATAGCGATTTTAACAATGTTTGCCGTGAAGCGTTTCTTCTCAATTTCCTTAATGTCGTGCTAGAATTTTCAACTAAACTCACTTACTGACACGTAACTAAGACGTTCCGAACGACCAAAACTTGCGTACATAGCGGTTTTAACAATGAATGCCGTGAAGCGGTTCTTCTCAATTTCCTTGATGTTGCACAAGAATTTTAGATAAATCTCACTTACTGACACGTAACTATGACGTTTCGAATGAACAAAACTTGCGTACATAGCGATCTCAGCTTTGTGCGCAGAAAAACGTATATCCTCAATTTCCTTAATGTCGTGCAAGAATTTTCGACTAAACTCACTTACTGACACGTAACTAAGACGTTCCGAACGAACAAAACTTGCGTACATAGCGATCTCAGCTTTGTGCGCAGAAAAACGTATATCCTCAATTTCCTTAATGTCGTGCAAGAATTTTCGACTAAACTCACTTACTGACACGTAACTGAGACGTTCCGAACGAACAAAACTTGCGTACATAGCGATTTTAACAATGTATGCCGTGAAGCGGTTCTTCTCAATTTCCTTGATGTTGCACAAGAATTTTAGACAAATCTCACTTACTGACACGTAACTATGACGTTTCGAATGAACAAAACTTGCGTACATAGCGATCTCAGCTTTGTGCGCAGAAAAACGTATATCCTCAATTTCCTTAATGTCGTGCAAGAATTTTCGACTAAACTCACTTACTGACACGTAACTGAGACGTTCCGAACGAACAAAACTTGCGTACATAGCGATTTTAACAATGTATGCCGTGAAGCGTTTCTTCTCAATTTCCTTGATGTAGCACAAGAATTTTAGACAAATCTCACTTACTGACACGTAACTAAGACGTTCCGAACGAACAAAACTTGCGTACATAGCGATTTTAACAATGTATGCTGTGAAGCGGTTCTTCTCAATTTCCTTGATGTTGCACAAGAATTTTAGACAAATCTCACTTACTGACACGTAACTAAGACGTTCCGAACGAACAAAACTTGCGTACATAGCGATCTCAGCTTTGTGCGCAGAAAAACGTATATCCTCAATTTCCTTAATGTCGTGCAAGAATTTTCGACTAAACTCACTTACTGACACGTAACTAAGACGTTCCGAACGAACAAAACTTGCGTACATAGCGATCTCAGCTATGTGCGCAGAAAAACGTATATCCTCAATTTCCTTAATGTCGTGCAAGAATTTTCGACTAAACTCACTTACTGACACGTAACTGAGACGTTCCGAACGAACAAAACTTGCGTACATAGCGATTTTAACAATGTATGCCGTGAAGCGTTTCTTCTCAATTTCCTTGATGTTGCACAAGAATTTTAGACAAATCTCACTTACTGACACGTAACTAAGACGTTCCGAACGAACAAAACTTGCGTACATAGCGATTTTAACAATGTATGCCGTGAAGCGGTTCATCTCAATTTCCTTTATGTTGCACAAGAAATTTAGACAAATCTCACTTACTGACATGTAATTAAGTAGTTCCGAACGAACAAAACTTGCGTACATAGCGATCTCAGCTTTGTGCGCAGAAAAACGTATATCCTCAATTTCCTTAATGTCGTGCAAGAATTTTCAACTAAACTCACTTACTGACACGTAACTAAGACGTTCCGAAAGAACAAAACTTGCGTACATAGCGATTTTAACAATGTATGCTGTGAAGCGGTTCTTCTCAATTTCCTTGATGTTGCACAAGAATTTTAGACAAATCTCACTTACTGACACGTAACTAAGACGTATCGAACGAACAAAACTTGCGTACATAGCGATCTCAGCTTTGTGCGCAGAAAAACGTATATCCTCAATTTTCTTAATGTCGTGCAAGAATTTTCGACTAAACTCACTTACTGTCACGTAACTAAGATGTTTCGAACGAACAAAACTTGCGTACATAGCGATCTCAGCTTTGTGCGCAGAAAACCGTATATCCTCAATTTCCTTATGTCGTGCAAAAATTTTCGACTAAACTCACTTACTGACACGTAACTAAGACGTTCCGAACGAACAAAACTTGCGTACATAGCGATCTCAGCTTTGTGCGCTGCAAAACGTATATCCTCAATTTCTTTAATGTCGTGCAAGAATTTTCGACTAAACTCACTTATTGACACGTAACTAAGACGTTTCGAACGAACAAAACTTGCGTACATAGCGATCTCAGCTTTGTGCGCAGAAAAACGTATATCCTCAATTTTCTTAATGTCGTGCAAGAATTTTCGACTAAACTCACTTACTGACACGTAACTGAGACGTTCCGAACGATCAAAACTTGCGTACATAGCGATTTTAACAATGTATGCCGTGATGCGGTTCTTCTCAATTTCCTTGATGTTGCACAAGAATTTTAGACAAGTCTCACTTACTGACATGTAACTAAGAAGTTCCGAACGAACAAAACTTGCGTACATAGCGATCTCAGCTTTGTGCGCAGAAAAACGTATATCCTCAATTTCCTTAATGTCGTACAAGAATTTTCGACTAAACTCACTTACTGACACGTAACTGAGACGTTTCGAACGAACTAAACTTGCGTACATAGTGATTTTAACAATGTATTATGTGAAGCGGTTCTTCTCAATTTCCTTGATGTTGCACAGGAATTTTAGACAAATCTCACGTACTGACACGTAACTAAGACGTTCCGAACGTACAAAACTTGCGTACATAGCGATTTTAACAATGTTTGCCGTGAAGCGTTTCTTCTCAATTTCCTTAATGTCGTGCAAGAATTTTCAACTAAACTCACTTACTGACACGTAACTAAGACGTTCCGAACGACCAAAACTTGCGTACATAGCGGTTTTAACAATGAATGCCGTGAAGCGGTTCTTCTCAATTTCCTTGATGTTGCACAAGAATTTTAGATAAATCTCACTTACTGACACGTAACTATGACGTTTCGAATGAACAAAACTTGCGTACATAGCGATCTCAGCTTTGTGCGCAGAAAAACGTATATCCTCAATTTCCTTAATGTCGTGCAAGAATTTTCGACTAAACTCACTTACTGACACGTAACTAAGACGTTCCGAACGAACAAAACTTGCGTACATAGCGATCTCAGCTTTGTGCGCAGAAAAACGTATATCCTCAATTTCCTTAATGTCGTGCAAGAATTTTCGACTAAACTCACTTACTGACACGTAACTGAGACGTTCCGAACGAACAAAACTTGCGTACATAGCGATTTTAACAATGTATGCCGTGAAGCGGTTCTTCTCAATTTCCTTGATGTTGCACAAGAATTTTAGACAAATCTCACTTACTGACACGTAACTATGACGTTTCGAATGAACAAAACTTGCGTACATAGCGATCTCAGCTTTGTGCGCAGAAAAACGTATATCCTCAATTTCCTTAATGTCGTGCAAGAATTTTCGACTAAACTCACTTACTGACACGTAACTGAGACGTTCCGAACGAACAAAACTTGCGTACATAGCGATTTTAACAATGTATGCCGTGAAGCGTTTCTTCTCAATTTCCTTGATGTAGCACAAGAATTTTAGACAAATCTCACTTACTGACACGTAACTAAGACGTTCCGAACGAACAAAACTTGCGTACATAGCGATTTTAACAATGTATGCCGTGAAGCGGTTCATCTCAATTTCCTTTATGTTGCACAAGAAATTTAGACAAATCTCACTTACTGACATGTAACTAAGAAGTTCCGAACGAACAAAACTTGCGTACATAGCGATCTCAGCTTTGTGCGCAGAAAAACGTAAATCCTCAATTTCCTTAATGTCGTGCAAGAATTTTCAACTAAACTCACTTACTGACACGCAACTAAGACGTTCCGAACGAACAAAACTTGCGTACATAGCGATTTTAACAATGTATGCTGTGAAGCGGTTCTTCTCAATTTCCTTGATGTTGCACAAGAATTTTAGACAAATCTCACTTACTGACACGTAACTAAGACGTTCCGAACGAACAAAACTTGCGTACATAGCGATCTCAGCTTTGTGCGCAGAAAAACGTATATCCTCAATTTCCTTAATGTCGTGCAAGAATTTTCGACTAAACTCACTTACTGACACGTAACTAAGACGTTCCGAACGAACAAAACTTGCGTACATAGCGATCTCAGCTATGTGCGCAGAAAAACGTATATCCTCAATTTCCTTAATGTCGTGCAAGAATTTTCAACTAAACTCACTTACTGACACGTAACTAAGACGTTCCGAAAGAACAAAACTTGCGTACATAGCGATTTTAACAATGTATGCTGTGAAGCGGTTCTTCTCAATTTCCTTGATGTTGCACAAGAATTTTAGACAAATCTCACTTACTGACACGTAACTAAGGCGTTCCGAACGAACAAAACTTGCGTACATAGCGATCTCAGCTTTGTGCGCAGAAAAACGTATATCCTCAATTTCCTTAATGTCGTGCAAGAATTTTCGACTAAACTCACTTACTGACAAGTATCTAAGACGTTCCGAACGACCAAAACTTGCGTACATAGCGATTTTAACAATGTATGCCGTGAAGCGGTTCTTCTCAATTTCCTTGATGTTGCACAAGAATTTTAGACAAATCTCACTTACTGACACGTAACTATGACGTTTCGAATGAACAAAACTTGCGTACATAGCGATCTCAGCTTTGTGCGCAGAAAACGTATATCCTCAATTTCCTTAATGTCGTGCAAGAATTTTCGACTAAACTCACTTACTGACACGTAACTGAGACGTTCCGAACGATCAAAACTTGCGTTCATAGCGATTTTAATAATGTATGCCGTGAAGCGTTTCTTCTCAATTTCCTTGATGTAGCACAAGAATTTTAGACAAATCTCACTTACTGACACGTAACTAAGACGTTCCGAACGAACAAAACTTGCGTACATAGCGATTTTAACAATGTATGCCGTGAAGCGGTTCTTCTCAATTTGCTTAATGTCGTGCAAGAATTTTCGACTAAACTCACTTACTGACACGTAACTAAGACGTTCCGAACGAACAAAACTTGCGTACATAGCGATTTTAACAATGTATGCCGTGAAGCGGTTCTTCTCAATTTCCTTGATGTTGCACAAGAATTTTAGACAAATCTCACTTACTGACACGTAACTATGACGTTTCGAATGAACAAAACTTGCGTACATAGCGATCTCAGCTTTGTGCGCAGAAAACGTATATCCTCAATTTCCTTAATGTCGTGCAAAAATTTTCGACTAAACTCACTTACTGACACGTAACTGAGACGTTCCGAACGATCAAAACTTGCGTACATAGCGATTTTAACAATGTATGCCGTGAAGCGTTTCTTCTCAATTTCCTTGATGTAGCACAAGAATTTTAGACAAATCTCACTTACTGACACGTAACTAAGACGTTCCGAACGAACAAAACTTGCGTACATAGCGATCTCAGCTTTGTGCGCAGAAACACGTATATCCTCAATTTCCTTAATGTCGTGCAAGAATTTTCGACTAAACTCACTTACTGACACGTAACTAAGACGTTCCGAACGTACAAAACTTGCGTACATAGCGATTTTAACAATGTTTGCCGTGAAGCGTTTCTTCTCAATTTCCTTAATGTCGTGCTAGAATTTTCAACTAAACTCACTTACTGACACGTAACTAAGACGTTCCGAACGACCAAAACTTGCGTACATAGCGGTTTTAACAATGAATGCCGTGAAGCGGTTCTTCTCAATTTCCTTGATGTTGCACAAGAATTTTAGATAAATCTCACTTACTGACACGTAACTATGACGTTTCGAATGAACAAAACTTGCGTACATAGCGATCTCAGCTTTGTGCGCAGAAAAACGTATATCCTCAATTTCCTTAATGTCGTGCAAGAATTTTCGACTAAACTCACTTACTGACACGTAACTAAGACGTTCCGAACGAACAAAACTTGCGTACATAGCGATCTCAGCTTTGTGCGCAGAAAAACGTATATCCTCAATTTCCTTAATGTCGTGCAAGAATTTTCGACTAAACTCACTTACTGACACGTAACTGAGACGTTCCGAACGAACAAAACTTGCGTACATAGCGATTTTAACAATGTATGCCGTGAAGCGGTTCTTCTCAATTTCCTTGATGTTGCACAAGAATTTTAGACAAATCTCACTTACTGACACGTAACTATGACGTTTCGAATGAACAAAACTTGCGTACATAGCGATCTCAGCTTTGTGCGCAGAAAAACGTATATCCTCAATTTCCTTAATGTCGTGCAAGAATTTTCGACTAAACTCACTTACTGACACGTAACTGAGACGTTCCGAACGAACAAAACTTGCGTACATAGCGATTTTAACAATGTATGCCGTGAAGCGTTTCTTCTCAATTTCCTTGATGTAGCACAAGAATTTTAGACAAATCTCACTTACTGACACGTAACTAAGACGTTCCGAACGAACAAAACTTGCGTACATAGCGATTTTAACAATGTATGCTGTGAAGCGGTTCTTCTCAATTTCCTTGATGTTGCACAAGAATTTTAGACAAATCTCACTTACTGACACGTAACTAAGACGTTCCGAACGAACAAAACTTGCGTACATAGCGATCTCAGCTTTGTGCGCAGAAAAACGTATATCCTCAATTTCCTTAATGTCGTGCAAGAATTTTCGACTAAACTCACTTACTGACACGTAACTAAGACGTTCCGAACGAACAAAACTTGCGTACATAGCGATCTCAGCTATGTGCGCAGAAAAACGTATATCCTCAATTTCCTTAATGTCGTGCAAGAATTTTCGACTAAACTCACTTACTGACACGTAACTGAGACGTTCCGAACGAACAAAACTTGCGTACATAGCGATTTTAACAATGTATGCCGTGAAGCGTTTCTTCTCAATTTCCTTGATGTTGCACAAGAATTTTAGACAAATCTCACTTACTGACACGTAACTAAGACGTTCCGAACGAACAAAACTTGCGTACATAGCGATTTTAACAATGTATGCCGTGAAGCGGTTCATCTCAATTTCCTTTATGTTGCACAAGAAATTTAGACAAATCTCACTTACTGACATGTAATTAAGTAGTTCCGAACGAACAAAACTTGCGTACATAGCGATCTCAGCTTTGTGCGCAGAAAAACGTATATCCTCAATTTCCTTAATGTCGTGCAAGAATTTTCAACTAAACTCACTTACTGACACGTAACTAAGACGTTCCGAAAGAACAAAACTTGCGTACATAGCGATTTTAACAATGTATGCTGTGAAGCGGTTCTTCTCAATTTCCTTGATGTTGCACAAGAATTTTAGACAAATCTCACTTACTGACACGTAACTAAGACGTTCCGAACGAACAAAACTTGCGTACATAGCGATCTCAGCTTTGTGCGCAGAAAAACGTATATCCTCAATTTCCTTAATGTCGTGCAAGAATTTTCGACTAAACTCACTTACTGACAAGTATCTAAGACGTTCCGAACGACCAAAACTTGCGTACATAGCGATTTTAATAATGTATGCCGTGAAGCGGTTCTTCTCAATTTCCTTGATGTTGCACAAGAATTTTAGACAAATCTCACTTACTGACACGTAACTATGACGTTTCGAATGAACAAAACTTGCGTACATAGCGATTTTAACAATGTATGCCGTGAAGCGGTTCTTCTCAATTTCCTTGATGTTGCACAAGAATTTTAGACAAATCTCACTTACTGACACGTAACTATGACGTTTCGAATGAACAAAACTTGCGTACATAGCGATCTCAGCTTTGTGCGCAGAAAACGTATATCCTCAATTTCCTTAATGTCGTGCAAGAATTTTCGACTAAACTCACTTACTGACACGTAACTGAGACGTTCCGAACGATCAAAACTTGCGTTCATAGCGATTTTAATAATGTATGCCGTGAAGCGTTTCTTCTCAATTTCCTTGATGTAGCACAAGAATTTTAGACAAATCTCACTTACTGACACGTAACTAAGACGTTCCGAACGAACAAAACTTGCGTACATAGCGATTTTAACAATGTATGCCGTGAAGCGGTTCTTCTCAATTTGCTTAATGTCGTGCAAGAATTTTCGACTAAACTCACTTACTGACACGTAACTAAGACGTTCCGAACGAACAAAACTTGCGTACATAGCGATTTTAACAATGTATGCCGTGAAGCGGTTCTTCTCAATTTCCTTGATGTTGCACAAGAATTTTAGACAAATCTCACTTACTGACACGTAACTATGACGTTTCGAATGAACAAAACTTGCGTACATAGCGATCTCAGCTTTGTGCGCAGAAAACGTATATCCTCAATTTCCTTAATGTCGTGCAAGAATTTTCGACTAAACTCACTTACTGACACGTAACTGAGACGTTCCGAACGATCAAAACTTGCGTACATAGCGATTTTAACAATGTATGCCGTGAAGCGTTCCTTCTCAATTTCCTTGATGTAGCACAAGAATTTTAGACAAATCTCACTTACTGACACGTAACTAAGACGTTCCGAACGAACAAAACTTGCGTACATAGCGATCTCAGCTTTGTGCGCAGAAACACGTATATCCTCAATTTCCTTAATGTCGTGCAAGAATTTTCGACTAAACTCACTTACTGACACGTAACTAAGACGTTCCGAACGTACAAAACTTGCGTACATAGCGATTTTAACAATGTTTGCCGTGAAGCGTTTCTTCTCAATTTCCTTAATGTCGTGCAAGAATTTTCAACTAAACTCACTTACTGACACGTAACTAAGACGTTCCGAACGACCAAAACTTGCGTACATAGCGGTTTTAACAATGAATGCCGTGAAGCGGTTCTTCTCAATTTCCTTGATGTTGCACAAGAATTTTAGATAAATCTCACTTACTGACACGTAACTATGACGTTTCGAATGAACAAAACTTGCGTACATAGCGATCTCAGCTTTGTGCGCAGAAAAACGTATATCCTCAATTTCCTTAATGTCGTGCAAGAATTTTCGACTAAACTCACTTACTGACACGTAACTAAGACGTTCCGAACGAACAAAACTTGCGTACATAGCGATCTCAGCTTTGTGCGCAGAAAAACGTATATCCTCAATTTCCTTAATGTCGTGCAAGAATTTTCGACTAAACTCACTTACTGACACGTAACTGAGACGTTCCGAACGAACAAAACTTGCGTACATAGCGATTTTAACAATGTATGCCGTGAAGCGGTTCTTCTCAATTTCCTTGATGTTGCACAAGAATTTTAGACAAATCTCACTTACTGACACGTAACTATGACGTTTCGAATGAACAAAACTTGCGTACATAGCGATCTCAGCTTTGTGCGCAGAAAAACGTATATCCTCAATTTCCTTAATGTCGTGCAAGAATTTTCGACTAAACTCACTTACTGACACGTAACTGAGACGTTCCGAACGAACAAAACTTGCGTACATAGCGATTTTAACAATGTATGCCGTGAAGCGTTTCTTCTCAATTTCCTTGATGTAGCACAAGAATTTTAGACAAATCTCACTTACTGACACGTAACTAAGACGTTCCGAACGAACAAAACTTGCGTACATAGCGATTTTAACAATGTATGCTGTGAAGCGGTTCTTCTCAATTTCCTTGATGTTGCACAAGAATTTTAGACAAATCTCACTTACTGACACGTAACTAAGACGTTCCGAACGAACAAAACTTGCGTACATAGCGATCTCAGCTTTGTGCGCAGAAAAACGTATATCCTCAATTTCCTTAATGTCGTGCAAGAATTTTCGACTAAACTCACTTACTGACACGTAACTAAGACGTTCCGAACGAACAAAACTTGCGTACATAGCGATCTCAGCTATGTGCGCAGAAAAACGTATATCCTCAATTTCCTTAATGTCGTGCAAGAATTTTCGACTAAACTCACTTACTGACACGTAACTGAGACGTTCCGAACGAACAAAACTTGCGTACATAGCGATTTTAACAATGTATGCCGTGAAGCGTTTCTTCTCAATTTCCTTGATGTTGCACAAGAATTTTAGACAAATCTCACTTACTGACACGTAACTAAGACGTTCCGAACGAACAAAACTTGCGTACATAGCGATTTTAACAATGTATGCCGTGAAGCGGTTCATCTCAATTTCCTTTATGTTGCACAAGAAATTTAGACAAATCTCACTTACTGACATGTAATTAAGTAGTTCCGAACGAACAAAACTTGCGTACATAGCGATCTCAGCTTTGTGCGCAGAAAAACGTATATCCTCAATTTCCTTAATGTCGTGCAAGAATTTTCAACTAAACTCACTTACTGACACGTAACTAAGACGTTCCGAAAGAACAAAACTTGCGTACATAGCGATTTTAACAATGTATGCTGTGAAGCGGTTCTTCTCAATTTCCTTGATGTTGCACAAGAATTTTAGACAAATCTCACTTACTGACACGTAACTAAGACGTTCCGAACGAACAAAACTTGCGTACATAGCGATCTCAGCTTTGTGCGCAGAAAAACGTATATCCTCAATTTCCTTAATGTCGTGCAAGAATTTTCGACTAAACTCACTTACTGACAAGTATCTAAGACGTTCCGAACGACCAAAACTTGCGTACATTGCGATTTTAACAATGTATGCCGTGAAGCGGTTCTTCTCAATTTCCTTGATGTTGCACAAGAATTTTAGACAAATCTCACTTACTGACATGTAACTAAGACGTTCCGAACGAACAAAACTTGCGTACATAGCGATCTCAGCTTTGTGCGCAGAAAAACGTATATCCTCAATTTCCTTAATGTCGTGCAAGAATTTTCAACTAAACTCACTTACTGACACGTAACTGAGACGTTCCGAACGAACAAAACTTGCGTACATAGCGATTTTAACAATGTATGCCGTGAAGCGGTTCATCTCAAATCCCTTTATGTTGCACAAGAAATTTAGACAAATCTCACGTACTGACACGTAACTAAGACGTTCCGAACGAACAAAACTTGCGTACATAGCGATCTCAGCTTTGTGCGCAGAAAAACGTATATCCTCAATTTCCTTAATGTCGTACAAGAATTTACGACTAAACTCACTTACTGAAGCGTAACTGAGACGTTCCGAACGAACAAAACTTGCGTACATAGTGATTTTAACAATGTATGATGTGAAGCGGTTCTTCTCAATTTCCTTGATGTTGCACAGGAATTTTAGACAAATCTCACTTACTGACACGTAACTAAGACGTTCCGAACGACCAAAACTTGCGTACATAGCGATTTTAACAATGTATGCCGTGAAGCGGTTCTTCTCAATTTCCTTGATGTTGCACAAGAATTTTAGACAAATCTCACTTACTGACACGTAACTATGACGTTTCGAATGAACAAAACTTGCGTACATAGCGATCTCAGCTTTGTGCGCAGAAAAACGTATATCCTCAATTTCCTTAATGTCGTGCATGAATTTTCGACTAAACTCACTTACTGACACGTAACTGAGACGTTCCGAACGAACAAACTTGCGTACATAGCGATTTTAACAATGTATGATGTGAAGCGGTTCTTCTCAATTTCCTTAATGTCGTGCAAGAATTTTCAACTAAACTCACTTACTGACACGTAACTAAGACGTTCCGAACGAACAAAACTTGCGTACATAGCGATTTTAACAATGTATGCCGTGAAGCGGTTCTTTTCAATTTCCTTAATGTCGTGCAAGAATTTTCGACTAAACTCACTTACTGACACGTAACTAAGACGTTCCGAACGACCAAAACTTACGTACATTGCGATTTTAACAATGTATGCCGTGAAGCGGTTCTTCTCAATTTCCTTGATGTTGCACAAGAATTTTAGACAAATCTCACTTACTGACATGTAACTAAGACGTTCCGAACGAACAAAACTTGCGTACATAGCGATCTCAGCTTTGTGCGCAGAAAAACGTATATCCTCAATTTCCTTAATGTCGTGCAAGAATTTTCAACTAAACTCACTTACTGACACGTAACTAAGACGTTCCGAACGAACAAAACTTGCGTACATAGCGATCTCAGCTTTGTGCGCAGAAAAACGTATATCCTCAATTTCCTTAATGTCGTACAAGAATTTACGACTAAACTCACTTACTGACACGTAACTGAGACGTTCCGAACGAACAAAACTTGCGTACATAGTGATTTTAACAATGTATGATGTGAAGCGGTTCTTCTCAATTTCCTTGATGTTGCACAGGAATTTTAGACAAATCTCACTTACTGACACGTAACTAAGACGTTCCGAACGACCAAAACTTGCGTACATAGCGATTTTAACAATGTATGCCGTGAAGCGGTTCTTCTCAATTTCCTTGATGTTGCACAAGAATTTTAGACAAATCTCACTTACTGACACGTAACTAAGACGTTCCGAACGAACAAAACTTGCGTACATAGCGATCTCAGCTTTGTGCGCAGAAAAACGTATATCCTCAATTTCCTTAATGTCGTGCAAGAATTTTCGACTAAACTCACTTACTGACACGTAACTAAGACGTTCCGAACGAACAAAACTTGCGTACATAGCGATTTTAACAATGTATGCTGTGAAGCGGTTCTTCTCAATTTCCTTGATGTTGCACAAGAATTTTAGACAAATCTCACTTACTGACACGTAACTAAGACGTTCCGAACGAACAAAACTTGCGTACATAGCGATCTCAGCTTTGTGCGCAGAAAAACGTATATCCTCAATTTCCTTAATGTCGTGCAAAAATTTTCGACTAAACTCACTTACTGACACGTAACTGAGACGTTCCGAAAGAACAAGACTTGCGTACATAGTGATTTTAACAATGTATGATGTGAAGCGGTTCTTCTCAATTTCCTTGATGTTGCACAGGAATTTTAGACAAATCTCACGTACTGACACGTAACTAAGACGTTCCAAACGAACAAAACTAGCGTACATAGCGATTTTAACAATGTTTGCCGTGAAGCGGTTCTTCTCAATTTCCTTAATGTCGTGCAAGAATTTTCAACTAAACTCACTTACTGACACGTAACTAAGACGTTCCGAACGACCAAAACTTGCGTACATAGCGATTTTAATAATGTATGCCGTGAAGCGGTTCTTCTCAATTTCCTTGATGTTGCACAAGAATTTTAGACAAATCTCACTTACTGACACGTAACTATGACGTTTCGAATGAACAAAACTTACGTACATAGCGATCTCAGCTTTGTGCGCAGAAAAACGTATATCCTCAATTTCCTTAATGTCGTGAAAGAATTTTCGACTAAACTCACTTACTGACACGTAACTAAGACGTTCCGAACGAACAAAATTTGCGTACATAGCGATCTCAGCTTTGTGCGCAGAAAAACGTATATCCTCAATTTCCTTAATGTCGTGCAAGGATTTTCGACTAAACTCACTTACTGACACGTAACTGAGACGTTCCGAACGAACAAAACTTGCGTACATAGGGATTTTAACAATGTATGACGTGAAGCGGTTCTTCTCAATTTCCTTGATGTTGCACAAGGAGTTTAGACAAATCTCAATTACTGACATGTAACTGAGACGATCCGAACGAACAAAACTTGCGTACATAGCGATTTTAACAATGTATGCCGTGAAGTGTTTCTTGTCGATTTCCTTGATGTTGCACAAGAATTTTAGACAAATCTCAATTACTGACACGTAACTAAGACGTTCCGAACGAACAAAACTTGCGTACATAGCGATTTTAACAATGTATGCTGTGAAGCGGTTCTTCTCAATTTCCTTGATGTTGCACAAGAATTTTAGACAAATCTCACTTACTGACACGTAACTAAGACGTTCCGAACGAACAAAACTTGCGTACATAGCGATCTCAGCTTTGTGCGCAGAAAAACGTATATCCTCAATTTCCTTAATGTCGTGCAAGAATTTTCGACTAAATTCACTTACTGACACGTAACTAAGACGTTCCGAACGAACAAAACTTGCGTACATAGCGATTTTAACAATGTATGCTGTGAAGCGGTTCTTCTCAATTTCCTTGATGTTGCACAAGAAATTTAGACAAATCTCACTTACTGACACGTAACTAAGACATTCCGAACGAACAAAACTTGCGTACATAGCGATCTCAGCTTTGTGCGCAGAAAAACGTATATCCTCAATTTCCTTAATGTCGTACAAGAATTTTCGACTAAACTCACTTACTGACACGTAACTGAGACGTTCCGAAAGAACAAAACTTGCGTACATAGTGATTTTAACAATATATGATGTGAAGCGGTTCTTCTCAATTTCCTTGATGTTGCACAGGAATTTTAGACAAATCTCACGTACTGACACGTAACTAAGACGTTCCAAACGAACAAAACTAGCGTACATAGCGATTTTAACAATGTCTGCCGTGAAGCGGTTCTTCTCAATTTCCTTAATGTCGTGCAAGAATTTTCAACTAAACTCACTTACTGACACGTAACTAAGACGTTCCGAACGACCAAAACTTGCGTACATAGCGATTTTAACAATGTATGCCGTGAAGCGTTTCTTCTCAATTTCCTTGATGTAGCACAAGAATTTTAGACAAATCTCACTTACTGACACGTAACTAAGACGTTCCGAACGAACAAAACTTGCGTACATAGCGATCTCAGCTTTGTGCGCAGAAACACGTATATCCTCAATTTCCTTAATGTCGTGCAAGAATTTTCGACTAAACTCACTTACTGACACGTAACTAAGACGTTCCGAACGTACAAAACTTGCGTACATAGCGATTTTAACAATGTTTGCCGTGAAGCGTTTCTTCTCAATTTCCTTAATGTCGTGCAAGAATTTTCAACTAAACTCACTTACTGACACGTAACTAAGACGTTCCGAACGACCAAAACTTGCGTACATAGCGGTTTTAACAATGAATGCCGTGAAGCGGTTCTTCTCAATTTCCTTGATGTTGCACAAGAATTTTAGATAAATCTCACTTACTGACACGTAACTATGACGTTTCGAATGAACAAAACTTGCGTACATAGCGATCTCAGCTTTGTGCGCAGAAAAACGTATATCCTCAATTTCCTTAATGTCGTGCAAGAATTTTCGACTAAACTCACTTACTGACACGTAACTAAGACGTTCCGAACGAACAAAACTTGCGTACATAGCGATCTCAGCTTTGTGCGCAGAAAAACGTATATCCTCAATTTCCTTAATGTCGTGCAAGAATTTTCGACTAAACTCACTTACTGACACGTAACTGAGACGTTCCGAACGAACAAAACTTGCGTACATAGCGATTTTAACAATGTATGCCGTGAAGCGGTTCTTCTCAATTTCCTTGATGTTGCACAAGAATTTTAGACAAATCTCACTTACTGACACGTAACTATGACGTTTCGAATGAACAAAACTTGCGTACATAGCGATCTCAGCTTTGTGCGCAGAAAAACGTATATCCTCAATTTCCTTAATGTCGTGCAAGAATTTTCGACTAAACTCACTTACTGACACGTAACTGAGACGTTCCGAACGAACAAAACTTGCGTACATAGCGATTTTAACAATGTATGCCGTGAAGCGTTTCTTCTCAATTTCCTTGATGTAGCACAAGAATTTTAGACAAATCTCACTTACTGACACGTAACTAAGACGTTCCGAACGAACAAAACTTGCGTACATAGCGATTTTAACAATGTATGCTGTGAAGCGGTTCTTCTCAATTTCCTTGATGTTGCACAAGAATTTTAGACAAATCTCACTTACTGACACGTAACTAAGACGTTCCGAACGAACAAAACTTGCGTACATAGCGATCTCAGCTTTGTGCGCAGAAAAACGTATAT
This sequence comes from Polyergus mexicanus, assembly GCF_030449975.1. Classification (NCBI taxonomy): domain Eukaryota; kingdom Metazoa; phylum Arthropoda; class Insecta; order Hymenoptera; family Formicidae; genus Polyergus; species Polyergus mexicanus. The sequence continues at coordinate 6,273,453 of NW_027223327.1, read as the reverse complement.
CCTCAATTTCCTTAATGTCGTGCAAGAATTTTCGACTAAACTCACTTACTGACACGTAACTAAGACGTTCCGAACGAACAAAACTTGCGTACATAGCGATCTCAGCTATGTGCGCAGAAAAACGTATATCCTCAATTTCCTTAATGTCGTGCAAGAATTTTCGACTAAACTCACTTACTGACACGTAACTGAGACGTTCCGAACGAACAAAACTTGCGTACATAGCGATTTTAACAATGTATGCCGTGAAGCGTTTCTTCTCAATTTCCTTGATGTTGCACAAGAATTTTAGACAAATCTCACTTACTGACACGTAACTAAGACGTTCCGAACGAACAAAACTTGCGTACATAGCGATTTTAACAATGTATGCCGTGAAGCGGTTCATCTCAATTTCCTTTATGTTGCACAAGAAATTTAGACAAATCTCACTTACTGACATGTAATTAAGTAGTTCCGAACGAACAAAACTTGCGTACATAGCGATCTCAGCTTTGTGCGCAGAAAAACGTATATCCTCAATTTCCTTAATGTCGTGCAAGAATTTTCAACTAAACTCACTTACTGACACGTAACTAAGACGTTCCGAAAGAACAAAACTTGCGTACATAGCGATTTTAACAATGTATGCTGTGAAGCGGTTCTTCTCAATTTCCTTGATGTTGCACAAGAATTTTAGACAAATCTCACTTACTGACACGTAACTAAGACGTTCCGAACGAACAAAACTTGCGTACATAGCGATCTCAGCTTTGTGCGCAGAAAAACGTATATCCTCAATTTCCTTAATGTCGTGCAAGAATTTTCGACTAAACTCACTTACTGACAAGTGTCACGTCTCAGTATTCGAGGTTAATAAAAAAAAGGAAATTATATTACTGATGTTAAGTAACTCTCTAGAACGCGACTATATTGTTTAAGTAGTTATTAAATTGAATTTAATCTTTTACTGGTAAGTATATTTATGGAAAAGATATTGTTTTTGGGTCACTCTGCATTTCACCGAGTCTACCCGGGACCAGAAGATGTCAACTTGTCATTCAATATTCAGTGGTACCTTAACTTACCAGGTTTTTACGTATTTGAATATATATATATGTATATATGTTAGAGCAACTGCCTATGTAGCACGCTGAGTTTCCTTCTACTTAGCAGTCCTCCAAAGATTTCAGCTGTCGTGCGATGAGTGACGGTCGATCAAGGAAGTTGGAACAACCGGTCGTCGAATAAATTGCAATAGTAATATAAAATATTCTTTATTGTTGCACGACGTTAAATTAACAATATTACAGTCGTAAGACTTGCGACTGGTAAACTCACTATTCAATAATGTAGTATGTATAAGAGTCTCGAAGACTTGTACTGAATTTTGACGACGCAACGAGATTTGAATACGCCGGATTATTAACTGCTAAACGCCACGGCAACGGAGTCAGAGAACGAAATGTAGTACGAGAGTTAGTAACGTGTTAACCGTAGGAGCGTCGAATTAATAATGCTGGATGTCGGACCTGCACTGAGCTCCTCCGGTCTTCGGGTGTTGGTGGGAGAGATGCTGCAGTGGGATCGCCGTTAGTAGATGGTGGGATATTCTTCCTATGCTTCGCCTAAGACTTCCCGACGCTGGAGGGAGACCCATGGGCGGGAGCAATGGCAAGTGGAAGAGCCGCTGGTAGGGATCTCTGTGCGAGAAGGACAGCTATAACGTTCTCTCGCAACATTCCAACTTGTTTGTCCGGCCTAATCTTATCGGGCGGGCGGATAAGAATATCGATCGACGGCCGGTCCGCATACCATGCACGGTTTAAAGCTCTTATAAAACTCTTATGAATAAAATATTATTTCTTATACTTCTAATTTCGCATTATGAATAATAAAACGCTATGTTATATAAAATGCATAAATGTGTATGAAGATTATTAATATAATATAATGTTATATGCATATTAAGATGTGCATATAAATGTGCGTGTACTTAAATTATTATATTAAAGCGTTACATTTGCATTTAAATGTTTCATTCTTTTTCGCTCGTATTTCTCAATTGAATTTAATGCTTTTAAAGTTAGATCTCTTATATGCTCATATATATATATATATATATATATATATATATATATATATATAATATTTATTACAATAGCGTCTGAATTGTCTGCCCGATTGTACAATGCAAATATAAGGTTTTAGTTATCCCTATAGTTTATTCATATAATAGTTATTTCTTCGTCACCCGCTGGCGCGTTCGAGCGTTGGCTATATACGGGGTGACCCTAGAGTATGAATACTATTTTATAAGTTAGAAGTTAGCGTTGAACGAATAATTTTCGAGGGCTCTTTACTTCTTTCACCTCCTATGGGTGAGTTAACAATAAATATATTGTTTAAATAAATTTTGACGTGCGGCTATGACGTCACACCACCCCCCTTAGTTTAAATTTCAGAATAACAAGTTATGAAGAAATTTATTCGTCCAATCTGTCTCGTAGATCTCTAAATGTGTATACTATAGGTATAGTAGGCGGTTCCGCGTTTTCTGCTGGCGCATTCGGTACTATGTTGGTGTCTATATGTTCTGGTGGGTTTTCGGGAATTACGTGTGGTTGTGGTTGCGGTTGCGGTCTATTCGCTAAATACAATAATAAATGTGTAAAGGAGCTCCAAATGGCTCCAAGTAAGTGTAAGCTGCAGCCATAAGCTGCGTGTAGCGCATAGCCATGTATCAGCGTGTCAAATACAATTTTTATTACTCTTATAATTATAAATATTCCGAATATACCGGCGGTCGCCGCACCAAATGTTGTAAAACCGTTCCATATTTTGGTTAGCGTATTGTTATAAATTTTATTCAGCGCACCCTCGTCTAATAAATTTTGCAACGAAACGGTATCGGATTGTATAGTTTGACCTGTAAAGCCTCGAGCGATGGTGTGCAAAACCGCGTTCTTTTCCGCAGGGAACATAATATGGTCTCTTAATTCGTCAAGGTCTTGTTGGGAGTAAATGCCACTGGTGGCCAGTGATTTTGGAGCAAGGTATTTCCAAGAGAGTTTTGTTAATGGTTTAATTTCATGAGGAGAATTTATCATGGAAGGAGTAGGGTTAAATTGTAGCCAAGTTCCTTCGATGTTATATATTATTGGGAGTAAAGGATTACAATCTCTGAGTGTACTGTGTTTTATGACGATATGTGATTTTGGTGTCATGTATAACGAAGCGTTCCGAAACATAATGGGCAACTCTGCATGGCACGTATTCGTTTTTCGTAATGTAACCTCTATAGGTATACATTTAACTATGTGAATTCCCTCTCCGGCTGTGACTGCCATGTAACCTGGAGCCTTCATCACCCGGTAGGCGAATTCGTCTGGTAAAACAGCAGCAAGAGATAGGGTATTTTGTATAACCTGTTTCTCTAGTTCGCATTTTTGCATAATTATATCCTTGTATAAAGAGGTAATCTGGTTCCTCATATACTTTTCAACGTATACAAATTTTGAATTTGTGTACGTGAATAAATCTAGGTTCGTTACAGAGGTTTTTGATCTTACTTTGAAAATATTTCCTTTTTGTGTTTCAAAAATGAACAGTTTCGGGTGTTCTGTGCCATACAGTGTATAACCGCATATTGTATGCCTTCGTGTTAGTGTCAGTGCAAAAGTGATGTCTTGGGATTCTAGTGTGAATATTGTGGTATTTTGGTGATCTAATATGCCTTGAAATTTAGTAGAGGTGCCTTCATATAGGACGTCATATGCTTCAAACCCGCAAGCGGTATTGGGTATTCCTTCCCAAAAGGTGTAACCATCGTCCGAGTCTATACAGGATTCGTCCGATAGTTCACAAACAGTTCCGGATTTTAACATTACTTTTCCTGCGTTTAACTTTACCGGCACGTATGAGTCTTTTAGAGAGATTTTTACAGTCGCTTGGACTATCACGTCATCCCATGTGCCGTAATAGTCCGAGTATTGGATGCCTTTACAGGTTCCATCTACGTTTACTTTACCCGCGAGCGTGACGCTTCTATAATACGTGTGATTCGATTTAAGTCCGTCAATAATTTCCGCGGTTCCTATCTTTAAAAGGCCCTCTTTATGCATTTGAATGCACCTAGCGCGAGATGTTTCCTGCAAGTAACTCGCGTAACCGTTATGAACGGCTGAGATATGCGAGTGCATTCCGCAGTGAGATATGGTTCTTAAGATTTCTATTTTACATTGCGTTATATGTGTCTGCGCATAACTGGATAATTGCAATAGCTGTATGTATGTATTTACGGTCGCAGGTGTTTCGATTTCGATGTCACATTCGCCTGATCGTAGCAAGGACACAGTGGTCACATTCAAATAAGCTCCTCCGCAATCGTACGCTATGATCGCCGATGTGCCAGAGATCAATGTGGTAAGTATCAAAACGTGGAAACCCTTAAAAATAGAAATACGATATTTGAGTATAAATGCGCAAATAATACATTTTGTTCGTGTTGTTTTATGTTACAAGACGTGTCAAGTATGTGTATATGTGTTGTTAGAACAAAAATTTTTAATACTAATATGAGAATAATATGAAAATATCTTAAAGTTACTGGATCCGGGGGTCCAGGCCGCGCTCACAAAATTTCTCTTTCTTGCGCTTTCTTTCAACCCGGGTCAATAAAATATGTGCCTTTGCACAACTTTAGTTTATTTACGTGAACTACACGTGGTTTACCGCGAAAATCTATTCTCGCGTTGTTCATTGGTAATAATTCTAAAATTCTATATGGCCCAGTATATTGATCATCTAGCTTTCCTTTCATGGGCTCTTTTAATAGATAAACTTTATCGTTAGCTTTAAAATTTTGAATATTGATTTTTCTATCATAATATGTTTTACTCTTTTTTTTTGATTGTATCAAGTTTTGTTTTGCTAGACCCTGTGAGTTTTTCAAAGTTTCAAAAAGGTTAGTGAGATAATCCTGATAAGGCTGTTCAGTGACGTCCTCGGGAACTACGGAGGAAGATGGAGTTCTGGGAAGATGTCCAAAAATTAGGGAATAAGGAGTATAGTTGGTTCCTTCGTGGACTGATGTATTGTAAGCAAACATAGCAGGCTTAATGTGCTCGTCCCATTCCTCATTCCGGTTGGTGTACATCTTCAAGTATTCTGTCAATACATGATGTGAGCGTTCAATTGAGCCATTTGATTGCGGGTAGTAAGCTGTCGTACGGCATTGCTTTATTTTAAAGTAGCTAGCGATTGTTTTCATCAAAGAAGTAAAAAAGGTCGGAGCTTGGTCCGTTAATAATGCTCTCGGTGCTCCATATATGCATATGAAATCTTTTATGAAGGCGTTGGCTATTGAGAAAGAGTCTGCTGTTTCCATAGGAATAGCAACTGAATATTTCGTTAAAAGGTCTTGTATAGTTAAAATATAAGAATTGTTTCGGCTCGTTACTGGCAATGGTCCTACTACGTCCATAGATACTTTATCAAATGCAGTTCCTGGGGTGTCAGTGATCATCATGGGTTGTTTTGTCTTTACTCTTGTTAATTTCTTGATTTGGCAATTCCTGCAATTCTTTATGTAATCTTGTATGTCTTTCTTCATCGTGGGCCAATAGTAGTTTTGTCTAATTCGATGGTAAGTTTTATTCACACCTTTGTGTCCTCCAATCTTCGTAGCATGTTTTTCATAGATGATGTTAGCTCTCTCTTCTAGGCCAGGACATCTTATTAAAGATTTGCAAACTGTTACTATTATTGGTAAGTCTGAAAGGAATCTTTTTAAATTTTTATATACAAAAATCCATGGAACTGTATCGTATAGGTCGTGTTGCGCTATACTGATGGTTTTTAGATTTAGTTCTGTTATGGCATCCCTCAACGATTTTATTCCGTCTATAATGTCATTGTGTTCTATCTGCACTCTTTCATTTTGTTTAATAGGGATGTTTATTAAATATTTCCCGCTATTCAAATTCGTTATTTTTACTCTTGTGAAAGTTAAGTCTTTGTACGTGGGAAGTTTATTTTCTGCTGAATAATCCTTTGCGCCCTTATCGTAGGGATGTCCTTGGAGTGTGGTAAAAACGACATGGTTATCCTTTCGGGAAAGCAGTGAATCTCGCGTTTCATTAATTTTAAAATCGTTCTCTTCACCTGAAGAGCGGGGTTGTGGAGATGCAGATTCATCACTCTCGCTCTCGTTTTCTGGATCTTCTTCCGACGTCTCTGAATTGCTTTGGTCGAACTCTCGCTCTCGTTCGTCTAGATCTTCGTTTAGATTTTCAGGGAAGAAGATTTGGGATGGGATTTTTGTGGTTACCGGTGGAGTTAATAAAGCATTGTCGTTTAAGTCTCTGATAATTGTTTGTTGTTGGTCAACAGGATTTAATGTGTGGTTAGTATCATTAGAAGAGAAAGTGATTGACGGTCTAGACTGTTGTGTAGCTGTCTGGTATGAGAAAAGGGATTCGTTTGAATTATCGTCTGGCTCTACTAGGGGGAGTATTGAAACGTCAGGAATAGGTGGATTCCTAGAAAGTGCATCTGCTACTACGTTAGTCTTTCCTGTTTTATATTGTATTTCATATTCGTACTCTGATAATTTTAGTCTCCATTTCCACAATCGGGAGCTGGGATCCTTGACCGAATGTAGCCAGACTAGTGGTTTATGATCTGTGAGAATTGTAAATTTCCTGCCGTATAAATAATGCCGGAAGTATGTCACACAGTAGACTACGGCTAGGCACTCTTTTTCTATGGTGGAATATCTTCCTTCCGCTTCATTCAAAGTCCTAGAAATATACGAAATAGGTAAGTCCTTCCCTATCTGTCCTTGGCTCAGCACGCCTCCTATAGCGTATCCACTAGCGTCGGTGGTTAATAAGAATGGCTCTTTAAAGTTCGGATATTGCAAAACAGGTTCTTTTAATAATTCATGCGTTAGTTTGTCAAATGCTGCTTCTTGCGACGGTGTCCATACAAAAGGCTTATCTTTCTTTAATAAATCCGTGAGAGGTTTTGCGATTTTTGAAAAGTCCCTAATGAATCGGCGGTAGTATCCCACAAGACCCAAGAATTGCTTAATGTTTTTATGATTCCTTGGTTTCGGGAAATGTTGGACTGCGATGATCTTATTTGGATCTGGTCTTACTCCATCTGATCCGATAATATGCCCTAGGTAAGCTACTTCGTGCCTTAGAAATTGGCATTTGTCGGGCTGTAATTGCAGATTTGCTTCTCTTAGTCTTTGCATTAATTCTTTAATTTTTATATCGTGTTCTTCTAAGGATCTTGCATACACAACTATGTCGTCTAGGTAAACGAATAGTTCGTTTCCTTGCAATCCGGTGAGGACGTTGTCCATCAACCGTTGGAATGTAGCGGGTGCATTTTTCAAACCGAAAGGCATCCGCTGGTACTCGTAATGTCCATACGGTGTGGAGAAAGCTGTCTTCTCTTTATCCTCTGGGGCCATAGGAATCTGGTGAAATCCCTGTGCGAGGTCAAAAATGGAGAAGTATTTTGCACTACCCAACTGGTCTAATATTTCTACTATATTGGGCAGTGGGTACGCATCTCCTATCGTTTTTTCATTCAGCTTTCGGAAGTCTATTACCATCCTCCATTTCTTTTGTCCATCGGCCGCAGATTTCTTGGGGACGATCCATAGAGGAGCGTTATACGGTGATGCTGAAGGCGTTATTATTTCATCCTTCAAAAGCTTTGTTACCTGCCTGTCTATTTCTTCCTTGTGGACAGGCGGGTACCTATACTGTTTCACGTGTATTGGTAGATTATCTGTAGTTGGAATAGTATGTTTATCCGCGGGGGTGAACTTGAGTCTTTCTCCCGGAAGATGGAAACAATCTCCGTATTCCTTAAGTATCGCATCGACGTGGTCTTCTTCTTCTCCGTTTAAATATTCAGTATTTATGATGGGTTTAAGTCGTTCCATGCGACTGAGAGATACAGGAGATGCTAGAAGCAGATCAGTTGTATCTTTAAATCTAGAAAATGCTGGCTGCGCAGCTTGTTCAATGAAGGGACCTTCTTGGTCTTGTGAAACTGGAAGAGTATGAATCAAGGTTGATTTAGAAGATTTCCCGTCTTCGGATAGCTCTTCTTGGCTCCTGAATTTAGTAGACGAAGATTTCCCATTATCGGCGAGCTCTTCGTTGCTCATAAAAGACTCCATAGGATCCCTAGAAGCGGGAGGTTGAGTGGAGTTGGTAAAACTTGATTCAGCGGAATTAGTAATAGAGAGCTTGTTTAAGCTCGTAGAATTAGTATTCTCAGAATGTAGAAGATCCTCATGTCCTATTGACCCTGGAAGCGTGTCAATAGAGTGTTTGAGGCACGAAGATGCAGGCGTTGCATCTTGTGTAGTTGCAAGACTTTTATAGTCGTTTGAAATGAAAGATTTCCCCGGTTGGGCGAGCTCTTCTGGGCTTATGGTTTTAGTATTTTCAAAATATAGAAGATCCTCATGTCCTATTGACCCTGGAAGCGTGTCAATAGAGTGTTTGAGGCACGAAGATGCAGGCGTTGCATCTTGTGTAATGGTAAGACCTTCGTGGTCTTTCGGAACGGAAGATTTCCCATCATTGGCTAGCTCTTCTGGGCTTATGGATTTTGTAGATGAAGATTTCCCATTATCGGCGAGCTCTTCATCGCTCATAGGATTCACGAAAATAGAAGAATTCAGCGAAGTCATGTGCTCCTCGGAGTCACTGGGTATAAGATAATCCTCAAGAGGCATGGGATAGACTTCTATGGTGTAGTTCTGCTCTGTTAAATTATAAGCTTTGATATGCCCCTTCCCTCGGGAATTTTTAACAAGAGCTTCACCCAGAAATAATCCCTTTGTTGGCTCGTTTCGAGGAATATAACCTTCCCTTCTTTCCGGGTTCGTTATATTGAACGCAATGTCCACGATAGTGCGCGAGGGCACCATAATCTTTTCTCTTTTGTAAAACGGTACCTGTATGCTATCAAAGGTAAGACATTCTTGTTGGTAATCGATGATAGCATTATTATCTTTCAAAAAACTGGCACCTATTATGCCGTCAGCAGGTATACCGAAATTGTCTCTGACGACATAAAATTTTGTTTCCTTTCCCATAATTTCGAATACCACCGAACCCAATGTCCTTATTGGCTTCTCGGAAATGCCCTTTAATCTCAGTGTGTCTTTTGAGTTTACGGGGGTATTCTTTAATATTTTTGTTTTAACTAAATTTACGGAGGATCCCGAGTCTATCATAAAAAAGCAGTATCCTTTAAAGTTTTTGCAAGTGAGGGCGATCCTTGGTTGACACGTGTTGGGTCCTAGGTTCGCCATTCCAATACTGGCTTTTTCATTTAGGGGTTCCTCGTTTACTGGTCTGATGACCGACGCTGGGTCATCGTATTCCTTTAATGGAATAGAAAAATTGGAGCCTTGATTTTTATCGTTAGTGTTCAAGTTTGGCTCATTGATGGCTCCGCTTGTATCGTTATGGGATGCGCGGTCGCTTGGGCCGGTTCCTTGGTCGCGCTTACCGTCGGGCGGCCCTCCGCGTTTCCCGACGCTTGCGTCGCGTTTCGATACGCTAATCTCCGACATTCAGTAGCCTTGTGTCCGGGATATTTGCAATAATTGCATACGATAGGGGAGTTCGGTCCTGGCTGTCCCGGTATCAAGGGTCTAATCCATGGTCGCGGAGCAAAATTGTTATGAGGGTTTTTTAATATTGATTTAGGTTGTTCTATGTCGGGAGGTCTTGGGTTATTTATATCTGATCGCGTAACAGGGAATTGTCGAGGAGTAAATTGTCTTTCGCGCTGTTTCTCTATTTCCAAATTCCTCGTAATTTTGACAGCCCATTCAATTGCTTCATCTAGGGTGCCTATGTTTCGGTGTTCCATTCGCGTGATCACGTTAGAGGGTAATCCATTTACGAAAGCTTCTAAGACCTCTCCTTCAACTTCGTTATTAAATAAACGAGGGTTATTAATGCCCTGTCGTCTGTTTCCGTCTAATATTGCGAGTTTTAAGTCTTTAATTCTACCCGCGTACTTCAAGACAGTCTCGTTTGGCATTTTGTATGCGTTGGCTAATTCTCCGCGGTATTGTGCTACGGATTTATTCGGAGCGAAAATATTTTTTAATTTGTCTAATAAATCTACGACGCGCGTATATATGTTTCCTTCAATGACTTGATACGCGTCGCCTTCAATTTTGTTAATAATAAATTGTACGAGTTGTGGCTCTTGTACAGATGGTAGTAAATCGCGGGCACGTTCGCATGCTCGGGCGAACTGGAAGATCGAAATTTTATAACCGTTAAACGGGGGAATATTTGCAACGACATCTTTTATTTTTAGGGTCGGCATGATTACAGGGGGTTCTTCCGGTTCCGGCGGGTTGGCGAATTCATCGTATGCGGACGCGGCGCGGGAAGCTTCATTCACGCGCTGTTCGAGATTGCTTACTTGCTCTGGTAATCTACGTAATTGCGATAATTCTGTTTGGATTTTCGAGAGCACTTCGAATAACGAATTCGCGTCTATTGCCTCGTTAGGGCGTTTAGCTGTTTCTTCTCGCTCTTTAAGCGACATTTTGGAATTTGATGATTTTTCGCGGTCCTCTACGTATTTTTGCCTTTTGTCGACTTCCGGGTCGACGCTTACTGTACCGTGCGATCGCGTAAATTGAGCCATAACTCGGTAAACGTAGTTTTGAAATAATTATTGGCTCTAATCGTTTTTAGCACAACAATTGCAAAAGTAGTAGTTTTAGTAATGTGAAAATTTATGATAATACATACGGTTAAATAGCATATATATGCTATGGTTCCTTAATCCTGTAAGAATGTAGGTTAGTATACAATAAAATAAAGACAGTGTGATAATTTAGTATAACAGCAAAATTATATAGTGGTTAAGCAAAATTGTAAAAATATAACAGCAGTATAATAAAAGAAATATGTATATGTGCATGTAATACTATAATAATAAAACAAGAATGTTTTTATGGATTTTCTTTTTTTTTTCAAGTTACTTTATACTTCTCGTAGCAAATTGTAAATAGAAAGCTCAAGCAAATGATAAATATAATGTCAAAGCTAGTAATTGTGGTATATATATTTTCCAATAATAAAATATAAGAATATCCTGAAAATAAGACAATGTGATTATAGGGTAAGGTATAATAAAACACACAAAATAGTACAATATGAAACAATAATGGTATATATGTTTCTTTATTCGTCGCTGGCGCTAACGCTTTGAATTTGAGTCTGTGCGTAAAATTCGCGACGCGGGTCGTTCTCCGGAATTTCTGGATATGGCAACGGAGACTGTTCGACCGTGATCGGAATTAATTTGTAAACAAAGGTTCTTTCCTCAGTTAGCCGTTCGCGACATGGGGCACTCGAATTGTCTGTAATATTTAACTCGTCGGGACAATTCGCTGCTTCTCTAAATTGCGCTCTCAATAGGCGTCGGAGCTGGTATTTCTTTCCTGCGCGACGCGTTTTTGGCATGTCTTAAGGATTCAACTTTAGTTTCGTGTAGCGACTCTCTGAGGCTCTTATTTTACCCACATAACGATATCCGTCATCCCATTCCAATCTCAGTGTGCGGAATCCTGCCTCACCAAAGAGAAGGAACAAGAAAGAGCGTGCGGAATCCTGCCTCACCACTCTCCGTTTATCGTATGTACACAAAAAAGCTTAAAGCAACGACGAGCGACTTATCCGCCCAGAGCCGTCGCTTCGAGTTTGCGGCACTTCGAAGAGTCAACTTCCACTTTTACTAAAATCAATCACTTCTTTACTGCGTGGCGTGTCTTATTAGCTTTATAAAAATATTTAAACACTGATGTCTGTGTTACATTCGCGTTCTCAACGTGCGGAATCCTGCCTCACCGAAGAGAACGCTCCTGTTACGAGTGACGAGCGGCGTATATACCAGCTACCAGGACACTGTCACAGAACCAGGTATTGTTCAATAATTCTTTCGTAATGATGAGCGAAATATATTCGCTCTAAATCACAACGTCAGAATGTCGTTATGCCGTCTTAATATTGCAATCGAAGCACACGCAGTCGAGAATAATCACAAAATTCTAACAGCGTTAATGGAAATAAAATCTAACACGAATATGACGTGTAAATTAAATGAATTGGCAAAATCTAAATAACGCGGTGTATAATAATCGAATAAAATTATAACGGCACTGTAACTCGCGAAATAATTCAAGAAGATCTGAATGGTATTAACCGAGACTCAAATCGAACGTTATATCGCGCACAATTCACTTTCTGAAATAAAATATGATTATAAACACACAAAAAATGACAAGTTAGCTTCTGCGATCCCACCGCTGCCACCAAATTTTCAATATGTCACGTCTCAGTATTCGAGGTTAATAAAAAAAAGGAAATTATATTACTGATGTTAAGTAACTCTCTAGAACGCGACTATATTGTTTAAGTAGTTATTAAATTGAATTTAATCTTTTACTGGTAAGTATATTTATGGAAAAGATATTGTTTTTGGGTCACTCTGCATTTCACCGAGTCTACCCGGGACCAGAAGATGTCAACTTGTCATTCAATATTCAGTGGTACCTTAACTTACCAGGTTTTTACGTATTTGAATATATATATATGTATATATGTTAGAGCAACTGCCTATGTAGCACGCTGAGTTTCCTTCTACTTAGCAGTCCTCCAAAGATTTCAGCTGTCGTGCGATGAGTGACGGTCGATCAAGGAAGTTGGAACAACCGGTCGTCGAATAAATTGCAATAGTAATATAAAATATTCTTTATTGTTGCACGACGTTAAATTAACAATATTACAGTCGTAAGACTTGCGACTGGTAAACTCACTATTCAATAATGTAGTATGTATAAGAGTCTCGAAGACTTGTACTGAATTTTGACGACGCAACGAGATTTGAATACGCCGGATTATTAACTGCTAAACGCCACGGCAACGGAGTCAGAGAACGAAATGTAGTACGAGAGTTAGTAACGTGTTAACCGTAGGAGCGTCGAATTAATAATGCTGGATGTCGGACCTGCACTGAGCTCCTCCGGTCTTCGGGTGTTGGTGGGAGAGATGCTGCAGTGGGATCGCCGTTAGTAGATGGTGGGATATTCTTCCTATGCTTCGCCTAAGACTTCCCGACGCTGGAGGGAGACCCATGGGCGGGAGCAATGGCAAGTGGAAGAGCCGCTGGTAGGGATCTCTGTGCGAGAAGGACAGCTATAACGTTCTCTCGCAACATTCCAACTTGTTTGTCCGGCCTAATCTTATCGGGCGGGCGGATAAGAATATCGATCGACGGCCGGTCCGCATACCATGCACGGTTTAAAGCTCTTATAAAACTCTTATGAATAAAATATTATTTCTTATACTTCTAATTTCGCATTATGAATAATAAAACGCTATGTTATATAAAATGCATAAATGTGTATGAAGATTATTAATATAATATAATGTTATATGCATATTAAGATGTGCATATAAATGTGCGTGTACTTAAATTATTATATTAAAGCGTTACATTTGCATTTAAATGTTTCATTCTTTTTCGCTCGTATTTCTCAATTGAATTTAATGCTTTTAAAGTTAGATCTCTTATATGCTCATATATATATATATATATATATATATATATATAATATTTATTACAATAGCGTCTGAATTGTCTGCCCGATTGTACAATGCAAATATAAGGTTTTAGTTATCCCTATAGTTTATTCATATAATAGTTATTTCTTCGTCACCCGCTGGCGCGTTCGAGCGTTGGCTATATACGGGGTGACCCTAGAGTATGAATACTATTTTATAAGTTAGAAGTTAGCGTTGAACGAATAATTTTCGAGGGCTCTTTACTTCTTTCACCTCCTATGGGTGAGTTAACAATAAATATATTGTTTAAATAAATTTTGACGTGCGGCTATGACGTCACACAAGTATCTAAGACGTTCCGAACGACCAAAACTTGCGTACATTGCGATTTTAACAATGTATGCCGTGAAGCGGTTCTTCTCAATTTCCTTGATGTTGCACAAGAATTTTAGACAAATCTCACTTACTGACATGTAACTAAGACGTTCCGAACGAACAAAACTTGCGTACATAGCGATCTCAGCTTTGTGCGCAGAAAAACGTATATCCTCAATTTCCTTAATGTCGTGCAAGAATTTTCAACTAAACTCACTTACTGACACGTAACTGAGACGTTCCGAACGAACAAAACTTGCGTACATAGCGATTTTAACAATGTATGCCGTGAAGCGGTTCATCTCAAATCCCTTTATGTTGCACAAGAAATTTAGACAAATCTCACGTACTGACACGTAACTAAGACGTTCCGAACGAACAAAACTTGCGTACATAGCGATCTCAGCTTTGTGCGCAGAAAAACGTATATCCTCAATTTCCTTAATGTCGTGCAAGAATTTTCGACTAAACTCACTTACTGACACGTAACTAAGACGTTCCGAACGAACAAAACTTGCGTACATAGCGATCTCAGCTTTGTGCGCAGAAAAACGTATATCCTCAATTTCCTTAATGTCGTGCAAGAATTTTCGACTAAACTCACTTACTGACACGTAACTGAGACGTTCCGAACGAACAAAACTTGCGTACATAGCGATTTTAACAATGTATGCCGTGAAGCGGTTCTTCTCAATTTCCTTGATGTTGCACAAGAATTTTAGACAAATCTCACTTACTGACACGTAACTATGACGTTTCGAATGAACAAAACTTGCGTACATAGCGATCTCAGCTTTGTGCGCAGAAAAACGTATATCCTCAATTTCCTTAATGTCGTGCAAGAATTTTCGACTAAACTCACTTACTGACACGTAACTGAGACGTTCCGAACGAACAAAACTTGCGTACATAGCGATTTTAACAATGTATGCCGTGAAGCGTTTCTTCTCAATTTCCTTGATGTAGCACAAGAATTTTAGACAAATCTCACTTACTGACACGTAACTAAGACGTTCCGAACGAACAAAACTTGCGTACATAGCGATTTTAACAATGTATGCTGTGAAGCGGTTCTTCTCAATTTCCTTGATGTTGCACAAGAATTTTAGACAAATCTCACTTACTGACACGTAACTAAGACGTTCCGAACGAACAAAACTTGCGTACATAGCGATCTCAGCTTTGTGCGCAGAAAAACGTATATCCTCAATTTCCTTAATGTCGTGCAAGAATTTTCGACTAAACTCACTTACTGACACGTAACTAAGACGTTCCGAACGAACAAAACTTGCGTACATAGCGATCTCAGCTATGTGCGCAGAAAAACGTATATCCTCAATTTCCTTAATGTCGTGCAAGAATTTTCGACTAAACTCACTTACTGACACGTAACTGAGACGTTCCGAACGAACAAAACTTGCGTACATAGCGATTTTAACAATGTATGCCGTGAAGCGTTTCTTCTCAATTTCCTTGATGTTGCACAAGAATTTTAGACAAATCTCACTTACTGACACGTAACTAAGACGTTCCGAACGAACAAAACTTGCGTACATAGCGATTTTAACAATGTATGCCGTGAAGCGGTTCATCTCAATTTCCTTTATGTTGCACAAGAAATTTAGACAAATCTCACTTACTGACATGTAATTAAGTAGTTCCGAACGAACAAAACTTGCGTACATAGCGATCTCAGCTTTGTGCGCAGAAAAACGTATATCCTCAATTTCCTTAATGTCGTGCAAGAATTTTCAACTAAACTCACTTACTGACACGTAACTAAGACGTTCCGAAAGAACAAAACTTGCGTACATAGCGATTTTAACAATGTATGCTGTGAAGCGGTTCTTCTCAATTTCCTTGATGTTGCACAAGAATTTTAGACAAATCTCACTTACTGACACGTAACTAAGACGTTCCGAACGAACAAAACTTGCGTACATAGCGATCTCAGCTTTGTGCGCAGAAAAACGTATATCCTCAATTTCCTTAATGTCGTGCAAGAATTTTCGACTAAACTCACTTACTGACAAGTATCTAAGACGTTCCGAACGACCAAAACTTGCGTACATTGCGATTTTAACAATGTATGCCGTGAAGCGGTTCTTCTCAATTTCCTTGATGTTGCACAAGTATTTTAGACAAATCTCACTTACTGACATGTAACTAAGACGTTCCGAACGAACAAAACTTGCGTACATAGCGATCTCAGCTTTGTGCGCAGAAAAACGTATATCCTCAATTTCCTTAATGTCGTGCAAGAATTTTCAACTAAACTCACTTACTGACACGTAACTGAGACGTTCCGAACGAACAAAACTTGCGTACATAGCGATTTTAACAATGTATGCCGTGAAGCGGTTCATCTCAAATCCCTTTATGTTGCACAAGAAATTTAGACAAATCTCACGTACTGACACGTAACTAAGACGTTCCGAACGAACAAAACTTGCGTACATAGCGATCTCAGCTTTGTGCGCAGAAAAACGTATATCCTCAATTTCCTTAATGTCGTACAAGAATTTACGACTAAACTCACTTACTGAAGCGTAACTGAGACGTTCCGAACGAACAAAACTTGCGTACATAGTGATTTTAACAATGTATGATGTGAAGCGGTTCTTTTCAATTTCCTTGATGTTGCACAGGAATTTTAGACAAATCTCACTTACTGACACGTAACTAAGACGTTCCGAACGACCAAAACTTGCGTACATAGCGATTTTAACAATGTATGCCGTGAAGCGGTTCTTCTCAATTTCCTTGATGTTGCACAAGAATTTTAGACAAATCTCACTTACTGACACGTAACTATGACGTTTCGAATGAACAAAACTTGCGTACATAGCGATCTCAGCTTTGTGCGCAGAAAAACGTATATCCTCAATTTCCTTAATGTCGTGCATGAATTTTCGACTAAACTCACTTACTGACACGTAACTGAGACGTTCCGAACGAACAAACTTGCGTACATAGCGATTTTAACAATGTATGATGTGAAGCGGTTCTTCTCAATTTCCTTAATGTCGTGCAAGAATTTTCAACTAAACTCACTTACTGACACGTAACTAAGACGTTCCGAACGAACAAAACTTGCGTACATAGCGATTTTAACAATGTATGCCGTGAAGCGGTTCTTTTCAATTTCCTTAATGTCGTGCAAGAATTTTCGACTAAACTCACTTACTGACACGTAACTAAGACGTTCCGAACGACCAAAACTTACGTACATTGCGATTTTAACAATGTATGCCGTGAAGCGGTTCTTCTCAATTTCCTTGATGTTGCACAAGAATTTTAGACAAATCTCACTTACTGACATGTAACTAAGACGTTCCGAACGAACAAAACTTGCGTACATAGCGATCTCAGCTTTGTGCGCAGAAAAACGTATATCCTCAATTTCCTTAATGTCGTGCAAGAATTTTCAACTAAACTCACTTACTGACACGTAACTAAGACGTTCCGAACGAACAAAACTTGCGTACATAGCGATCTCAGCTTTGTGCGCAGAAAAACGTATATCCTCAATTTCCTTAATGTCGTACAAGAATTTACGACTAAACTCACTTACTGACACGTAACTGAGACGTTCCGAACGAACAAAACTTGCGTACATAGTGATTTTAACAATGTATGATGTGAAGCGGTTCTTCTCAATTTCCTTGATGTTGCACAGGAATTTTAGACAAATCTCACTTACTGACACGTAACTAAGACGTTCCGAACGACCAAAACTTGCGTACATAGCGATTTTAACAATGTATGCCGTGAAGCGGTTCTTCTCAATTTCCTTGATGTTGCACAAGAATTTTAGACAAATCTCACTTACTGACACGTAACTAAGACGTTCCGAACGAACAAAACTTGCGTACATAGCGATCTCAGCTTTGTGCGCAGAAAAACGTATATCCTCAATTTCCTTAATGTCGTGCAAGAATTTTCGACTAAACTCACTTACTGACACGTAACTAAGACGTTCCGAACAAACAAAACTTGCGTACATAGCGATTTTAACAATGTATGCTGTGAAGCGGTTCTTCTCAATTTCCTTGATGTTGCACAAGAATTTTAGACAAATCTCACTTACTGACACGTAACTAAGACGTTCCGAACGAACAAAACTTGCGTACATAGCGATCTCAGCTTTGTGCGCAGAAAAACGTATATCCTCAATTTCCTTAATGTCGTGCAAAAATTTTCGACTAAACTCACTTACTGACACGTAACTGAGACGTTCCGAAAGAACAAGACTTGCGTACATAGTGATTTTAACAATGTATGATGTGAAGCGGTTCTTCTCAATTTCCTTGATGTTGCACAGGAATTTTAGACAAATCTCACGTACTGACACGTAACTAAGACGTTCCAAACGAACAAAACTAGCGTACATAGCGATTTTAACAATGTTTGCCGTGAAGCGGTTCTTCTCAATTTCCTTAATGTCGTGCAAGAATTTTCAACTAAACTCACTTACTGACACGTAACTAAGACGTTCCGAACGACCAAAACTTGCGTACATAGCGATTTTAATAATGTATGCCGTGAAGCGGTTCTTCTCAATTTCCTTGATGTTGCACAAGAATTTTAGACAAATCTCACTTACTGACACGTAACTATGACGTTTCGAATGAACAAAACTTACGTACATAGCGATCTCAGCTTTGTGCGCAGAAAAACGTATATCCTCAATTTCCATAATGTCGTGAAAGAATTTTCGACTAAACTCACTTACTGACACGTAACTAAGACGTTCCGAACGAACAAAATTTGCGTACATAGCGATCTCAGCTTTGTGCGCAGAAAAACGTATATCCTCAATTTCCTTAATGTCGTGCAAGGATTTTCGACTAAACTCACTTACTGACACGTAACTGAGACGTTCCGAACGAACAAAACTTGCGTACATAGGGATTTTAACAATGTATGACGTGAAGCGGTTCTTCTCAATTTCCTTGATGTTGCACAAGGAGTTTAGACAAATCTCAATTACTGACATGTAACTGAGACGATCCGAACGAACAAAACTTGCGTACATAGCGATTTTAACAATGTATGCCGTGAAGTGTTTCTTGTCGATTTCCTTGATGTTGCACAAGAATTTTAGACAAATCTCAATTACTGACACGTAACTAAGACGTTCCGAACGAACAAAACTTGCGTACATAGCGATTTTAACAATGTATGCTGTGAAGCGGTTCTTCTCAATTTCCTTGATGTTGCACAAGAATTTTAGACAAATCTCACTTACTGACACGTAACTAAGACGTTCCGAACGAACAAAACTTGCGTACATAGCGATCTCAGCTTTGTGCGCAGAAAAACGTATATCCTCAATTTCCTTAATGTCGTGCAAGAATTTTCGACTAAATTCACTTACTGACACGTAACTAAGACGTTCCGAACGAACAAAACTTGCGTACATAGCGATTTTAACAATGTATGCTGTGAAGCGGTTCTTCTCAATTTCCTTGATGTTGCACACGAAATTTAGACAAATCTCACTTACTGACACGTAACTAAGACATTCCGAACGAACAAAACTTGCGTACATAGCGATCTCAGCTTTGTGCGCAGAAAAACGTATATCCTCAATTTCCTTAATGTCGTACAAGAATTCTCGACTAAACTCACTTACTGACACGTAACTGAGACGTTCCGAAAGAACAAAACTTGCGTACATAGTGATTTTAACAATATATGATGTGAAGCGGTTCTTCTCAATTTCCTTGATGTTGCACAGGAATTTTAGACAAATCTCACGTACTGACACGTAACTAAGACGTTCCAAACGAACAAAACTAGCGTACATAGCGATTTTAACAATGTCTGCCGTGAAGCGGTTCTTCTCAATTTCCTTAATGTCGTGCAAGAATTTTCAACTAAACTCACTTACTGACACGTAACTAAGACGTTCCGAACGACCAAAACTTGCGTACATAGCGATTTTAACAATGTATGCCGTGAAGCGGTTCTTCTCAATTTCCTTGATGTTGCACAAGAATTTTAGACAAATCTCACTTACTGACACGTAACTATGACGTTTCGAATGAACAAAATTTACGTACATAGCGATCTCAGCTTTGTGCGCAGAAAAACGTATATCCTCAATTTCCTTAATGTCGTGCAAGAATTTTCGACTAAACTCACTTACTGACACGTAACTGAGACGTTCCGAACGAACAAAACTTGCGTACATAGCGATCTCAGCTTTGTGCGCAGAAAAACGTATATCCTCAATTTCCTTAATGTCGTGCAAGAATTTTCGACTAAACTCACTTACTGACACGTAACTGAGACGTTCCGAACGAACAAAACTTGCGTACATAGGGATTTTAACAATGTATGACGTGAAGCGGTTCTTCTCAATTTCCTTGATGTTGCACAAGAATTTTAGACAAATCTCACTTACTGACATGTAACTAAGAAGTTCCGAACGAACAAAACTTGCGTACATAGCGATCTCAGCTTTGTGCGCAGAAAAACGTATATCCTCAATTTCCTTAATGTCGTGCAAGAATTTTCGACTAAACTCACTTACTGACACGTAACTGAGACGTTCCGAACGAACAAAACTTGCGTACATAGCGATTTTAACAATGTATGCCGTGAAGCGGTTCTTCTCAATTTCCTTGATGTTGCACAAGAATTTTAGACAAATCTCACTTACTGACACGTAACTATGACGTTTCGAATGAACAAAATTTACGTACATAGCGATCTCAGCTTTGTGCGTAGAAAAACGTATATCCTCAATTTCCTTAATGTCGTGCAAGAATTTTCGACTAACTCACTTACTGACACGTAACTGAGACGTTCCGAACGAACAAAACTTGCGTACATAGCAATCTCAGCTTTGTGCGCAGAAAAACGTATATCCTCAATTTCCTTAATGTCGTGCAAGAATTTTCGACTAAACTCACTTACTGACACGTAACTGAGACGTTCCGAACGAACAAAACTTGCGTACATAGGGATTTTAACAATGTATGACGTGAAGCGGTTCTTCTCAATTTCCTTGATGTTGCACAAGAATTTTAGACAAATCTCACTTACTGACACGTAACTAAGACGTTCCGAACGAACAAAACTTGCGTACATAGCGATCTCAGCTTCGTGCGCAGAAAAACGTATATCCTCAATTTCCTTAATGTCGTACAAGAATTTTCGACTAAACTCACTTACTGACACGTAACTGAGACGTTCCGAAAGAACAAAACTTGCGTACATAGTGATTTTAACAATGTATGATGTGAAGCGGTTCTTCTCAATTTCCTTGATGTTGCACAGGAATTTTAGACAAATCTCACTTACTGACACGTAACTAAGACGTTCCGAACGACCAAAACTTGCGTACATAGCGATTTTAACAATGTATGCCGTGAAGCGGTTCTTCTCAATTTCCTTGATGTTGCAAAAGAATTTTAGACAAATCTCACTTACTGACACGTAACTAAGACGTTCCGAACGAACAAAACTTGCGTACATAGCGATCTCAGCTTTGTGCGCAGAAAAACGTATATCCTCAATTTCCTTAATGTCGTGCAAGAATTTTCGACTAAATTCACTTACTGACACGTAACTGAGACGTTCCGAACGAACAAAACTTGCGTACATAGGGATTTCAACAATGTATGACGTGTAGCGGTTCTTCTCAATTTCCTTGATGTTGCACAAGAATTTTAGACAAATCTCACTTACTGACATGTAACTAAGAAGTTCCGAACGAACAAAACTTGCGTACATAGCGATCTCAGCTTTGTGCGCAGAAAAACGTATATCCTCAATTTCCTTAATGTCGTACAAGAATTTACGACTAAACTCACTTACTGACACGTAACTGAGACGTTCCGAACGAACAAAACTTGCGTACATAGTGATTTTAACAATGTATGATGTGAAGCGGTTCTTCTCAATTTCCTTGATGTTGCACAGGAATTTTAGACAAATCTCACTTACTGACACGTAACTAAGACGTTCCGAACGACCAAAACTTGCGTACATAGCGATTTTAACAATGTATGCCGTGAAGCGGTTCTTCTCAATTTCCTTGATGTTGCAAAAGAATTTTAGACAAATCTCACTTACCGACACGTAACTAAGACGTTCCGAACGAACAAAACTTGCGTACATAGCGATCTCAGCTTTGTGCGCAGAAAAACGTATATCCTCAATTTCCTTAATGTCGTACAAGAATTTTCGACTAAACTCACTTACTGACACGTAACTGAGACGTTCCGAAAGAACAAAACTTGCGTACATAGTGATTTTAACAATGTATGATGTGAAGCGGTTCTTCTCAATTTCCTTGATGTTGCACAGGAATTTTAGACAAATCTCACGTACTGACACGTAACTAAGACGTTCCAAACGACCAAAACTTGCGTACATAGCGATTTTAACAATGTATGCCGTGAAGCGGTTCTTCTCAATTTCCTTGATGTTGCACAAGAATTTTAGACAAATCTCACTTACTGACACGTAACTATGACGTTTCGAATGAACAAAACTTACGTACATAGCGATCTCAGTTTTGTGCGCAGAAAAACGTATATCCTCAATTTCCTTAATGTCGTGCAAGAATTTTCGACTAAACTCACTTACTGACACGTAACTAAGACGTTCCGAACGAACAAAACTTGCGTACATAGCTATTTTAACAATGTATGCTGTGAAGCGGGTCTTCTCAATTTCCTTGATGTTGCACAAGAAATTTAGACAAATCTCACTTACTGACATGTAACTAAGAAGTTCCGAACGAACAAAACTTGCGTACATAGCGATCTCAGCTTTGTGCGCAGAAAAACGTATATCCTCAATTTCCTTAATGTCGTGCAAGAATTTTCGACTAAACTCACTTACTGACACGTAACTGAGACGTTCCGAACGAACAAAACTTGCGTACATAGCAATTTTAACAATGTATGCTGTGAAGCGGTTCTTCTCAATTTCCTTGATGTTGCACAAGAATTTTAGACAAATCTCACTTACTGACACGTAACTAAGACGTTCCGAACGAACAAAACTTGCGTACATAGCGATTTTAACAATGTATGCCGTGAAGCGGTTCATCTCAATTTCCTTTATGTTGCACAAGAAATTTAGACAAATCTCACTTACTGACATGTAACTAAGAAGTTCCGAACGAACAAAACTTGCGTACATAGCGATCTCAGCTTTGTGCGCAGAAAAACGTATATCCTCAATTTCCTTAATGTCGTGCAAAAATTTTCGACTAAACTCACTTACTGACACGTAACTAAGACGTTCCGAACGAACAAAACTTGCGTACATAGCGATTTTAACAATGTATGCCGTGAAGCGGTTCTTCTCAATTTCCTTGATGTTGCACAAGAATTTTAGACAAATCTCACTTACTGACACGTAACTAAGACGTTTCGAACGAACAAAACTTGCGTACATAGCGATCTCAGCTTTGTGCGCAGAAAAACGTATATCCTCTATTTTCTTAATGTCGTGCAAGAATTTTCGACTAAACTCACTTACTGTCACGTAACTAAGACGTTTCGAACGAACAAAACTTGCGTACATAGCGATCTCAGCTTTGTGCGCTGAAAAACGTATATCTCCAATTTCCTTAATGTCGTGCAAGAATTTTCGACTAAACTCACTTACTGACACGTAACTAAGACGTTCCGAACGAACAAAACATGCGTACATAGCGATTTTAACCATGTATGCCGTGAAGCGGTTCTTCTAAATTTCCTTGATGTTGCTCAAAAATTTTAGACAAATCTCACTTACTGACACGTAACTAAGACGTTTCGAACGAACAAAACTTGCGTAAATAGCGATCTCAGCTTTGTGCGCAGAAAAACGTATATCCTCAATTTCCTTTATGTCGTGCAAGAATTTTCGACTAAACTCACTTACTGACATGTAACTAAGACGTTCCGAACGTACAAAATTTGCGTACATAGCGACTTTCACAATGTATGCCGTGAAGCGGTTCTTCTCAGTTTCATTGATGTTACACAAGAATTTTAGACAAATCTCACTTACTGACACGTAACTAAGACGTTCCGAACGAACAAAACTTGCGTACATAGCGATTTTAACAATGTATGCCGTGAAGCGGTTCTTCTCAATTTCCTTGATGTTGCACAAGAATTTTAGACAAATCTCACTTACTGACAAGTAACTAAGACGTTTCGAACGAACAAAACTTGCGTACATAGCGATCTCAGCTTTGTGCGCAGAAAAACGTATATCCTCAATTTCCTTAATGTCGTGCAAAAATTTTCGACTAAACTTACTTACTGACACGTAACTAAGACGTTCCGAACGAACAAAACTTGCGTACATAGCGATCTCAGCTTTGTGCGCTGCAAAACGTATATCCTCAATTTCCTTAATGTCGTGCAAAAATTTTCGACTAAACTCACTGACACGTAACTAAGACGTTCCGAACGAACAAAACTTGCGTACATAGCGATCTCAGCTTTGTGCGCAGAAAAACGTATATCCTCAAATTTCTTAATGTCGTGCAAGAATTTTCGACTAAACTCACTTACTGACACGTAACTAAGACGTTCCGAAAGAACAAAACTTGCGTACATAGCGATCTCAGCTTTGTGCGCTGCAAAACGTATATCCTCAATTTCTTTAATGTCGTGCAAGAATTTTCGACTAAACTCACTTACTGACACGTAACTAAGACGTTTCGAACGAGCAAAACTTGCGTACATAGCGATCTCAGCTGTGTGCGCAGAAAAACGTATATCCTCAATTTTCTTAATGTCGTGCAAGAATTTTCGACTAAACTCACTTACTGTCACGTAACTAAGACGTTCCGAACGAACAAAACTTGCGTACATAGCGATCTCAGCTTTGTGCGCAGAAAAACGTATATCCTCAATTTCCTTAATGTCGTGCAAAAATTTTCGACTAAACTCACTTACTGACACGTAACTAAGACGTTCCGAACCAACAAAACTTGCGTACATAGCGATCTCAGCTTTGTGCGCTGCAAAACGTATATCCTCAATTTCTTTAATGTCGTGCAAGAATTTTCGACTAAACTCACTTACTGACACGTAACTAAGACGTTTCGAACGAACAAAACTTGCGTACATAGCGATTTTAACCATGTATGCCGTGAAGCGGTTCTTCTAAATTTCCTTGATGTTGCTCAAAAATTTTAGACAAATCTCACTTACTGACACGTAACTAAGACGTTTCGAATGAACAAAACTTGCGTAAATAGCGATCTCAGCTTTGTGCGCAGAAAAACGTATATCCTCAATTTCCTTTATGTCGTGCAAGAATTTTCGACTAAACTCACTTACTGACATGTAACTAAGACGTTCCGAACGTACGAAATTTGCGTACATAGCGACTTTAACAATGTATGCCGTGAAGCGGTTCTTCTCAGTTTCCTTGATGTTACACAAGAATTTTAGACAAATCTCACTTACTGACACGTAACTAAGACGTTTCGAACGAACAAAACTTGCGTACATAGCGATCTTAGCTTTGTGCGCAGAAAAGCGTATATCCTCAATTTTCTTAATGTCGTGCAAGAATTTTCGACTAAACTCACTTACTGTCACGTAACTAAGATGTTTCGAACGAACAAAACTTGCGTACATAGCGATCTCAGCTTTGTGCGCTGCAATACGTATATCCTCAATTTCTGTAATGTCGTGCAAGAATTTTCGACTAAACTCACTTACTGACACGTAACTAAGACGTTCCGAACAAACAAAACTTGCGTACATAGCGATTTTAACAATGTATGCCGTGAAGCGGTTCTTCTCAATTTCCTTGATGTTGCACAAGAATTTTAGACAAATCTCACTTACTGACACGTAACTAAGACGTTTCGAACGAACAAAACTTGCGTACATAGCGATCTCAGCTTTGTGCGCAGAAAAACGTATATCCTCAATTTCCTTAATGTCGTGCAAAAATTTTCGACTAAACTCACTTACTGACACGTAACTAAGACGTTCCGAACGAACAAAACTTGCGTACATAGCGATTTTAACAATGTATGCCGTGAAGCGGTTCTTCTCAATTTCCTTGATGTTGCACAAGAATTTTAGACAAATCTCACTTACTGACAAGTAACTAAGACGTTTCGAACGAACAAAACTTGCGTACATAGCGATCTCAGCTTTGTGCGCAGAAAAACGTATATCCTCAATTTCCTTAATGTCGTGCAAAAATTTTCGACTAAACTCACTTACTGACACGTAACTAAGACGTTCCGAACGAACAAAACTTGCGTACATAGCGATCTCAGCTTTGTGCGCTGCAAAACGTATATCCTCAATTTCCTTAATGTCGTGCAAAAATTTTCGACTAAACTCACTGACACGTAACTAAGACGTTCCGAACGAACAAAACTTGCGTACATAGCGATCTCAGCTTTGTGCGCAGAAAAACGTATATCCTCAATTTTCTTAATGTCGTGCAAGAATTTTCGACTAAACTCACTTACTGTCACGTAACCAAGACGTTTCGAACGAACAAAACTTGCGTACATAGCGATCTCAGCTTTGTGCGCTGCAAAACGTATATCCTCAATTTCTTTAATGTCGTGCAAGAATTTTCGACTAAACTCACTTACTGACACGTAACTAAGACGTTTCGAACGAACAAAACTTGCGTACATAGCGATTTTAACCATGTATGCCGTGAAGCGGTTCTTCTAAATTTCCTTGATGTTGCTCAAAAATTTTAGACAAATCTCACTTACTGACACGTAACTAAGACGTTTCGAATGAACAAAACTTGCGTAAATAGCGATCTCAGCTTTGTGCGCAGAAAAACGTATATCCTCAATTTCCTTTATGTCGTGCAAGAATTTTCGACTAAACTCACTTACTGACATGTAACTAAGACGTTCCGAACGTACAAAATTTGCGTACATAGCGACTTTAACAATGTATGCCGTGAAGCGGTTCTTCTCAGTTTCATTGATGTTACACAAGAATTTTAGACAAACCTCACTTACTGACACGTAACTAAGACGTTCCGAACGAACAAAACTTGCGTACATAGCGATTTTAACAATGTATGCCGTGAAGCGGTTCTTCTCAATTTCCTTGATGTTGCACAAGAATTTTAGACAAATCTCACTTACTGACAAGTAACTAAGACGTTTCGAACGAACAAAGCTTGCGTACATAGCGATCTCAGCTTTGTGCGCAGAAAAACGTATATCCTCAATTTCCTTAATGTCGTGCAAAAATTTTCGACTAAACTTACTTACTGACACGTAACTAAGACGTTCCGAACGAACAAAACTTGCGTACATAGCGATCTCAGCTTTGTGCGCTGCAAAACGTATATCCTCAATTTCCTTAATGTCGTGCAAAAATTTTCGACTAAACTCACTGACACGTAACTAAGACGTTCCGAACGAACAAAACTTGCGTACATAGCGATCTCAGCTTTGTGCGCAGAAAAACGTATATCCTCAAATTTCTTAATGTCGTGCAAGAATTTTCGACTAAACTCACTTACTGACACGTAACTAAGACGTTCCGAACGAACAAAACTTGCGTACATAGCGATCTCAGCTTTGTGCGCTGCAAAACGTATATCCTCAATTTCTTTAATGTCGTGCAAGAATTTTCGACTAAACTCACTTACTGACACGTAACTAAGACGTTTCGAACGTACAAAACTTGCGTACATAGCGATCTCAGCTGTGTGCGCAGAAAAACGTATATCCTCAATTTTCTTAATGTCGTGCAAGAATTTTCGACTAAACTCACTTACTGTCACGTAACTAAGACGTTCCGAACGAACAAAACTTGCGTACATAGTGTCACGTCCCAGTGGTCGAAGTTAAGAAAAAAAAGGAAATTATATTACTGAGATTAAGTAACTCTTTAGAACGCGACTATATTGGTTAAGTAGTTATTAAATTGAATTTGATCTTTTACTGGTAAGTATATTTATGGAAAAGATATTGTTTTTGGGTCACTCTGCATTTCACCGAGTCTACCCGGGACCAGAAGATGTCAACTTGTCATTCGATATTCAATGGTACCTTAACTTACCAGGTTTTTATGTATTTGAATATATATATTAGAGCAACTGCCTATGTAGCACGCTGCGTTTCCTTCTACTTAGCAGTCCTCCAAAGATTTCAGCTGTCGTGCGATGAGTGACGGTCGATCAAGGAAGTTGGAACAACCGGTCGTCGAATAAATTGCAATAGTAATATAAAATATTCTTTATTGTTGCACGACGTTAAATTAACAATATTACAGTCGTAAGACTTGCGACTGGTAAACTCTCTATTCAATAATGTAGTATGTATAAGAGTCTCGAAGACTTGTACTGGAATTTGTCGACGCAACGAGATTTAAATACGCCGGATTATTAACTGCTAAACGCCACGGCAACGGAGTCAGAGAACGAATTTAGTACGAAAGTTAGTAACGTGTTAACCGTAGGAGCGTCGAATTAATAATGCTCGATGTCGGACCTGCACTGAGCTCCTCCGGTCTTCGGGTGTTGGTGGGAGAGATGCTGCAGTGGGATCGCCTCTTGTAGATGGTGGGATATTCTTCCTATGCTTCGCCTAAGACTTCCTGATGTTGGAGGGAGACCCATGGGCGGGAGCAATGGCAAGTGGAAGAGCCGCTGGTAGGGATCTCTGTGCGAGAAGGACAGCTATATCGTTCCCTCGCAACATTCCAACTTATTTGTCCGGCCTAATCTTATCGAGCGGGCGGATAAGAATATCGATCGACGGCCGGTCCGCATACCATGTACAGTATAAGGCTCTTATAAAATATTGCATTGAATAAAATATTATTTCTTATATGCTTAATTCCTTATTACTACCTATAATGCGATTACAAAATGCTACGTTATATAGAATACATGTATGCGTTGCATAGCGTATTAGTACGGGTATAATTTCGTATAAAGTTATAAAGATGTAATAATAATGTGTAAAAGGTATAAAATTCTTAATATTAATGTGTGGATATATAAATGCTTGTGTACTTAATAATTAAAGCGTGTCACGGAATGCGCCGTTCTTAGTTAATAATATTACATTTGCATTGCTCTTTGCCTTAAGCTTCCAGCATGCATTTCTTTATCGGGCGGGCGGATAAGATTATCGATTGACGGCGGACTTGCATTTCCGCGCGCAGTCTAAAACTCTTATAATGCTTAGGAATAAAATATTCCCTACTGAATATTCTATTAATACTGAATTATTCTAATATTATATATAATCTTACGCTACTTAAACTAGAGTGTGAGTATAAAATCTTGGGGATATTGAAGTTTTCGCAATATGTAAATCGTACTTCTATTCTGATACATGACTTTTTGATATACCGGGTGTTCAAGAAATATTGATATGGAATATTTATACGTTGTTTTCCGTTACGATATACAATTTTTACCTTGTGATTATATGTATGGATACTTGTACGTGTGTTCTATGTATGTAGTCCATATACAGGGTGGACATAAGTACTAATGCTAATTTCTAATTGCTCTTTTTACTAAATGAGCAATTTTCTTCCTATATACTGATACTCGCATAATGATTGACTCGTATAGTTTTATATAGGGTGTCTAATAAATACGTATATGTTCTTCCCAAGTTATTATAATGAATTTTATAATTGATCTTGCTCTATTAGCATCCCTTGAGTAAGTCTGATGAGAATTTATTGTTTATAAAAAATAAAATTGTGCGACTGAGACGTCACACCACCCCCCTTAAGTGCAAATTTCGGAGTGGAAATATTTCATGGAGAATTTTGCTCATCCAGTCTGGCACGCATGTCTCTAAATGTATAAACGATAGGTATCGGATGTGTGTCATTGACGGCTGGTGCGTTAGGTACAGTTTCTATGTTCGGTTGTTCTGGCGGGTTCTGTGGAATTACATTTGGTTGTGGCTGTGGCCTATTGGCCAAATATAGCAATAAATGTGTAAAGGAACTCCAGATGGCTCCGAGTAAATGCAAGCTACAGCCATATGCCGCATGCAAAGCATAACCGTGAATCAGTGTGTCAAATACAATCTTTATTATTCTTATTATTATAAAAATGCCGAATACGCCGGCAGTTGCCGCACCAAATGTTGTAAAACCGTTCCATATTTTAGTTAGCGTGTTGTTATAAATTTTATTCAGCGCATTTTCGTCTAATAAATTTTGCAATGAAACGGTATCGGATTGTATTGTTTGACCTGTAAAGCCTCGAGCGATGGTATGCAGAACCGCGTTCTTTTCCGCGGGGAACATAATGTGGTCTCTTAATTCGTCAAGGTCTTGTTGGGAGTAAATGCCACTGGTGGCTAGAGATTTTGGCGCAAGGTATTTCCAAGAGAGTTTCGTTAATGGTTTGATTTCATGAGGAGAATTTATCATGGAAGGAGTAGGGTTGAATTGTAGCCAAGTTCCTTCGATATTGTATATTACTGGAAGTAAAGGATTACAATCTCTAAGTGTACTGTGTTTTATGACTATATGTGATTTTGGTGTCATGTATAACGAAGCGTTCCGAAACATAACGGGCAATTCAGTATGGCACGTATTTGTTTTCCGTAGTGTAACCTCTATGGGTATACATTTAACTATGTGAATTCCCTCCCCGGCTGTGACTGCCATGTAACCTGGAGCTTTCATCACCCGGTAGGCGAATTCATCTGGTAAAACAGCAGCAAGAGATAGGGTATTTTGTATAACCTGTTTCTCTAGTTCGCATTTTTGCATAATTATATCCTTGTATAAAGAGGTAATCTGGTTCCTCATATACTTCTCAACGTATACAAATTTTGAATTTGCGTACGTGAATAAGTCTAGGTTCGTCACAGAGGTTTTAGATCTTACTTTGAAAATGTTTCCCTTTTGTGTTTCAAAAATAAACAGTTTCGGATGTTCTGTGCCATACAGTGTATAACCGCATATCGTGTGCCTTCGTGTTAGTGTCAGTGCAAAAGTGATGTCTTGAGATTCTAGT
Organism: Polyergus mexicanus; assembly: GCF_030449975.1. Taxonomy (NCBI): domain Eukaryota; kingdom Metazoa; phylum Arthropoda; class Insecta; order Hymenoptera; family Formicidae; genus Polyergus; species Polyergus mexicanus. The sequence continues at coordinate 6,242,488 of NW_027223327.1, read as the reverse complement.
GTGAATATTGTGGTATTTTGGTGATCTAATATGCCTTGAAATTTAATAGAGGTGCCTTCATATAAGACGTCGTATGCTTCAAACCCGCAAGCGGTATTGGGTATTCCTTCCCAAAAAGTGTAACCATCGTCCGAGTCTATGCAGGATTCGTCCGATAGTTCGCAAACAGTTCCGGATTTTAACATTACTTTTCCCGCGTTTAATTTTACTGGTACGTATGAGTCTTTTAGAGAAATTTTTACTGTCGCTTGGACTATCACGTCATCCCATGTGCCGTAATAGTCCGAGTATTGGATGCCTTTACAGGTTCCATCTACATTTACTTTACCCGCGAGCGTGACGCTTCTATAATACGTGCGATTCGATTTAAGTCCGTCAATAATTTCTGCGGTTCCTATCTTTAAGAGGCCCTCTTTATGCATCTGAATGCACCTAGCGCGAGATGTTTCCTGCAAGTAGCTAGCGTAACCGTTATGAACGGCTGAGATATGCGAGTGCATTCCGCAGTGAGATATGGTTCTTAAGATTTCTATTTTACATTGCGTTATATGTGTCTGCGCATAACTTGATAATTGCAACAGCTGTATATATGTATTTACGGTCGCAGGTGTTTCGACTTCGATGTCACATTCGCCTGATCGAAGCAAGGACACAGTGGTCACGTTCAAATAGGCTCCTCCACAATCGTACGCTATGATTGCCGATGTGCCAGAGAGCAATGTGGTAAGTATCAAAACGTGGAAACCCTTAAAAATAGAAATATGATATTTAAGTATAAAATACGAGAGTAATATGGGTTGTTTGTGTTGTTTTATGTTACAAAATGTGTCAAGTATGTGTGTATGTGTCGTTAGAACAAAATTTAATATTAATATGAAAATATTTTAAAATTACTGGATCCGGGGGTCCAGGCCGCGCTCACAAAATTTCTCTTCCTTGCGTTTTCCTTCAACCCGGATCTATAAAATATGTGCCCTTGCACAACTTCAGTTTATTCACGTGAACTACGCGTGGTTTTCCACGGAAGTCTATTCTCGCGTTGTTCATTGGTAATAATTCTAAAATTCTATATGGCCCAGTATATTGATCATCTAGCTTTCCCTTTGTGGGCTCCTTTAATAAATAAACTTTATCGTTAGCTTTAAAATTTTGAATATTGATTTTTCTATCATAATATGTTTTACTCTTTTCTTTTGATTGTATTAAGTTTTGTTTTGCTAGACCCTGTGAGTTTTTCAAAGTTTCAAAAAGGTTAGTGAGATAATCCTGATAAGGCTGTTCAGTGACGTCCTCGGGAACTACGGAGGAAGATGGAGTTCTGGGAAGATGTCCAAAAATTAGGGAATAAGGAGTATAGCTGGTTCCTTCGTGGACTGATGTATTGTAAGCAAACATGGCAGGCTTAATGTGCTCGTCCCACTCCTCATTCCGGTTAGTGTACATCTTCAAGTATTCTGTCAATACGTGATGTGAGCGTTCAATTGAACCATTTGATTGCGGGTAGTAAGCTGTCGTACGGCATTGCTTTATTTTAAAGTAGCTAGCTATTGTTTTCATCAGAGAAGTAAAAAAGGTCGGAGCTTGGTCCGTTAATAATGCTCTTGGTGCTCCATATATGCATATGAAATCTTTTATAAAGGCGTTAGCTATTGAGAAGGAGTCTGCTGTTTCCATAGGAATGGCAACTGAATATTTCGTTAAAAGGTCTTGTATAGTTAAAATATAAGAATTGTTTCGGCTCGTTACTGGCAATGGTCCTACTACGTCTATAGATACTTTATCAAATGCAGTTCCTGGGGTGTCAGTGATCATCATGGGTTGTTTCGTTTTTACTCTTGTTAATTTCTTGATTTGGCAATTCCTGCAATTCTTTATGTAATCTTGTATGTCTTTCTTCATTGTGGGCCAATAGTAGTTTTGTCTAATTCGATGGTAAGTTTTATTCACACCTTTGTGTCCTCCAATCTTCGTAGCATGTTTTTCATAGATGATGTTAGCTCTCTCTCCTAGGCCAGGACATCTTATTAAAGATTTGCAAACTGTTACTATTATTGGTAAGTCTGAAAGGAATCTTTTTAAATTTTTATATACAAAAATCCATGGAACTGTATCGTATAGATCGTGTTGCGCTATACTGATGGTTTTTAGATTTAGTTCTATTATGGCATCCCTTAATGATCTTATTCCGTCTATAATGTCGCTGTGTTCTATTTGCACTCTTTCATTTTGTTTAATAGGGATATTTATTAAATATTTCCCGCTATTGAGGTTCGTTATTTTTACTCTTGTGAAAGTTAAATCTTTATACGTGGGAAGTTTATTTTCTGCTGAATAATCCTTTGCGCCTTTATCGTAGGGATGTCCTTCGAGGGTGGTAAAGATGATATGGTTATCCTTTCGGGAAAGCAGTGAATCTCGCGTTTCATTAATTTTAAAATCGTTCTCTTCACCTGAAGAGCGAGGTTGTGGAGATGCAGATTCGTTACTCTTACTTTCGTTTTCTGGATCTTCTTCCGACGTCTCTGAATTGCTTTGGTCGAACTCTTGCTCTCGTTTGTCTAGATCTTCATTTAGATTTTCGGGGAAGAAGATTTGGGATGGGATTTTTGTGGTTACCGGTGGAGTTAATAAAGCATTATCGTTTAAGTCTCTGATAGTTGTTTGTTGTTGGTCAACATGATTTAATGTGTGATTAACATCATTGGAAGAGAAAGTGATTGACGGTCTAGACTGTTGTGTAGCTGTCTGGTATGAGAAAAGGGATTCGTTTGAATTATCGTCTGGCTCTACTAGGGGGAGTATGGAAACGTCAGGAATAGGCGGATTTCTAGAAAGTGCGTCTGCTACTACGTTAGTCTTTCCTGTTTTATATTGTATTTCATATTCGTACTCTGATAGTTTTAGTCTCCATTTCCACAATCGGGAGCTGGGATCCTTGACCGAATGTAGCCAAACTAGTGGTTTATGATCTGTGAGGATTGTAAATTTCCTGCCGTATAAATAGTGCCGGAAGTACGTTACACAGTAGACTACGGCTAAGCACTCCTTTTCTATGGTGGAATATCTTCCTTCCGCTTCATTCAAAGTCCTAGAAATATACGAAATAGGTAAGTCTTTCCCTATCTGTCCTTGGCTCAGCACGCCTCCTATAGCGTATCCACTGGCGTCGGTAGTTAATAAGAATGGCTCTTTAAAGTTCGGATATTGCAAAACAGGTTCTTTTAATAATTCATGCGTTAGTTTGTCAAATGCTGCTTCTTGCGACGGTGTCCATACAAAAGGCTTATCTTTCTTTAATAAATCCGTGAGAGGTTTTGCGATTTTCGAAAAGTCCCTAATGAATCGGCGGTAGTATCCCACAAGACCCAAGAATTGCTTAATGTTTTTATGATTCCTTGGTTTTGGGAAATGTTGGACTGCGATAATTTTATTAGGATCTGGTCTTACTCCATCTGATCCGATAATATGCCCTAGGTAAGCTACTTCGTGCCTTAGAAATTGACATTTGTCGGGCTGTAATTGCAGTTTTGCTTCTCTTAGTCTTTGCATCAATTCTTTGATTTTTATATCGTGTTCCTCTAAGGATCTTGCATACACTACTATGTCGTCCAGGTAAACGAATAGTTCGTTTCCTTGCAATCCGGTGAGGACGTTGTCCATCAACCGTTGGAATGTTGCGGGTGCATTTTTCAGACCGAAAGGCATCCGCTGGTACTCGTAATGTCCATACGGTGTGGAGAAAGCTGTCTTCTCTTGATCCTCTGGGGCCATAGGAATCTGGTGAAATCCCTGTGCGAGGTCAAAAATGGAGAAGTATTTTGCACTACCCAACTGGTCTAATATTTCTACTATATTAGGCAGTGGGTACGCATCTCCTATCGTTTTTTCATTCAGCTTTCGGAAATCTATTACCATCCTCCATTTCTTTTGTCCATCGGCCGCAGATTTCTTGGGGACGATCCATAGAGGAGCGTTATACGGTGATGCTGAAGGCGTTATTATTTCATCCTTCAAAAGTTTCGTTACCTGCCTGTCTATTTCCTCCTTGTGGACAGGCGGGTACCTATACTGCTTCACATGTATCGGTAGATTGTCAGTGGTTGGAATAGTATGTTTAACCGCGGTGGTGAACTTGAGTTTTTCTCCCGGAAGATGGAAACAATCTCCGTATTCTTTAAGTATTGCGTCAACGTGGTCTTCTTCTTCTTCGTTTAAATATTCAGTATTTATGATGGGTTTAAGTCGTTCCATACGACTGAGAGATACGGGAGATGCTAGAAGCAGATCAGTTGTATCTTTAAATCTAGAGAATGCTGACTGCGCAGCTTGTTCAATAAAAGGACCTTCTTGGTCTCGTAAAACTGGAAGAGTATGAATCAAGGTTGATTTAGAAGATTTCCCGTCTTCGGATAGCTCTTCTTGGCTCCTGAATTTAGTAGACGAAGATTTCCCATTATTGGCGAGCTCTTCGTTGCTCATAAAAGACTCCATAGGATCCCTGGAAGCGGGAGGTTGAGTGGAGTTGGTAAAACTTGATTCAGCGGAATTAGTAATAGAGAGCTTGTTTAAGCTCGTAGAATTAGTATTCTCAGAGTGTAGAAGATCCTCATGTCCTATTGATCCTGGAAGCGTATCAATAGAGTGTTTGAGGCACGAAGATGCAGGCGTTGCATCTTGTGTAGTTGCAAGACCTTCGCGGTCTTCTGGAACGGAAGATTTCCCATCATTGGCTAGCTCTTCTGGGCTTATGGATTTTGTAGATGAAGATTTCCCATTATCGGCGAGCTCTTCATTGCTCATAGGATTCACGAAAATAGAAGAATTCAGCGAAGTTATGTGCTCCTCGGAGTCATTGGGTATAAGATAATCCTCAAGAGGCATGGGATAGACTTCTATGGTGTAGTTCTGCTCTGTTAAATTATAAGCTTTGATATGCCCCTTCCCTCGGGAATTTTTAACAAGAGCTTCACCCAGAAATAATCCCTTCGTTGGCTCGTTTCGAGGAATATAACCTTCCCTTCTTTCCGGGTTTGTTATGTTGAACGCAATGTCCACGATAGTGCGCGAGGGCACCATAATCTTTTCTCTTTTGTAAAACGGTACCTGTATGCTATCAAAGGTAAGACATTCTTGTTGGTAATCGATGATAGCATTATTATCTTTCAAAAAACTGGCACCTATTATGCCGTCAGCAGGTATACCGAAATTGTCTCTGACGACATAAAATTTTGTTTCCTTTCCCATAATTTCGAATACCACCGAACCCAATGTCCTTATTGGCTTCTCGGAAATGCCCTTTAATCTCAGTGTGTCTTTTGAGTTTACGGGGGTATTCTTTAATATTTTTGTTTTAACTAAATTTACGGAGGATCCCGAGTCTATCATAAAAAAGCAGTATCCTTTAAAGTTTTTGCAAGTGAGGGCGATCCTTGGTTGACACGTGTTGGGTCCTAGGTTCGCCATTCCAATACTGGCTTTTTCATTTAGGGGTTCCTCGTTTACTGGTCTGATGACCGACGCTGGGTCATCGTATTCCTTTAATGGAATTTTAGAAAAATTGGAGCCTTGATTTTTATCGTTAGTGTTCAAGTTTGGCTCGTTGATGGCTCCGCTTGTATCGTTATGGGATGCGCGGTCGCTTGGGCCGGTTCCTTGGTCGCGCTTACCGTCGGGCGGCCCTCCGCGTTTCCCGACGCTTGCGTCGCGTTTCGATACGCTAATCTCCGACATTCAGTAGCCTTGTGTCCGGGATATTTGCAATAATTGCATACGATAGGGGAGTTCGGTCCTGGCTGTCCCGGTATCAAGGGTCTAATCCATGGTCGCGGAGCAAAAGTGTTATGAGGGTTTTTTAATATCGATTTAGGTTGTTCTATGTCGGGAGGTCTTGGGTTATTTATATCTGATCGCGTAACAGGGAATTGTCGAGGAGTAAACTGTCTTTCGCGCTGTTTTTCTATTTCCAAATTCCTCGTAATTTTGACAGCCCATTCAATTGCTTCATCTAGGGTGCCTATGTTTCGGTGTTCCATTCGCGTGATCACGTTAGAGGGTAATCCATTTACGAAAGCTTCTAGGACCTCTCCTTCAACTTCGTTATTAAATAAACGAGGGTTATTAATGCCCTGTCGTCTGTTTCCGTCTAATATGGCGAGTTTCAAATCTTTAATTCTACCCGCGTACTTCAAGACAGTCTCGTTTGGCATTTTGTATGCGTTGGCTAATTCTCCGCGGTATTGTGCTACGGATTTATTCGGAGCGAAAATATTTTTTAATTTGTCTAATAAATCTACGACGCGAGTATATATGTTTCCTTCAATGACTTGATATGCGTCGCCTTCAATTTTGTTAATAATAAACTGTACGAGTTGTGGCTCTTGTACAGACGGTAGTAAATCGCGGGCACGTTCGCATGCTCGGGCGAACTGGAAGATCGAAATCTTATAACCGTTAAACGGGGGAATATTGGCAACTACATCTTTTATTTTTAGGGTCGGCATGATTACAGGGGGTTCTTCCGGTTCCGGCGGGTTGGCGAATTCATCGTATGCGGACGCGGCGCGGGAAGCTTCATTCACGCGCTGTTCGAGATTGCTTACTTGCTCTGGTAATCTACGTAATTGCGATAATTCTGTTTGGATTTTCGAGAGCACTTCGAATAACGAATTCGCGTCTATTGCCTCGTTAGGGCGTTTAGCTGTTTCTTCTCGCTCTTTAAGCGACATTTTGGAATTTGATGATTTTTCGCGGTCCTCTACGTATTTTTGCCTTTTGTCGACTTCCGGGTCGACGCTTACTGTACCGTGCGATCGCGTAAATTGAGCCATAACTCGGTAAACGTAGTTTTGAAATAATTATTGGCTCTAATCGTTTTTAGCACAACAATTGCAAAAGTAGTAGTTTTAGTAATGTGAAAATTTATGATAATACATACGGTTAAATAGCATATATATGCTATGGTTCCTTAATCCTGTAAGAATGTAGGTTAGTATACAATAAAATAAAGACAGTGTGATAATTTAGTATAACAGCAAAATTATATAGTGGTTAAGCAAAATTGTAAAAATATAACAGCAGTATAATAAAAGAAATATGTATATGTGCATGTAATACTATGATAATAAAACAAGAATGTTTTTATGGATTTTCTTTTTTTTTTCAAGTTACTTTATACTTCTCGTAGCAGATTGTAAATAGAAAGCTCAAGCAAATGATAAATATAATGTCAAAGCTAGTAATTGCGGTATATATATTTTGCAATAATAAAATATAAGAATATCCTGAAAATAAGACAATGCGATTATAGGGTAAGGTATAATAAAATACACAAAATAGTATAATGTGAAATCGACAATGATATATATGTTTCTTTATTCGTCGCTGGCGCTAACGTTTGGAATTTGAGTCTGTGCGTAAAATTCGCGACGCGGGTCGTTCTCCGGAATTTCTGGATATGGCAACGGAGACTGTTCGACCGTGATCGGAATTAATTTGTAACCAAAGGTTTTTTCCTCAGTTAGCCGTTCGCGACATGGGGCACTCGAATTTTCTGTAATATTTAACTCGTCGGAACAATTCGCTGCTTCTCTAAATTGCGCTCTCAATAGGCGTCGGAGCTGGTATTTCTTTCCTGCGCGACGCGTTTTTGGCATATCTTAAGGATTCAACTTTAGTTTCGTGTAGCGACTCTCTGAGGCTCTTATTTTGCCCACATAGCGATATCCGTCATCCTATTCCAGTCTCAGTGTGCGGAATCCTGCCTCACCAAAGAGAAGGAACAAGAAAGAGCGTGCGGAATCCTGCCTCACCACTCTCCGTTTATCGCATGTACACAAAAAAGCTTAAAGCAACGACGAGCGGCTTATCCGCTCAGAGCCGTCGCTCCGAGTTTGCGGCACCTCGAAGAGTCAACTTCCACTTTTACTAAAATCAATCACTTCTCTACTGCGTGGCGTGTCTTATTGGCTTTATAAAAATATTTAAACACTGATGTCTGTGTTACATTCGCGTTCTCAGCGTGCGGAATCCTGCCTCACCAAGAGAACGCTCCTGTTACGAGTGACGAGCGGCGTATATACCAGCTACCAGGACACTGTCACAGAACCAGGTATTGTTCAATAATTCTTTCGTAATGATGAGCGAAATATATTCGCTCTAAATCACAACGTCAGAATGTCGTTATGCCGTCTTAATATTGCAGTCGAAGCACACGCAGTCGAGAATAATCACAAAATTCTAACAGCGTTAATGGAAATAAAAGTCTAACACGAATATGACGTGTAAATTAAATGAATTGGCAAAATCTAAATAACGCGGTGTATAATAATTGAATAAAATTATAACGGCACTGTAACTCGCGAAATAATTCAAGAAGATCTGAATGGTATTAACCGAGACTCAAATTGAACGTTATATCGCGCACAATTCACTTCCTGAAAATAAAGTATGATTATTAACACACAAAAAGATGACAAGTTGGCTTCTGAGATCCCACCGCTGCCACCAAATTTTCAATATGTCACGTCCCAGTGGTCGAAGTTAAGAAAAAAAAGGAAATTATATTACTGAGATTAAGTAACTCTTTAGAACGCGACTATATTGGTTAAGTAGTTATTAAATTGAATTTGATCTTTTACTGGTAAGTATATTTATGGAAAAGATATTGTTTTTGGGTCACTCTGCATTTCACCGAGTCTACCCGGGACCAGAAGATGTCAACTTGTCATTCGATATTCAATGGTACCTTAACTTACCAGGTTTTTATGTATTTGAATATATATATTAGAGCAACTGCCTATGTAGCACGCTGCGTTTCCTTCTACTTAGCAGTCCTCCAAAGATTTCAGCTGTCGTGCGATGAGTGACGGTCGATCAAGGAAGTTGGAACAACCGGTCGTCGAATAAATTGCAATAGTAATATAAAATATTCTTTATTGTTGCACGACGTTAAATTAACAATATTACAGTCGTAAGACTTGCGACTGGTAAACTCTCTATTCAATAATGTAGTATGTATAAGAGTCTCGAAGACTTGTACTGGAATTTGTCGACGCAACGAGATTTAAATACGCCGGATTATTAACTGCTAAACGCCACGGCAACGGAGTCAGAGAACGAATTTAGTACGAAAGTTAGTAACGTGTTAACCGTAGGAGCGTCGAATTAATAATGCTCGATGTCGGACCTGCACTGAGCTCCTCCGGTCTTCGGGTGTTGGTGGGAGAGATGCTGCAGTGGGATCGCCTCTTGTAGATGGTGGGATATTCTTCCTATGCTTCGCCTAAGACTTCCTGATGTTGGAGGGAGACCCATGGGCGGGAGCAATGGCAAGTGGAAGAGCCGCTGGTAGGGATCTCTGTGCGAGAAGGACAGCTATATCGTTCCCTCGCAACATTCCAACTTATTTGTCCGGCCTAATCTTATCGAGCGGGCGGATAAGAATATCGATCGACGGCCGGTCCGCATACCATGTACAGTATAAGGCTCTTATAAAATATTGCATTGAATAAAATATTATTTCTTATATGCTTAATTCCTTATTACTACCTATAATGCGATTACAAAATGCTACGTTATATAGAATACATGTATGCGTTGCATAGCGTATTAGTACGGGTATAATTTCGTATAAAGTTATAAAGATGTAATAATAATGTGTAAAAGGTATAAAATTCTTAATATTAATGTGTGGATATATAAATGCTTGTGTACTTAATAATTAAAGCGTGTCACGGAATGCGCCGTTCTTAGTTAATAATATTACATTTGCATTGCTCTTTGCCTTAAGCTTCCAGCATGCATTTCTTTATCGGGCGGGCGGATAAGATTATCGATTGACGGCGGACTTGCATTTCCGCGCGCAGTCTAAAACTCTTATAATGCTTAGGAATAAAATATTCCCTACTGAATATTCTATTAATACTGAATTATTCTAATATTATATATAATCTTACGCTACTTAAACTAGAGTGTGAGTATAAAATCTTGGGGATATTGAAGTTTTCGCAATATGTAAATCGTACTTCTATTCTGATACATGACTTTTTGATATACCGGGTGTTCAAGAAATATTGATATGGAATATTTATACGTTGTTTTCCGTTACGATATACAATTTTTACCTTGTGATTATATGTATGGATACTTGTACGTGTGTTCTATGTATGTAGTCCATATACAGGGTGGACATAAGTACTAATGCTAATTTCTAATTGCTCTTTTTACTAAATGAGCAATTTTCTTCCTATATACTGATACTCGCATAATGATTGACTCGTATAGTTTTATATAGGGTGTCTAATAAATACGTATATGTTCTTCCCAAGTTATTATAATGAATTTTATAATTGATCTTGCTCTATTAGCATCCCTTGAGTAAGTCTGATGAGAATTTATTGTTTATAAAAAATAAAATTGTGCGACTGAGACGTCACAATAGCGATCTCAGCTTTGTGCGCAGAAAAACGTATATCCTCAATTTCCTTAATGTCGTGCAAAAATTTTCGACTAAACTCACTTACTGACACGTAACTAAGACGTTCCGAACAAACAAAACTTGCGTACATAGCGATCTCAGCTTTGTGCGCTGCAAAACGTATATCCTCAATTTCTTTAATGTCGTGCAAGAATTTTCGACTAAACTCACTTACTGACACGTAACTAAGACGTTCCGAACGAACAAAACTTGCGTACATAGCGATTTTAACAATGTATGCCGTGAAGCGGTTCTTCTCAATTTCCTTGATGTTGCACAAGAATTTTAGACAAATCTCACTTACTGACACGTAACTAAGACGTTTCGAACGAACAAAACTTGCGTACATAGCGATCTCAGCTTTGTGCGCAGAAAAACGTATATCCTCTATTTTCTTAATGTCGTGCAAGAATTTTCGACTAAACTCACTTACTGTCACGTAACTAAGACGTTTCGAACGAACAAAACTTGCGTACATAGCGATCTCAGCTTTGTGCGCTGAAAAACGTATATCTCCAATTTCCTTAATGTCGTGCAAGAATTTTCGACTAAACTCACTTACTGACACGTAACTAAGACGTTCCGAACGAACAAAACATGCGTACATAGCGATTTTAACCATGTATGCCGTGAAGCGGTTCTTCTAAATTTCCTTGATGTTGCTCAAAAATTTTAGACAAATCTCACTTACTGACACGTAACTAAGACGTTTCGAACGAACAAAACTTGCGTAAATAGCGATCTCAGCTTTGTGCGCAGAAAAACGTATATCCTCAATTTCCTTTATGTCGTGCAAGAATTTTCGACTAAACTCACTTACTGACATGTAACTAAGACGTTCCGAACGTACAAAATTTGCGTACATAGCGACTTTAACAATGTATGCCGTGAAGCGGTTCTTCTCAGTTTCATTGATGTTACACAAGAATTTTAGACAAATCTCACTTACTGACACGTAACTAAGACGTTCCGAACGAACAAAACTTGCGTACATAGCGATTTTAACAATGTATGCCGTGAAGCGGTTCTTCTCAATTTCCTTGATGTTGCACAAGAATTTTAGACAAATCTCACTTACTGACAAGTAACTAAGACGTTTCGAACGAACAAAACTTGCGTACATAGCGATCTCAGCTTTGTGCGCAGAAAAACGTATATCCTCAATTTCCTTAATGTCGTGCAAAAATTTTCGACTAAACTTACTTACTGACACGTAACTAAGACGTTCCGAACGAACAAAACTTGCGTACATAGCGATCTCAGCTTTGTGCGCTGCAAAACGTATATCCTCAATTTCCTTAATGTCGTGCAAAAATTTTCGACTAAACTCACTGACACGTAACTAAGACGTTCCGAACGAACAAAACTTGCGTACATAGCGATCTCAGCTTTGTGCGCAGAAAAACGTATATCCTCAAATTTCTTAATGTCGTGCAAGAATTTTCGACTAAACTCACTTACTGACACGTAACTAAGACGTTCCGAAAGAACAAAACTTGCGTACATAGCGATCTCAGCTTTGTGCGCTGCAAAACGTATATCCTCAATTTCTTTAATGTCGTGCAAGAATTTTCGACTAAACTCACTTACTGACACGTAACTAAGACGTTTCGAACGAGCAAAACTTGCGTACATAGCGATCTCAGCTGTGTGCGCAGAAAAACGTATATCCTCAATTTTCTTAATGTCGTGCAAGAATTTTCGACTAAACTCACTTACTGTCACGTAACTAAGACGTTCCGAACGAACAAAACTTGCGTACATAGCGATCTCAGCTTTGTGCGCAGAAAAACGTATATCCTCAATTTCCTTAATGTCGTGCAAAAATTTTCGACTAAACTCACTTACTGACACGTAACTAAGACGTTCCGAACCAACAAAACTTGCGTACATAGCGATCTCAGCTTTGTGCGCTGCAAAACGTATATCCACAATTTCTTTAATGTCGTGCAAGAATTTTCGACTAAACTCACTTACTGACACGTAACTAAGACGTTTCGAACGAACAAAACTTGCGTACATAGCGATTTTAACCATGTATGCCGTGAAGCGGTTCTTCTAAATTTCCTTGATGTTGCTCAAAAATTTTAGACAAATCTCACTTACTGACACGTAACTAAGACGTTTCGAATGAACAAAACTTGCGTAAATAGCGATCTCAGCTTTGTGCGCAGAAAAACGTATATCCTCAATTTCCTTTATGTCGTGCAAGAATTTTCGACTAAACTCACTTACTGACATGTAACTAAGACGTTCCGAACGTACAAAATTTGCGTACATAGCGACTTTAACAATGTATGCCGTGAAGCGGTTCTTCTCAGTTTCCTTGATGTTACACAAGAATTTTAGACAAATCTCACTTACTGACACGTAACTAAGACGTTTCGAACGAACAAAACTTGCGTACATAGCGATCTTAGCTTTGTGCGCAGAAAAGCGTATATCCTCAATTTTCTTAATGTCGTGCAAGAATTTTCGACTAAACTCACTTACTGTCACGTAACTAAGATGTTTCGAACGAACAAAACTTGCGTACATAGCGATCTCAGCTTTGTGCGCTGCAATACGTATATCCTCAATTTCTGTAATGTCGTGCAAGAATTTTCGACTAAACTCACTTACTGACACGTAACTAAGACGTTCCGAACAAACAAAACTTGCGTACATAGCGATTTTAACAATGTATGCCGTGAAGCGGTTCTTCTCAATTTCCTTGATGTTGCACAAGAATTTTAGACAAATCTCACTTACTGACACGTAACTAAGACGTTTCGAACGAACAAAACTTGCGTACATAGCGATCTCAGCTTTGTGCGCAGAAAAACGTATATCCTCAATTTCCTTAATGTCGTGCAAAAATTTTCGACTAAACTCACTTACTGACACGTAACTAAGACGTTCCGAACGAACAAAACTTGCGTACATAGCGATTTTAACAATGTATGCCGTGAAGCGGTTCTTCTCAATTTCCTTGATGTTGCACAAGAATTTTAGACAAATCTCACTTACTGACAAGTAACTAAGACGTTTCGAACGAACAAAACTTGCGTACATAGCGATCTCAGCTTTGTGCGCAGAAAAACGTATATCCTCAATTTCCTTAATGTCGTGCAAAAATTTTCGACTAAACTCACTTACTGACACGTAACTAAGACGTTCCGAACGAACAAAACTTGCGTACATAGCGATCTCAGCTTTGTGCGCTGCAAAACGTATATCCTCAATTTCCTTAATGTCGTGCAAAAATTTTCGACTAAACTCACTGACACGTAACTAAGACGTTCCGAACGAACAAAACTTGCGTACATAGCGATCTCAGCTTTGTGCGCAGAAAAACGTATATCCTCAATTTTCTTAATGTCGTGCAAGAATTTTCGACTAAACTCACTTACTGTCACGTAACCAAGACGTTTCGAACGAACAAAACTTGCGTACATAGCGATCTCAGCTTTGTGCGCTGCAAAACGTATATCCTCAATTTCTTTAATGTCGTGCAAGAATTTTCGACTAAACTCACTTACTGACACGTAACTAAGACGTTTCGAACGAACAAAACTTGCGTACATAGCGATTTTAACCATGTATGCCGTGAAGCGGTTCTTCTAAATTTCCTTGATGTTGCTCAAAAATTTTAGACAAATCTCACTTACTGACACGTAACTAAGACGTTTCGAATGAACAAAACTTGCGTAAATAGCGATCTCAGCTTTGTGCGCAGAAAAACGTATATCCTCAATTTCCTTTATGTCGTGCAAGAATTTTCGACTAAACTCACTTACTGACATGTAACTAAGACGTTCCGAACGTACAAAATTTGCGTACATAGCGACTTTAACAATGTATGCCGTGAAGCGGTTCTTCTCAGTTTCATTGATGTTACACAAGAATTTTAGACAAACCTCACTTACTGACACGTAACTAAGACGTTTCGAACGAACAAAGCTTGCGTACATAGCGATCTCAGCTTTGTGCGCAGAAAAACGTATATCCTCAATTTCCTTAATGTCGTGCAAAAATTTTCGACTAAACTTACTTACTGACACGTAACTAAGACGTTCCGAACGAACAAAACTTGCGTACATAGCGATCTCAGCTTTGTGCGCTGCAAAACGTATATCCTCAATTTCCTTAATGTCGTGCAAAAATTTTCGACTAAACTCACTGACACGTAACTAAGACGTTCCGAACGAACAAAACTTGCGTACATAGCGATCTCAGCTTTGTGCGCAGAAAAACGTATATCCTCAAATTTCTTAATGTCGTGCAAGAATTTTCGACTAAACTCACTTACTGACACGTAACTAAGACGTTCCGAACGAACAAAACTTGCGTACATAGCGATCTCAGCTTTGTGCGCTGCAAAACGTATATCCTCAATTTCTTTAATGTCGTGCAAGAATTTTCGACTAAACTCACTTACTGACACGTAACTAAGACGTTTCGAACGAACAAAACTTGCGTACATAGCGATCTCAGCTGTGTGCGCAGAAAAACGTATATCCTCAATTTTCTTAATGTCGTGCAAGAATTTTCGACTAAACTCACTTACTGTCACGTAACTAAGACGTTCCGAACGAACAAAACTTGCGTACATAGCGATCTCAGCTTTGTGCGCAGAAAAACGTATATCCTCAATTTCCTTAATGTCGTGCAAAAATTTTCGACTAAACTCACTTACTGACACGTAACTAAGACGTTCCGAACAAACAAAACTTGCGTACATAGCGATCTCAGCTTTGTGCGCTGCAAAACGTATATCCTCAATTTCTTTAATGTCGTGCAAGAATTTTCGACTAAACTCACTTACTGACACGTAACTAAGACGTTCCGAACAAACAAAACTTGCGTACATAGCGATTTTAACAATGTATGCCGTGAAGCGGTTCTTCTCAATTTCCTTGATGTTGCACAAGAATTTTAGACAAATCTCACTTACTGACACGTAACTAAGACGTTTCGAACGAACAAAACTTGCGTACATAGCGATCTCAGCTTTGTGCGCAGAAAAACGTATATCCTCAATTTCCTTAATGTCGTGCAAAAATTTTCGACTAAACTCACTTACTGACACGTAACTAAGACGTTCCGAACGAACAAAACTTGCGTACATAGCGATTTTAACAATGTATGCCGTGAAGCGGTTCTTCTCAATTTCCTTGATGTTGCACAAGAATTTTAGACAAATCTCACTTACTGACAAGTAACTAAGACGTTTCGAACGAACAAAACTTGCGTACATAGCGATCTCAGCTTTGTGCGCAGAAAAACGTATATCCTCAATTTTCTTAATGTCGTGCAAGAATTTTCGACTGAACTCACTTACTGACACGTAACTAAGACGTTCCGAACGAACAAAACTTGCGTACATAGCGATCTCAGCTTTGTGCGCTGCAAAACGTATATCCTCAATTTCTTTAATGTCGTGCAAGAATTTTCGACTAAACTCACTTACTGACACGTAACTAAGACGTTTCGAACGAACAAAACTTGCGTACATAGCGATCTCAGCTGTGTGCGCAGAAAAACGTATATCCTCAATTTTCTTAATGTCGTGCAAGAATTTTCGACTAAACTCACTTACTGTCACGTAACTAAGACGTTCCGAACGAACAAAACTTGCGTACATAGCGATCTCAGCTTTGTGCGCAGAAAAACGTATATCCTCAATTTCCTTAATGTCGTGCAAAAATTTTCGACTAAACTCACTTACTGACACGTAACTAAGACGTTCCGAACAAACAAAACTTGCGTACATAGCGATCTCAGCTTTGTGCGCTGCAAAACGTATATCCTCAATTTCTTTAATGTCGTGCAAGAATTTTCGACTAAACTCACTTACTGACACGTAACTAAGACGTTTCGAACGAACAAAACTTGCGTACATAGCGATCTCAGCTTTGTGCGCAGAAAAACGTATATCCTCAATTTTCTTAATGTCGTGCAAGAATTTTCGACTAAACTCACTGACACGTAACTAAGACGTTTCGAACGAACAAAACTTGCGTACATAGCGATCTCAGCTTTGTGCGCAGAAAAACGTATATCCTCAATTTCCTTAATGTCGTGCAAAAATTTTCGACTAAACTCACTTACTGACACGTAACTAAGTCGTTCCGAACAAACAAAACTTGCGTACATAGCGATTTTAACAATGTTTGCCGTGAAGCAGTTTTTCTCAATTTCCTTGATGTTGCACAAGAATTTTAGACAAATCTCACTTACTGACACGTAACTAAGACGTTTCGAACGAACAAAACTTGCGTAAATAGCGATCTCAGCTTTGTGCGCTGAAAAACGTATACCCTCAATTTCCTTAATGTCGTGCAAGAATTTTCGACTAAACTCACCTATTGACACGTAACTAAGATGCTCCGAACGAACAAAACTTGCGTACATAGCGATTTTAACAATGTATGCCGTGAAGCGGTTCTTCTCAATTTCCTTGATGTTGCACAAGAATTTTAGACAAATCTCACTTACTGACACGTAACTAAGACGTTTCGAACGAACAAAACCAGCGTACATAGCGATCTCAGCTTTGTGCGCAGAAAAACGTATATCCTCAATTTCCTTAATGTCGTGCAAAAATTTTCGACTAAACTCACTTACTGACACGTAACTAAGACGTTCCGAACGAACAAAACTTGCGTACATAGCGATTTTAACAATGTATGCCGTGAAGCGGTTCTTCTCAATTTCCTTGATGTTGCACAAGAATTTTAGACAAATCTCACTTACTGACACGTAACTAAGACGTTTCGAACGAACAAAACTTGCGTACATAGCGATCTCAGCTTTGTGCGCAGAAAAACGTATATCCTCTATTTTCTTAATGTCGTGCAAGAATTTTCGACTAAACTCACTTACTGTCACGTAACTAAGACGTTTCGAACGAACAAAACTTGCGTAAATAGCGATCTCAGCTTTGTGCGCAGAAAAACGTATATCCTCAATTTCCTTTATGTCGTGCAAGAATTTTCGACTAAACTCACTTACTGACATGTAACTAAGACGTTCCGAACGTACAAAATTTGCGTACATAGCGACTTTAACAATGTATGCCGTGAAGCGGTTCTTCTCAGTTTCCTTGATGTTACACAAGAATTTTAGACAAATCTCACTTACTGACACGTAACTAAGACGTTTCGAACGAACAAAACTTGCGTACATAGCGATCTTAGCTTTGTGCGCAGAAAAACGTATATCCTCAATTTTCTTAATGTCGTTCAAGAATTTTCGACTAAACTCACTTACTGTCACGTAACTAAGATGTTTCGAACGAACAAAACTTGCGTACATAGCGATCTCAGCTTTGTGCGCTGCAATACGTATATCCTCAATTTCTGTAATGTCGTGCAAGAATTTTCGACTAAACTCACTTACTGACACGTAACTAAGACGTTCCGAACAAACAAAACTTGCGTACATAGCGATTTTAACAATGTATACCGTGAAGCGGTTCTTCTCAATTTCCTTGATGTTGCACAAGAATTTTAGACAAATCTCACTTACTGATACGTAACTAAGACGTTTCGAACGAACAAAACTTGCGTACATAGCGATCTCAGCTTTGTGCGCAGAAAAACGTATATCCTCAATTTCCTTAATGTCGTGCAAAAATTTTCGACTAAACTCACTTACTGACACGTAACTAAGACGTTCCGAACGAACAAAACTTGCGTACATAGCGATTTTAACAATGTATGCCGTGAAGCGGTTCTTCTCAATTTCCTTGATGTTGCACAAGAATTTTAGACAAATCTCACTTACTGACACGTAACTAAGACGTTTCGAACGAACAAAACTTGCGTACATAGCGATCTCAGCTTTGTGCGCAGAAAAACGTATATCCTCAATTTCCTTAATGTCGTGCAAAAATTTTCGACTAAACTCACTTACTGACACGTAACTAAGACGTTATGAACGAACAAAACTTGCGTACATAGCGATTTTAACAATGTATGCCGTGAAGCGGTTCTTCTCAATTTACTTGATGTTGCACAAGAATTTTAGACAAATCTCATTTACTGACAAGTAACTAAGACGTTTCGAACGAACAAAACTTGCGTACATAGCGATCTCAGCTTTGTGCGCAGAAAAACGTATATCCTCAATTTCCTTTATGTCGTGCAAGAATTTTCGACTAAACTCACTTACTGACATGTAACTAAGACGTTCCGAACGTACAAAATTTGCGTACATAGCGACTTTAACAATGTATCCCGTGAAGCGGTTCTTCTCAGTTTCCTTGATGTTACACAAGAATTTTAGACAAATCTCACTTACTGACACGTAACTAAAACGTTTTGAACGAACAAAACTTGCGTACATAGCTATCTTAGCTTTGTGCTCAGAAAAACGTATATCCTCAATTTTCTTAATGTCGTGCAAGAATTTTCGACTAAACTCACTTACTGTCACGTAACTAAGATGTTTCGAACGAACAAAACTTGCGTACATAGCGATCTCAGCTTTGTGCGCTGCAATACGTATATTCTCAATTTCTGTAATGTCGTGCAAGAATTTTCGACTAAACTCACTTACTGTCACGTAACTAAGACGTTCCGAACGAACAAAACTTGCGTACATAGCGATCTCAGCTTTGTGCGCAGAAAAACGTATATCCTCAATTTCCTTAATGTCGTGCAAAAATTTTCGACTAAACTCACTTACTGACACGTAACTAAGACGTTCCGAACAAACAAAACTTGCGTACATAGCTATCTCAGCTTTGTGCGCTGCAATACGTATATCCTCAATTTCTGTAATGTCGTGCAAGAATTTTCGACTAAACTCACTTACTGACACGTAACTAAGACGTTCCGAACAAACAAAACTTGCGTACATAGCGATTTTAACAATGTATGCCGTGAAGCGGTTCTTCTCAATTTCCTTGATGTTGCACAAGAATTTTAGACAAATCTCACTTACTGACACGTAACTAAGACGTTTCGAACGAACAAAACTTGCGTACATAGCGATCTCAGCTTTGTGCGCAGAAAAACGTATATCCTCAATTTCCTTAATGTCGTGCAAAAATTTTCGACTAAACTCACTTACTGACACGTAACTAAGACGTTCCGAACGAACAAAACTTGCGTACATAGCGATTTTAACAATGTATGCCGTGAAGCGGTTCTTCTCAATTTCCTTGATGTTGCACAAGAATTTTAGACAAATCTCACTTACTGACAAGTAACTAAGACGTTTCGAACGAACAAAACTTGCGTACATAGCGATCTCAGCTTTGTGCGCAGAAAAACGTATATCCTCAATTTCCTTAATGTCGTGCAAAAATTTTCGACTAAACTCACTTAGTGACACGTAACTAAGACGTTCCGAACGAACAAAACTTGCGTACATAGCGATCTCAGCTTTGTGCGCTGCAAAACGTATATCCTCAATTTCCTTAATGTCGTGCAAAAATTTTCGACTAAACTCACTGACACGTAACTAAGACGTTCCGAACGAACAAAACTTGCGTACATAGCGATCTCAGCTTTGTGCGCAGAAAAACGTATATCCTCAATTTTCTTAATGTCGTGCAAGAATTTTCGACTAAACTCACTTACTGACACGTAACTAAAACGTTCCGAACGAACAAAACTTGCGTACATAGCGATCTCAGCTTTGTGCGCTGCAAAACGTATATCCTCAATTTCTTTAATGTCGTGCAAGAATTTCGACTAAACTCACTTACTGACACGTAACTAAGACGTTTCGAACGAACAAAACTTGCGTACATAGCGATCTCAGCTGTGTGCGCAGAAAAACGTATATCCTCAATTTTCTTAATGTCGTGCAAGAATTTTCGACTAAACTCACTTACTGTCACGTAACTAAGACGTTCCGAACGAACAAAACTTGCGTACATAGCGATCTCAGCTTTGTGCGCAGAAAAACGTATATCCTCAATTTCCTTAATGTCGTGCAAAAATTTTCGACTAAACTCACTTACTGACACGTAACTAAGACGTTCCGAACAAACAAAACTTGCGTACATAGCGATCTCAGCTTTGTGCGCTGCAAAACGTATATCCTCAATTTCTTTAATGTCGTGCAAGAATTTTCGACTAAACTCACTTACTGACACGTAACTAAGACGTTTCGAACGAACAAAACTTGCGTACATAGCGATCTCAGCTTTGTGCGCAGAAAAACGTATATCCTCAATTTTCTTAATGTCGTGCAAGAATTTTCGACTAAACTCACTTACTGTCACGTAACTAAGACGTTCCGAACGAACAAAACTTGCGTACATAGCGATTTTAACAAAGTATGCCGTGAAGCGGTTCTTCTCAATTTCCTTGATGTTGCACAAGAATTTTAGACAAATCTCACTTACTGACACGTAACTAAGACGTTTCGAACGAACAAAACCTGCGTACATAGCGATCTCAGCTTTGTGCGCAGAAAAACGTATATCCTCAATTTCCTTAATGTCGTGCAAAAATTTTCGACTAAACTCACTTACTGACACGTAACTAAGACGTTCCGAACGAACAAAACTTGCGTACATAGCGATTTTAACAATGTATGCCGTGAAGCGGTTCTTCTCAATTTCCTTGATGTTGCACAAGAATTTTAGACAAATCTCACTTACTGACACGTAACTAAGACGTTTCGAACGAACAAAACTTGCGTACATAGCGATCTCAGCTTTGTGCGCAGAAAAACGTATATCCTCTATTTTCTTAATGTCGTGCAAGAATTTTCGACTAAACTCACTTACTGTCACGTAACTAAGACGTTTCGAACGAACAAAACTTGCGTACATAGCGATCTCAGCTTTGTGCGCTGAAAAACGTATATCACCAATTTCCTTAATGTCGTGCAAGAATTTTCGACTAAACTCACTTACTGACACGTAACTAAGACGTTCCGAACGAACAAAACTTGCGTACATAGCGATTTTAACAATGTATGCCGTGAAGCGGTTCTTCTCAATTTCCTTGATGTTGCACAAGAATTTTAGACAAATCTCACTTACTGACACGTAACTAAGACGTTTCGAACGAACAAAACTTGCGTACATAGCGATCTCAGCTTTGTGCGCAGAAAAACGTATATCCTCTATTTTCTTAATGTCGTGCAAGAATTTTCGACTAAACTCACTTACTGTCACGTAACTAAGACGTTTCGAACGAACAAAACTTGCGTACATAGCGATCTCAGCTTTGTGCGCTGAAAAACGTATATCACCAATTTCCTTAATGTCGTGCAAGAATTTTCGACTAAACTCACTTACTGACACGTAACTAAGACGTTCCGAACGAACAAAACTTGCGTACATAGCGATTTTAACCATGTATGCCGTGAAGCGGTTCTTCTAAATTTCCTTGATGTTGCTCAAAAATTTTAGACAAATCTCACTTACTGACACGTAACTAAGACGTTTCGAACGAACAAAACTTGCGTAAATAGCGATCTCAGCTTTGTGCGCAGAAAAACGTATATCCTCAATTTCCTTTATGTCGTGCAAGAATTTTCGACTAAACTCACTTACTGACATGTAACTAAGACGTTCCGAACGTACAAAATTTGCGTACATAGCGACTTTAACAATGTATGCCGTGAAGCGGTTCTTCTCAGTTTCCTTGATGTTACACAAGAATTTTAGACAAATCTCACTTACTGACACGTAACTAAGACGTTTCGAACGAACAAAACTTGCGTACATAGCGATCTTAGCTTTGTGCGCAGAAAAACGTATATCCTCAATTTTCTTAATGTCGTGCAAGAATTTTCGACTAAACTCACTTACTGTCACGTAACTAAGATGTTTCGAACGAACAAAACTTGCGTACATAGCGATCTCAGCTTTGTGCGCTGCAATACGTATATCCTCAATTTCTGTAATGTCGTGCAAGAATTTTCGACTAAACTCACTTACTGACACGTAACTAAGACGTTCCGAACAAACAAAACTTGCGTACATAGCGATTTTAACAATGTATACCGTGAAGCGGTTCTTCTCAATTTCCTTGATGTTGCACAAGACTTTTAGACAAATCTCACTTACTGACACGTAACTAAGACGTTTCGAACGAACAAAACTTGCGTACATAGCGATCTCAGCTTTGTGCGCAGAAAAACGTATATCCTCAATTTCCTTAATGTCGTGCAAAAATTTTCGACTAAACTCACTTACTGACACGTAACTAAGACGTTCCGAACGAACAAAACTTGCGTACATAGCGATTTTAACAATGTATGCCGTGAAGCGGTTCTTCTCAATTTCCTTGATGTTGCACAAGAATTTTAGACAAATCTCACTTACTGACACGTAACTAAGACGTTTCGAACGAACAAAACTTGCGTACATAGCGATCTCAGCTGTGTGCGCAGAAAAACGTATATCCTCAATTTTCTTAATGTCGTGCAAGAATTTTCGACTAAACTCACTTACTGTCACGTAACTAAGACGTTCCGAACGAACAAAACTTGCGTACATAGCGATCTCAGCTTTGTGCGCAGAAAAACGTATATCCTCAATTTCCTTAATGTCGTGCAAAAATTTTCGACTAAACTCACTTACTGACACGTAACTAAGACGTTCCGAACAAACAAAACTTGCGTACATAGCGATCTCAGCTTTGTGCGCTGCAAAACGTATATCCTCAATTTCTTTAATGTCGTGCAAGAATTTTCGACTAAACTCACTTACTGACACGTAACTAAGACGTTTCGAACGAACAAAACTTGCGTACATAGCGATCTCAGCTTTGTGCGCAGAAAAACGTATATCCTCAATTTTCTTAATGTCGTGCAAGAATTTTCGACTAAACTCACTTACTGTCACGTAACTAAGACGTTCCGAACGAACAAAACTTGCGTACATAGCGATTTTAACAAAGTATGCCGTGAAGCGGTTCTTCTCAATTTCCTTGATGTTGCACAAGAATTTTAGACAAATCTCACTTACTGACACGTAACTAAGACGTTTCGAACGAACAAAACCTGCGTACATAGCGATCTCAGCTTTGTGCGCAGAAAAACGTATATCCTCAATTTCCTTAATGTCGTGCAAAAATTTTCGACTAAACTCACTTACTGACACGTAACTAAGACGTTCCGAACGAACAAAACTTGCGTACATAGCGATTTTAACAATGTATGCCGTGAAGCGGTTCTTCTCAATTTCCTTGATGTTGCACAAGAATTTTAGACAAATCTCACTTACTGACACGTAACTAAGACGTTTCGAACGAACAAAACTTGCGTACATAGCGATCTCAGCTTTGTGCGCAGAAAAACGTATATCCTCTATTTTCTTAATGTCGTGCAAGAATTTTCGACTAAACTCACTTACTGTCACGTAACTAAGACGTTTCGAACGAACAAAACTTGCGTACATAGCGATCTCAGCTTTGTGCGCTGAAAAACGTATATCACCAATTTCCTTAATGTCGTGCAAGAATTTTCGACTAAACTCACTTACTGACACGTAACTAAGACGTTCCGAACGAACAAAACTTGCGTACATAGCGATCTCAGCTTTGTGCGCTGAAAAACGTATATCACCAATTTCCTTAATGTCGTGCAAGAATTTTCGACTAAACTCACTTACTGACACGTAACTAAGACGTTCCGAACGAACAAAACTTGCGTACATAGCGATTTTAACAATGTATGCCGTGAAGCGGTTCTTCTCAATTTCCTTGATGTTGCACAAGAATTTTAGACAAATCTCACTTACTGACACGTAACTAAGACGTTTCGAACGAACAAAACTTGCGTACATAGCGATCTCAGCTTTGTGCGCAGAAAAACGTATATCCTCTATTTTCTTAATGTCGTGCAAGAATTTTCGACTAAACTCACTTACTGTCACGTAACTAAGACGTTTCGAACGAACAAAACTTGCGTACATAGCGATCTCAGCTTTGTGCGCTGAAAAACGTATATCACCAATTTCCTTAATGTCGTGCAAGAATTTTCGACTAAACTCACTTACTGACACGTAACTAAGACGTTCCGAACGAACAAAACTTGCGTACATAGCGATTTTAACCATGTATGCCGTGAAGCGGTTCTTCTAAATTTCCTTGATGTTGCTCAAAAATTTTAGACAAATCTCACTTACTGACACGTAACTAAGACGTTTCGAACGAACAAAACTTGCGTAAATAGCGATCTCAGCTTTGTGCGCAGAAAAACGTATATCCTCAATTTCCTTTATGTCGTGCAAGAATTTTCGACTAAACTCACTTACTGACATGTAACTAAGACGTTCCGAACGTACAAAATTTGCGTACATAGCGACTTTAACAATGTATGCCGTGAAGCGGTTCTTCTCAGTTTCCTTGATGTTACACAAGAATTTTAGACAAATCTCACTTACTGACACGTAACTAAGACGTTTCGAACGAACAAAACTTGCGTACATAGCGATCTTAGCTTTGTGCGCAGAAAAACGTATATCCTCAATTTTCTTAATGTCGTGCAAGAATTTTCGACTAAACTCACTTACTGTCACGTAACTAAGATGTTTCGAACGAACAAAACTTGCGTACATAGCGATCTCAGCTTTGTGCGCTGCAATACGTATATCCTCAATTTCTGTAATGTCGTGCAAGAATTTTCGACTAAACTCACTTACTGACACGTAACTAAGACGTTCCGAACAAACAAAACTTGCGTACATAGCGATTTTAACAATGTATACCGTGAAGCGGTTCTTCTCAATTTCCTTGATGTTGCACAAGACTTTTAGACAAATCTCACTTACTGACACGTAACTAAGACGTTTCGAACGAACAAAACTTGCGTACATAGCGATCTCAGCTTTGTGCGCAGAAAAACGTATATCCTCAATTTCCTTAATGTCGTGCAAAAATTTTCGACTAAACTCACTTACTGACACGTAACTAAGACGTTCCGAACGAACAAAACTTGCGTACATAGCGATTTTAACAATGTATGCCGTGAAGCGGTTCTTCTCAATTTCCTTGATGTTGCACAAGAATTTTAGACAAATCTCACTTACTGACACGTAACTAAGACGTTTCGAACGAACAAAACTTGCGTACATAGCGATCTCAGCTTTGTGCGCAGAAAAACGTATATCCTCAATTTCCTTAATGTCGTGCAAAAATTTTCGACTAAACTCACTTACTGACACGTAACTAAGACGTTACGAACGAACAAAACTTGCGTACATAGCGATTTTAACAATGTATGCCGTGAAGCGGTTCTTCTCAATTTCCTTGATGTTGCACAAGAATTTTAGACAAATCTCACTTACTGACAAGTAACTAAGACGTTTCGAACGAACAAAACTTGCGTACATAGCGATCTCAGCTTTGTGCGCAGAAAAACGTATATCCTCAATTTCCTTTATGTCGTGCAAGAATTTTCGACTAAACTCACTTACTGACATGTAACTAAGACGTTCCGAACGTACAAAATTTGCGTACATAGCGACTTTAACAATGTATGCCGTGAAGCGGTTCTTCTCAGTTTCCTTGATGTTACACAAGAATTTTAGACAAATCTCACTTACTGACACGTAACTAAAACGTTTTGAACGAACAAAACTTGCGTACATAGCGATCTTAGCTTTGTGCGCAGAAAAACGTATATCCTCAATTTTCTTAATGTCGTGCAAGAATTTTCGACTAAACTCACTTACTGTCACGTAACTAAGATGTTTCGAACGAACAAAACTTGCGTACATAGCGATCTCAGCTTTGTGCGCTGCAATACGTATATCCTCAATTTCTGTAATGTCGTGCAAGAATTTTCGACTAAACTCACTTACTGACACGTAACTAAGACGTTCCGAACAAACAAAACTTGCGTACATAGCGATTTTAACAATGTATGCCGTGAAGCGGTTCTTCTCAATTTCCTTGATGTTGCACAAGAATTTTAGACAAATCTCACTTACTGACACGTAACTAAGACGTTTCGAACGAACAAAACTTGCGTACATAGCGATCTCAGCTTTGTGCGCAGAAAAACGTATATCCTCAATTTCCTTAATGTCGTGCAAAAATTTTCGACTAAACTCACTTACTGACACGTAACTAAGACGTTACGAACGAACAAAACTTGCGTACATAGCGATCTCAGCTTTGTGCGCAGAAAAACGTATATCCTCAATTTTCTTAATGTCGTGCAAAAATTTTCGACTAAACTCACTTACTGACACGTAACTAAGACGTTCCGAACGAACAAAACTTGCGTACATAGCGATTTTAACAATGTATGCCGTGAAGCGGTTCTTCTCAATTTCCTTGATGTTGCACAAGAATTTTAGACAAATCTCACTTACTGACACGTAACTAAGACGTTTCGAACGAACAAAACTTGCGTACATAGCGATCTCAGCTTTGTGCGCAGAAAAACGTATATCCTCTATTTTCTTAATGTCGTGCAAGAATTTTCGACTAAACTCACTTACTGTCACGTAACTAAGACGTTTCGAACGAACAAAACTTGCGTACATAGCGATCTCAGCTTTGTGCGCTGAAAAACGTATATCACCAATTTCCTTAATGTCGTGCAAGAATTTTCGACTAAACTCACTTACTGACACGTAACTAAGACGTTCCGAACGAACAAAACTTGCGTACATAGCGATTTTAACCATGTATGCCGTGAAGCGGTTCTTCTAAATTTCCTTGATGTTGCTCAAAAATTTTAGACAAATCTCACTTACTGACACGTAACTAAGACGTTTCGAACGAACAAAACTTGCGTAAATAGCGATCTCAGCTTTGTGCGCAGAAAAACGTATATCCTCAATTTCCTTTATGTCGTGCAAGAATTTTCGACTAAACTCACTTACTGACATGTAACTAAGACGTTCCGAACGTACAAAATTTGCGTACATAGCGACTTTAACAATGTATGCCGTGAAGCGGTTCTTCTCAGTTTCCTTGATGTTACACAAGAATTTTAGACAAATCTCACTTACTGACACGTAACTAAGACGTTTCGAACGAACAAAACTTGCGTACATAGCGATCTTAGCTTTGTGCGCAGAAAAACGTATATCCTCAATTTTCTTAATGTCGTGCAAGAATTTTCGACTAAACTCACTTACTGTCACGTAACTAAGATGTTTCGAACGAACAAAACTTGCGTACATAGCGATCTCAGCTTTGTGCGCTGCAATACGTATATCCTCAATTTCTGTAATGTCGTGCAAGAATTTTCGACTAAACTCACTTACTGACACGTAACTAAGACGTTCCGAACAAACAAAACTTGCGTACATAGCGATTTTAACAATGTATACCGTGAAGCGGTTCTTCTCAATTTCCTTGATGTTGCACAAGAATTTTAGACAAATCTCACTTACTGACACGTAACTAAGACGTTTCGAACGAACAAAACTTGCGTACATAGCGATCTCAGCTTTGTGCGCAGAAAAACGTATATCCTCAATTTCCTTAATGTCGTGCAAAAATTTTCGACTAAACTCACTTACTGACACGTAACTAAGACGTTACGAACGAACAAAACTTGCGTACATAGCGATTTTAACAATGTATGCCGTGAAGCGGTTCTTCTCAATTTCCTTGATGTTGCACAAGAATTTTAGACAAATCTCACTTACTGACAAGTAACTAAGACGTTTCGAACGAACAAAACTTGCGTACATAGCGATCTCAGCTTTGTGCGCAGAAAAACGTATATCCTCAATTTCCTTTATGTCGTGCAAGAATTTTCGACTAAACTCACTTACTGACATGTAACTAAGACGTTCCGTACGTACAAAATTTGCGTACATAGCGACTTTAACAATGTATGCCGTGAAGCGGTTCTTCTCAGTTTCCTTGATGTTACACAAGAATTTTAGACAAATCTCACTTACTGACACGTAACTAAAACGTTTTGAACGAACAAAACTTGCGTACATAGCGATCTTAGCTTTGTGCGCAGAAAAACGTATATCCTCAATTTTCTTAATGTCGTGCAAGAATTTTCGACTAAACTCACTTACTGTCACGTAACTAAGATGTTTCGAACGAACAAAACTTGCGTACATAGCGATCTCAGCTTTGTGCGCTGCAATACGTATATCCTCAATTTCTGTAATGTCGTGCAAGAATTTTCGACTAAACTCACTTACTGACACGTAACTAAGACGTTCCGAACAAACAAAACTTGCGTACATAGCGATTTTAACAATGTATGCCGTGAAGCGGTTCTTCTCAATTTCCTTGATGTTGCACAAGAATTTTAGACAAATCTCACTTACTGACACGTAACTAAGACGTTTCGAACGAACAAAACTTGCGTACATAGCGATCTCAGCTTTGTGCGCAGAAAAACGTATATCCTCAATTTCCTTAATGTCGTGCAAAAATTTTCGACTAAACTCACTTACTGACACGTAACTAAGACGTTACGAACGAACAAAACTTGCGTACATAGCGATTTTAACAATGTATGCCGTGAAGCGGTTCTTCTCAATTTCCTTGATGTTGCACAAGAATTTTAGACAAATCTCACTTACTGACAAGTAACTAAGACGTTTCGAACGAACAAAACTTGCGTACATAGCGATCTCAGCTTTGTGCGCAGAAAAACGTATATCCTCAATTTCCTTAATGTCGTGCAAAAATTTTCGACTAAACTCACTTACTGACACGTAACTAAGACGTTCCGAACGAACAAAACTTGCGTACATAGCGATCTCAGCTTTGTGCGCTGCAAAACGTATATCCTCAATTTCTTTAATGTCGTGCAAGAATTTTCGACTAAACTCACTTACTGACACGTAACTAAGACGTTTCGAACGAACAAAACTTGCGTACATAGCGATCTCAGCTTTGTGCGCAGAAAATCGTATATCCTCAATTTTCTTAATGTCGTGCAAGAATTTTCGAATAAACTCACTTACTGTCACGTAACTAAGACGTTCCGAACGAACAAAACTTGCGTACATAGCGATTTTAACAATGTATGCCGTGAAGCGGTTCTTCTCAATTTCCTTGATGTTGCACAAGAATTTTAGACAAATCTCACTTACTGACACGTAACTAAGACGTTTCGAACGAACAAAACTTGCGTACATAGCGATCTCAGCTTTGTGCGCAGAAAAACGTATATCCTCAATTTCCTTAATGTCGTGCAAAAATTTTCGACTAAACTCACTTACTGACACGTAACTAAGACGTTCCGAACGAACAAAACTTGCGTACATAGCGATCTCAGCTTTGTGCGCTGCAATACGTATATCCTCAATTTCTGTAATGTCGTGCAAGAATTTTCGACTAAACTCACTTACTGACACGTAACTAAGACGTTCCGAACAAACAAAACTTGCGTACATAGCGATTTTAACAATGTATGCCGTGAAGCGGTTCTTCTCAATTTCCTTGATGTTGCACAAGAATTTTAGACAAATCTCACTTACTGACACGTAACTAAGACGTTTCGAACGAACAAAACTTGCGTACATAGCGATCTCAGCTTTGTGCGCAGAAAAACGTATATCCTCAATTTCCTTAATGTCGTGCAAAAATTTTCGACTAAACTCACTTACTGACACGTAACTAAGACGTTACGAACGAACAAAACTTGCGTACATAGCGATTTTAACAATGTATGCCGTGAAGCGGTTCTTCTCAATTTCCTTGATGTTGCACAAGAATTTTAGACAAATCTCACTTACTGACAAGTAACTAAGACGTTTCGAACGAACAAAACTTGCGTACATAGCGATCTCAGCTTTGTGCGCAGAAAAACGTATATCCTCAATTTCCTTAATGTCGTGCAAAGATTTTCGACTAAACTCACTTACTGACACGTAACTAAGACGTTCCGAACGAACAAAACTTGCGTACATAGCGATCTCAGCTTTGTGCGCTGCAAAACGTGTATCCTCAATTTCTTTAATGTCGTGCAAGAATTTTCGACTAAACTCACTTACTGACACGTAACTAAGACGTTTCGAACGAACAAAACTTGCGTACATAGCGATCTCAGCTTTGTGCGCAGAAAATCGTATATCCTCAATTTTCTTAATGTCGTGCAAGAATTTTCGACTAAACTCACTTACTGTCACGTAACTAAGACGTTCCGAACGAACAAAACTTGCGTACATAGCGATTTTAACAATGTATGCCGTGAAGCGGTTCTTCTCAATTTCCTTGATGTTGCACAAGAATTTTAGACAAATCTCACTTACTGACACGTAACTGAGACGTTTCGAACGAACAAAACTTGCGTACATAGCGATCTCAGCTTTGTGCGCAGAAAAACGTATATCCTCAATTTCCTTAATGTCGTGCAAAAATTTTCGACTAAACTCACTTACTGACACGTAACTAAGACGTTCCGAACGAGCAAAACTTGCGTACATAGCGATCTCAGCTTTGTGCGCTGCAAAACGTATATCCTCAATTTCTTTAATGTCGTGCAAGAATTTTCGACTAAACTCACTTACTGTCACGTAACTAAGACGTTCCGAACGAACAAAATTGCGTACATAGCGATTTTAACAATGTATGCCGTGAAGCGGTTCTTCTCAATTTCCTTGATGTTGCACAAGAATTTTAGACAAATCTCACTTACTGACACGTAACTGAGACGTTTCGAACGAACAAAACTTGCGTACATAGCGATCTCAGCTTTGTGCGCAGAAAAACGTATATCCTCAATTTCCTTAATGTCGTGCAAAAATTTTCGACTAAACTCACTTACTGACACGTAACTAAGACGTTCCGAACGAGCAAAACTTGCGTACATAGCGATCTCAGCTTTGTGCGCTGCAAAACGTATATCCTCAATTTCTTTAATGTCGTGCAAGAATTTTCGACTAAACT
The DNA here is from genome assembly GCF_030449975.1 of Polyergus mexicanus. Lineage (NCBI taxonomy): Eukaryota > Metazoa > Arthropoda > Insecta > Hymenoptera > Formicidae > Polyergus > Polyergus mexicanus. The sequence goes on along the minus strand of NW_027223327.1, from coordinate 6,211,228 downwards.
CACTTACTGTCACGTAACTAAGACGTTCCGAACGAACAAAATTTGCGTACATAGCGATTTTAACAATGTATGCCGTGAAGCGGTTCTTCTCAATTTCCTTGATGTTGCACAAGAATTTTAGACAAATCTCACTTACTGACACGTAACTAAGACGTTTCGAACGAACAAAACTTGCGTACATAGCGATCTCAGCTTTGTGCGCAGAAAAACGTATATCCTCAATTTCCTTAATGTCGTGCAAAAATTTTCGACTAAACTCACTTACTGACACGTAACTAAGACGTTACGAACGAACAAAACTTGCGTACATAGCGATTTTAACAATGTATGCCGTGAAGCGGTTCTTCTCAATTTCCTTGATGTTGCACAAGAATTTTAGACAAATCTCACTTACTGACAAGTAACTAAGACGTTTCGAACGAACAAAACTTGCGTACATAGCGATCTCAGCTTTGTGCGCAGAAAAACGTATATCCTCAATTTCCTTAATGTCGTGCAAAAATTTTCGACTAAACTCACTTACTGACACGTAACTAAGACGTTCCGAACGAACAAAACTTGCGTACATAGCGATCTCAGCTTTGTGCGCTGCAAAACGTATATCCTCAATTTCTTTAATGTCGTGCAAGAATTTTCGACTAAACTCACTTACTGACACGTAACTAAGACGTTTCGAACGAACAAAACTTGCGTACATAGCGATCTCAGCTTTGTGCGCAGAAAATCGTATATCCTCAATTTTCTTAATGTCGTGCAAGAATTTTCGACTAAACTCACTTACTGTCACGTAACTAAGACGTTCCGAACGAACAAAACTTGCGTACATAGCGATTTTAACAATGTATGCCGTGAAGCGGTTCTTCTCAATTTCCTTGATGTTGCACAAGAATTTTAGACAAATCTCACTTACTGAAACGTAACTAAGACGTTTCGAACGAACAAAACTTGCGTACATAGCGATCTCAGCTTTGTGCGCAGAAAAACGTATATCCTCAATTTCTGTAATGTCGTGCAAGAATTTTCGACTAAACTCACTTACTGACACGTAACTAAGACGTTCCGAACAAACAAAACTTGCGTACATAGCGATTTTAACAATGTATGCCGTGAAGCGGTTCTTCTCAATTTCCTTGATGTTGCACAAGAATTTTAGACAAATCTCACTTACTGACACGTAACTAAGACGTTTCGAACGAACAAAACTTGCGTACATAGCGATCTCAGCTTTGTGCGCTGCAAAACGTGTATCCTCAATTTCTTTAATGTCGTGCAAGAATTTTCGACTAAACTCACTTACTGACACGTAACTAAGACGTTTCGAACGAACAAAACTTGCGTACATAGCGATCTCAGCTTTGTGCGCAGAAAATCGTATATCCTCAATTTTCTTAATGTCGTGCAAGAATTTTCGACTAAACTCACTTACTGTCACGTAACTAAGACGTTCCGAACGAACAAAACTTGCGTACATAGCGATTTTAACAATGTATGCCGTGAAGCGGTTCTTCTCAATTTCCTTGATGTTGCACAAGAATTTTAGACAAATCTCACTTACTGACACGTAACTGAGACGTTTCGAACGAACAAAACTTGCGTACATAGCGATCTCAGCTTTGTGCGCAGAAAAACGTATATCCTCAATTTCCTTAATGTCGTGCAAAAATTTTCGACTAAACTCACTTACTGACACGTAACTAAGACGTTCCGAACGAGCAAAACTTGCGTACATAGCGATCTCAGCTTTGTGCGCTGCAAAACGTATATCCTCAATTTCTTTAATGTCGTGCAAGAATTTTCGACTAAACTCACTTACTGTCACGTAACTAAGACGTTCCGAACGAACAAAATTTGCGTACATAGCGATTTTAACAATGTATGCCGTGAAGCGGTTCTTCTCAATTTCCTTGATGTTGCACAAGAATTTTAGACAAATCTCACTTACTGACACGTAACTGAGACGTTTCGAACGAACAAAACTTGCGTACATAGCGATCTCAGCTTTGTGCGCAGAAAAACGTATATCCTCAATTTCCTTAATGTCGTGCAAAAATTTTCGACTAAACTCACTTACTGACACGTAACTAAGACGTTCCGAACGAGCAAAACTTGCGTACATAGCGATCTCAGCTTTGTGCGCTGCAAAACGTATATCCTCAATTTCTTTAATGTCGTGCAAGAATTTTCGACTAAACTCACTTACTGTCACGTAACTAAGACGTTCCGAACGAACAAAATTTGCGTACATAGCGATTTTAACAATGTATGCCGTGAAGCGGTTCTTCTCAATTTCCTTGATGTTGCACAAGAATTTTAGACAAATCTCACTTACTGACACGTAACTAAGACGTTTCGAACGAACAAAACTTGCGTACATAGCGATCTCAGCTTTGTGCGCAGAAAAACGTATATCCTCAATTTCCTTAATGTCGTGCAAAAATTTTCGACTAAACTCACTTACTGACACGTAACTAAGACGTTACGAACGAACAAAACTTGCGTACATAGCGATTTTAACAATGTATGCCGTGAAGCGGTTCTTCTCAATTTCCTTGATGTTGCACAAGAATTTTAGACAAATCTCACTTACTGACAAGTAACTAAGACGTTTCGAACGAACAAAACTTGCGTACATAGCGATCTCAGCTTTGTGCGCAGAAAAACGTATATCCTCAATTTCCTTTATGTCGTGCAAGAATTTTCGACTAAACTCACTTACTGACATGTAACTAAGACGTTCCGAACGTACAAAATTTGCGTACATAGCGACTTTAACAATGTATGCCGTGAAGCGGTTCTTCTCAGTTTCCTTGATGTTACACAAGAATTTTAGACAAATCTCACTTACTGACACGTAACTAAAACGTTTTGAACGAACAAAACTTGCGTACATAGCGATCTTAGCTTTGTGCGCAGAAAAACGTATATCCTCAATTTTCTTAATGTCGTGCAAGAATTTTCGACTAAACTCACTTACTGTCACGTAACTAAGATGTTTCGAACGAACAAAACTTGCGTACATAGCGATCTCAGCTTTGTGCGCTGCAATACGTATATCCTCAATTTCTGTAATGTCGTGCAAGAATTTTCGACTAAACTCACTTACTGACACGTAACTAAGACGTTCCGAACAAACAAAACTTGCGTACATAGCGATTTTAACAATGTATGCCGTGAAGCGGTTCTTCTCAATTTCCTTGATGTTGCACAAGAATTTTAGACAAATCTCACTTACTGACACGTAACTAAGACGTTTCGAACGAACAAAACTTGCGTACATAGCGATCTCAGCTTTGTGCGCAGAAAAACGTATATCCTCAATTTCCTTAATGTCGTGCAAAAATTTTCGACTAAACTCACTTACTGACACGTAACTAAGACGTTACGAACGAACAAAACTTGCGTACATAGCGATCTCAGCTTTGTGCGCAGAAAAACGTATATCCTCAATTTTCTTAATGTCGTGCAAAAATTTTCGACTAAACTCACTTACTGACACGTAACTAAGACGTTCCGAACGAACAAAACTTGCGTACATAGCGATTTTAACAATGTATGCCGTGAAGCGGTTCTTCTCAATTTCCTTGATGTTGCACAAGAATTTTAGACAAATCTCACTTACTGACACGTAACTAAGACGTTTCGAACGAACAAAACTTGCGTACATAGCGATCTCAGCTTTGTGCGCAGAAAAACGTATATCCTCTATTTTCTTAATGTCGTGCAAGAATTTTCGACTAAACTCACTTACTGTCACGTAACTAAGACGTTTCGAACGAACAAAACTTGCGTACATAGCGATCTCAGCTTTGTGCGCTGAAAAACGTATATCACCAATTTCCTTAATGTCGTGCAAGAATTTTCGACTAAACTCACTTACTGACACGTAACTAAGACGTTCCGAACGAACAAAACTTGCGTACATAGCGATTTTAACCATGTATGCCGTGAAGCGGTTCTTCTAAATTTCCTTGATGTTGCTCAAAAATTTTAGACAAATCTCACTTACTGACACGTAACTAAGACGTTTCGAACGAACAAAACTTGCGTAAATAGCGATCTCAGCTTTGTGCGCAGAAAAACGTATATCCTCAATTTCCTTTATGTCGTGCAAGAATTTTCGACTAAACTCACTTACTGACATGTAACTAAGACGTTCCGAACGTACAAAATTTGCGTACATAGCGACTTTAACAATGTATGCCGTGAAGCGGTTCTTCTCAGTTTCCTTGATGTTACACAAGAATTTTAGACAAATCTCACTTACTGACACGTAACTAAGACGTTTCGAACGAACAAAACTTGCGTACATAGCGATCTTAGCTTTGTGCGCAGAAAAACGTATATCCTCAATTTTCTTAATGTCGTGCAAGAATTTTCGACTAAACTCACTTACTGTCACGTAACTAAGATGTTTCGAACGAACAAAACTTGCGTACATAGCGATCTCAGCTTTGTGCGCTGCAATACGTATATCCTCAATTTCTGTAATGTCGTGCAAGAATTTTCGACTAAACTCACTTACTGACACGTAACTAAGACGTTCCGAACAAACAAAACTTGCGTACATAGCGATTTTAACAATGTATACCGTGAAGCGGTTCTTCTCAATTTCCTTGATGTTGCACAAGAATTTTAGACAAATCTCACTTACTGACACGTAACTAAGACGTTTCGAACGAACAAAACTTGCGTACATAGCGATCTCAGCTTTGTGCGCAGAAAAACGTATATCCTCAATTTCCTTAATGTCGTGCAAAAATTTTCGACTAAACTCACTTACTGACACGTAACTAAGACGTTACGAACGAACAAAACTTGCGTACATAGCGATTTTAACAATGTATGCCGTGAAGCGGTTCTTCTCAATTTCCTTGATGTTGCACAAGAATTTTAGACAAATCTCACTTACTGACAAGTAACTAAGACGTTTCGAACGAACAAAACTTGCGTACATAGCGATCTCAGCTTTGTGCGCAGAAAAACGTATATCCTCAATTTCCTTTATGTCGTGCAAGAATTTTCGACTAAACTCACTTACTGACATGTAACTAAGACGTTCCGTACGTACAAAATTTGCGTACATAGCGACTTTAACAATGTATGCCGTGAAGCGGTTCTTCTCAGTTTCCTTGATGTTACACAAGAATTTTAGACAAATCTCACTTACTGACACGTAACTAAAACGTTTTGAACGAACAAAACTTGCGTACATAGCGATCTTAGCTTTGTGCGCAGAAAAACGTATATCCTCAATTTTCTTAATGTCGTGCAAGAATTTTCGACTAAACTCACTTACTGTCACGTAACTAAGATGTTTCGAACGAACAAAACTTGCGTACATAGCGATCTCAGCTTTGTGCGCTGCAATACGTATATCCTCAATTTCTGTAATGTCGTGCAAGAATTTTCGACTAAACTCACTTACTGACACGTAACTAAGACGTTCCGAACAAACAAAACTTGCGTACATAGCGATTTTAACAATGTATGCCGTGAAGCGGTTCTTCTCAATTTCCTTGATGTTGCACAAGAATTTTAGACAAATCTCACTTACTGACACGTAACTAAGACGTTTCGAACGAACAAAACTTGCGTACATAGCGATCTCAGCTTTGTGCGCAGAAAAACGTATATCCTCAATTTCCTTAATGTCGTGCAAAAATTTTCGACTAAACTCACTTACTGACACGTAACTAAGACGTTACGAACGAACAAAACTTGCGTACATAGCGATTTTAACAATGTATGCCGTGAAGCGGTTCTTCTCAATTTCCTTGATGTTGCACAAGAATTTTAGACAAATCTCACTTACTGACAAGTAACTAAGACGTTTCGAACGAACAAAACTTGCGTACATAGCGATCTCAGCTTTGTGCGCAGAAAAACGTATATCCTCAATTTCCTTAATGTCGTGCAAAAATTTTCGACTAAACTCACTTACTGACACGTAACTAAGACGTTCCGAACGAACAAAACTTGCGTACATAGCGATCTCAGCTTTGTGCGCTGCAAAACGTATATCCTCAATTTCTTTAATGTCGTGCAAGAATTTTCGACTAAACTCACTTACTGACACGTAACTAAGACGTTTCGAACGAACAAAACTTGCGTACATAGCGATCTCAGCTTTGTGCGCAGAAAATCGTATATCCTCAATTTTCTTAATGTCGTGCAAGAATTTTCGAATAAACTCACTTACTGTCACGTAACTAAGACGTTCCGAACGAACAAAACTTGCGTACATAGCGATTTTAACAATGTATGCCGTGAAGCGGTTCTTCTCAATTTCCTTGATGTTGCACAAGAATTTTAGACAAATCTCACTTACTGACACGTAACTAAGACGTTTCGAACGAACAAAACTTGCGTACATAGCGATCTCAGCTTTGTGCGCAGAAAAACGTATATCCTCAATTTCCTTAATGTCGTGCAAAAATTTTCGACTAAACTCACTTACTGACACGTAACTAAGACGTTCCGAACGAACAAAACTTGCGTACATAGCGATCTCAGCTTTGTGCGCTGCAATACGTATATCCTCAATTTCTGTAATGTCGTGCAAGAATTTTCGACTAAACTCACTTACTGACACGTAACTAAGACGTTCCGAACAAACAAAACTTGCGTACATAGCGATTTTAACAATGTATGCCGTGAAGCGGTTCTTCTCAATTTCCTTGATGTTGCACAAGAATTTTAGACAAATCTCACTTACTGACACGTAACTAAGACGTTTCGAACGAACAAAACTTGCGTACATAGCGATCTCAGCTTTGTGCGCAGAAAAACGTATATCCTCAATTTCCTTAATGTCGTGCAAAAATTTTCGACTAAACTCACTTACTGACACGTAACTAAGACGTTACGAACGAACAAAACTTGCGTACATAGCGATTTTAACAATGTATGCCGTGAAGCGGTTCTTCTCAATTTCCTTGATGTTGCACAAGAATTTTAGACAAATCTCACTTACTGACAAGTAACTAAGACGTTTCGAACGAACAAAACTTGCGTACATAGCGATCTCAGCTTTGTGCGCAGAAAAACGTATATCCTCAATTTCCTTAATGTCGTGCAAAGATTTTCGACTAAACTCACTTACTGACACGTAACTAAGACGTTCCGAACGAACAAAACTTGCGTACATAGCGATCTCAGCTTTGTGCGCTGCAAAACGTGTATCCTCAATTTCTTTAATGTCGTGCAAGAATTTTCGACTAAACTCACTTACTGACACGTAACTAAGACGTTTCGAACGAACAAAACTTGCGTACATAGCGATCTCAGCTTTGTTCGCAGAAAATCGTATATCCTCAATTTTCTTAATGTCGTGCAAGAATTTTCGACTAAACTCACTTACTGTCACGTAACTAAGACGTTCCGAACGAACAAAACTTGCGTACATAGCGATTTTAACAATGTATGCCGTGAAGCGGTTCTTCTCAATTTCCTTGATGTTGCACAAGAATTTTAGACAAATCTCACTTACTGACACGTAACTGAGACGTTTCGAACGAACAAAACTTGCGTACATAGCGATCTCAGCTTTGTGCGCAGAAAAACGTATATCCTCAATTTCCTTAATGTCGTGCAAAAATTTTCGACTAAACTCACTTACTGACACGTAACTAAGACGTTCCGAACGAGCAAAACTTGCGTACATAGCGATCTCAGCTTTGTGCGCTGCAAAACGTATATCCTCAATTTCTTTAATGTCGTGCAAGAATTTTCGACTAAACTCACTTACTGTCACGTAACTAAGACGTTCCGAACGAACAAAATTGCGTACATAGCGATTTTAACAATGTATGCCGTGAAGCGGTTCTTCTCAATTTCCTTGATGTTGCACAAGAATTTTAGACAAATCTCACTTACTGACACGTAACTGAGACGTTTCGAACGAACAAAACTTGCGTACATAGCGATCTCAGCTTTGTGCGCAGAAAAACGTATATCCTCAATTTCCTTAATGTCGTGCAAAAATTTTCGACTAAACTCACTTACTGACACGTAACTAAGACGTTCCGAACGAGCAAAACTTGCGTACATAGCGATCTCAGCTTTGTGCGCTGCAAAACGTATATCCTCAATTTCTTTAATGTCGTGCAAGAATTTTCGACTAAACTCACTTACTGTCACGTAACTAAGACGTTCCGAACGAACAAAATTTGCGTACATAGCGATTTTAACAATGTATGCCGTGAAGCGGTTCTTCTCAATTTCCTTGATGTTGCACAAGAATTTTAGACAAATCTCACTTACTGACACGTAACTAAGACGTTTCGAACGAACAAAACTTGCGTACATAGCGATCTCAGCTTTGTGCGCAGAAAAACGTATATCCTCAATTTCCTTAATGTCGTGCAAAAATTTTCGACTAAACTCACTTACTGACACGTAACTAAGACGTTACGAACGAACAAAACTTGCGTACATAGCGATTTTAACAATGTATGCCGTGAAGCGGTTCTTCTCAATTTCCTTGATGTTGCACAAGAATTTTAGACAAATCTCACTTACTGACAAGTAACTAAGACGTTTCGAACGAACAAAACTTGCGTACATAGCGATCTCAGCTTTGTGCGCAGAAAAACGTATATCCTCAATTTCCTTAATGTCGTGCAAAAATTTTCGACTAAACTCACTTACTGACACGTAACTAAGACGTTCCGAACGAACAAAACTTGCGTACATAGCGATCTCAGCTTTGTGCGCTGCAAAACGTATATCCTCAATTTCTTTAATGTCGTGCAAGAATTTTCGACTAAACTCACTTACTGACACGTAACTAAGACGTTTCGAACGAACAAAACTTGCGTACATAGCGATCTCAGCTTTGTGCGCAGAAAATCGTATATCCTCAATTTTCTTAATGTCGTGCAAGAATTTTCGACTAAACTCACTTACTGTCACGTAACTAAGACGTTCCGAACGAACAAAACTTGCGTACATAGCGATTTTAACAATGTATGCCGTGAAGCGGTTCTTCTCAATTTCCTTGATGTTGCACAAGAATTTTAGACAAATCTCACTTACTGAAACGTAACTAAGACGTTTCGAACGAACAAAACTTGCGTACATAGCGATCTCAGCTTTGTGCGCAGAAAAACGTATATCCTCAATTTCTGTAATGTCGTGCAAGAATTTTCGACTAAACTCACTTACTGACACGTAACTAAGACGTTCCGAACAAACAAAACTTGCGTACATAGCGATTTTAACAATGTATGCCGTGAAGCGGTTCTTCTCAATTTCCTTGATGTTGCACAAGAATTTTAGACAAATCTCACTTACTGACACGTAACTAAGACGTTTCGAACGAACAAAACTTGCGTACATAGCGATCTCAGCTTTGTGCGCTGCAAAACGTGTATCCTCAATTTCTTTAATGTCGTGCAAGAATTTTCGACTAAACTCACTTACTGACACGTAACTAAGACGTTTCGAACGAACAAAACTTGCGTACATAGCGATCTCAGCTTTGTGCGCAGAAAATCGTATATCCTCAATTTTCTTAATGTCGTGCAAGAATTTTCGACTAAACTCACTTACTGTCACGTAACTAAGACGTTCCGAACGAACAAAACTTGCGTACATAGCGATTTTAACAATGTATGCCGTGAAGCGGTTCTTCTCAATTTCCTTGATGTTGCACAAGAATTTTAGACAAATCTCACTTACTGACACGTAACTGAGACGTTTCGAACGAACAAAACTTGCGTACATAGCGATCTCAGCTTTGTGCGCAGAAAAACGTATATCCTCAATTTCCTTAATGTCGTGCAAAAATTTTCGACTAAACTCACTTACTGACACGTAACTAAGACGTTCCGAACGAGCAAAACTTGCGTACATAGCGATCTCAGCTTTGTGCGCTGCAAAACGTATATCCTCAATTTCTTTAATGTCGTGCAAGAATTTTCGACTAAACTCACTTACTGTCACGTAACTAAGACGTTCCGAACGAACAAAATTTGCGTACATAGCGATTTTAACAATGTATGCCGTGAAGCGGTTCTTCTCAATTTCCTTGATGTTGCACAAGAATTTTAGACAAATCTCACTTACTGACACGTAACTGAGACGTTTCGAACGAACAAAACTTGCGTACATAGCGATCTCAGCTTTGTGCGCAGAAAAACGTATATCCTCAATTTCCTTAATGTCGTGCAAAAATTTTCGACTAAACTCACTTACTGACACGTAACTAAGACGTTCCGAACGAGCAAAACTTGCGTACATAGCGATCTCAGCTTTGTGCGCTGCAAAACGTATATCCTCAATTTCTTTAATGTCGTGCAAGAATTTTCGACTAAACTCACTTACTGTCACGTAACTAAGACGTTCCGAACGAACAAAATTTGCGTACATAGCGATTTTAACAATGTATGCCGTGAAGCGGTTCTTCTCAATTTCCTTGATGTTGCACAAGAATTTTAGACAAATCTCACTTACTGACACGTAACTAAGACGTTTCGAACGAACAAAACTTGCGTACATAGCGATCTCAGCTTTGTGCGCAGAAAAACGTATATCCTCAATTTCCTTAATGTCGTGCAAAAATTTTCGACTAAACTCACTTACTGACACGTAACTAAGACGTTACGAACGAACAAAACTTGCGTACATAGCGATTTTAACAATGTATGCCGTGAAGCGGTTCTTCTCAATTTCCTTGATGTTGCACAAGAATTTTAGACAAATCTCACTTACTGACAAGTAACTAAGACGTTTCGAACGAACAAAACTTGCGTACATAGCGATCTCAGCTTTGTGCGCAGAAAAACGTATATCCTCAATTTCCTTAATGTCGTGCAAAAATTTTCGACTAAACTCACTTACTGACACGTAACTAAGACGTTCCGAACGAACAAAACTTGCGTACATAGCGATCTCAGCTTTGTGCGCTGCAAAACGTATATCCTCAATTTCTTTAATGTCGTGCAAGAATTTTCGACTAAACTCACTTACTGACACGTAACTAAGACGTTTCGAACGAACAAAACTTGCGTACATAGCGATCTCAGCTTTGTGCGCAGAAAATCGTATATCCTCAATTTTCTTAATGTCGTGCAAGAATTTTCGACTAAACTCACTTACTGTCACGTAACTAAGACGTTCCGAACGAACAAAACTTGCGTACATAGCGATTTTAACAATGTATGCCGTGAAGCGGTTCTTCTCAATTTCCTTGATGTTGCACAAGAATTTTAGACAAATCTCACTTACTGAAACGTAACTAAGACGTTTCGAACGAACAAAACTTGCGTACATAGCGATCTCAGCTTTGTGCGCAGAAAAACGTATATCCTCAATTTCTGTAATGTCGTGCAAGAATTTTCGACTAAACTCACTTACTGACACGTAACTAAGACGTTCCGAACAAACAAAACTTGCGTACATAGCGATTTTAACAATGTATGCCGTGAAGCGGTTCTTCTCAATTTCCTTGATGTTGCACAAGAATTTTAGACAAATCTCACTTACTGACACGTAACTAAGACGTTTCGAACGAACAAAACTTGCGTACATAGCGATCTCAGCTTTGTGCGCAGAAAAACGTATATCCTCAATTTCCTTAATGTCGTGCAAAAATTTTCGACTAAACTCACTTACTGACACGTAACGAAGACGTTCCGAACGAACAAAACTTGCGTACATAGCGATTTTAACAATGTATGCCGTGAAGCGGTTCTTCTCAATTTCCTTGATGTTGCACAAGAATTTTAGACAAATCTCACTTACTGACAAGTGTGACGTCTTTGCCGCACGTCAAATTTTATTTAAATAATATATTTATTGTTAACTCACCCATAGGAGGTGAAAGAAGTAAAAATCCGGAGAAAGTTATTCGTCCAAGACAAAGTTCTAACTTATAAAATAGTATTCATAGTTAAGAGTCACCCCGTATATAGCCAACGCTCGAACGCGCCAGCGGGTGACGCAAAAATAACTACCATATGAATAAACTATAGAAATAACTAAAACCTTATATTTGCATTGTACAATCAAACAGACGATTCAAACGCTTTAAAAATTGTAATAAATATTATATATATATGAAAGATCTTTTAATAAGGCATTAAATTCAATTGAGAAATATAAGCGAAAAAGAATGAAACAGTTAAATGCAAATGTAACGCTTTAATATAATAATTTTAAGCACACAAACATATATATATTCGTTCTAACTTTATATCCACATAGCTTTAAAAACTTTATATTCGCATACACATATTCCACGTAGCATAAGACTTTATTATTAACCGTATAGGTAGCAATAAGGAATTAGGCATATAAGAATATTCATTATAAAATATTTTATTCACTACAGTATTATAAGAGTTTTATAAGAGCCTTATACTGTACATGGTATGCGGACCGGCCGTCGATCGATATTCTTATCCGCCCGCTCGATAAGATTAGGCCGGACAAATAAATTGGAATGTTGCGAGGGAACGATATAGCTGTCCTTCTCGCACAGAGATCCCTACCAGCGGCTCTTCCACTTGCCATTGCTCCCGCCCATGGGTCTCCCACCGGCATCAGGAAGTCTTAGGCGAAGCATAGGAAGAATATCCCACCATCTACCAAAGGCGATCCCACTGCAGCATCTCTCCCACCAACACCTGAAGACCGGAGGAGCTCAGTGCAAGTCCGACTTCCAGCATTACTACTCGCGACGGCAAACTGTTAACACGTTACTACTTTCGAGCTCTGAATACCTTTGTCAAGCGTCAGTAATCCGGCGTTACGCGTCGTCAAACTTCTGTACAAGTCTTTAAGACTCTTAGATACACTCTGAAACGGAGTTTACCAGCCGCTAGTCTAGCGACTGTAATAATAATACAATTTAAACGTTGAATATAAAATAAAGTGTTATATACTACTATATTCGACTCTACAATTATTACTACGTTCCGGCTACCTATTAATCCAACATCAGCCTACATTATTTTAATTAAGAAGAACATATATAAATATTCAATCTCGAGGGATCGTCGCAGGAGGAATCCAACCCAACGACGTATATTCCTAAGTAAGTTAACGCCTTATACGGACAAGTTGTCAGTCTTCTGATCCCCGGTAGACCCGGTGAATGCAGGGTGACCGAAAAAGAAATAAAATATCTAAAAGGCGTACATATCTTATTCAATTAATTGAGTAAATTCTAATTTACTATTATCATAAAATTTAGTATAGTCACGATCAGAAAATAGCTTTGTATTAATAATTTAGATTTAATTTTTTTTATCAACTTCGAATATCGAGACGTGACATATTAAAAAAATTTGGTGGCAGCGGTGGGATCGCAGAAGCTAACTTGTCATTTTTTTTTTTGTGTTAATAATCATATTTTATTTCAGAAAGTGAATTGTGCGCGATATAACGTTCGATTTAAGTCTCGGTTAATACCATTCAGATCTTCTTGAATTATTTCGCGAGTTACAGTGCCGTTATAATTTTATTCGATTATTATGCACCGCGTTATTTAGATTTTGCCAATTCATTTAATTTACACGTCATATTCGTGTTAGATCTTATTTCCATTAACGCTGTTAGAATTTTGTGATTATTCTCGACTGCGTGTGCTTCGATTGCAATATTAAGACAGCATAACGACATTCTGACGTTGTGATTTAGAGCGAATATATTTTGCTCATCACTACGAAGGAATTATTGAGCAATACCTGGTTCTGTGACAGTGTCCTGGTAGCTGGTATATACGCCGCTCGTCACTCGTAACAGGAGCGTTCTCTTCGGTGAGGCAGGATTCCGCACGCTGAGAACGCGAATGTAACACAGACATCAGTGTTTAAATATTTTTATAAAGCCAATAAGACACGCCACGCAGTAGAGAAGTGATTGATTTTAGTAAAAGTGGAAGTTGACTCTTCGAAGTGCCGCAAACTCGGAACGACGGCTCTGGGCGGATAAGCCGCTCGTCGTTGCTTTAAGCTTTTTGTGTACATACGATAAACGGAGAGTGGTGAGGCAGGATTCCGCACACTCTTTCTTGTTCCTTCTCTGTGGTGAGGCAGGATTCCGCACACTGAGATTGGAATAGGATGACGGATATCGTTATGTGGGTAAAATAAGAGCCTCTGAGAGTCGCTACACGAAACTAAAGTTGAATCCTTAAGACATGCCAAAAACGCGTCGCGCAGGAAAGAAATACCAGCTCCGACGCCTACTAAGAGCGCAATTTAGAGAAGCAGCGAATCGTCCCGACGAGTTAAATATTACAGACAATTCGAATGCCCCATGTCGCGAACGGCTAACTGAGGAAAAAACCTTTGTTTACAAATTAATTCCGATCACGGTCGAACAGTCTCCGTTGCCATATCCAGAAATTCCGGAGAACGACCCGCGTCGTGAATTTTACGAAAAGACTCAAATTCAAAGCGTTAGCGCCAGCAGCAAATAAAGAAACATTTATACCATTGTTGTTTTCATATTATACTATTTTTGTGTGTTTTATTATACCCTACCCTATAATCGCATTGTCTTATTTTCAGAACATTCTTATATTTTATCGCATAACTTATATATATTTCTATCTTGTTTTATTTTATTATATGCAAATATACAATTGCTTTTGATATATTATTACTAAAACTATTACAATCTTTTTATTATTATCTTTTTATATATTGCTTAATCTTGTATACTACAATATTCTTATTTTCTATTATTACTAAATTATACCATATTTTATAGGGTTGGAGGATTAAGCCTATTTCATACGTATATTATTTAATCCTCAAACCACCCTGTGTACTAACCTATATTCTTACAGGATTAAGGAACCATAGCATTTATATGCTATTCAAACGTATGTATTATAACAAAGTTCATATTATTAAATATTATCTTCACAATTGTTATTCAAAGAACAACATAAATTAATAAACGTTTTAAAATTACTAACGTTTTCGGAAATACACGCGAAATAAGAGACCGTCTCCGATTTTAATGAAATTCTGGCACTAGGCGTTTCGGAAGAAGATAAGATTTTGGCCGCCATCTTGTTTTTTCATATACGTGAGATTTTTGGATCGAAATTGCTCTAGATAAATTTTAAACGCTCAAAATAAGGTCCATGTAAAATTTCAGATAAATCCGAGCGATCAAAAAATCCGCCATTTTGTTTTTAACGCTTAACCGTAGAGGGTCAACAGTGAGCTCCTTCGACGCAGGGAACCCCACTGACCATTAGTGCAGAATTTCAGTCCGATTGGAAAAAGCATACGCGCTCTAAAACAAAAAGAAAAATAAATTTTCCGCCATCTTGTTTCTAACGCGCCATCGGAGAGAGACGCGGTTGATTTCGTTTTACTCAGCTAAAAGAGGGGAATATATGAGATAATTTTCATCCCTCTAATTTCAAAATTTAACTCAAAATAAAATTTATAAACTTTCATTTTTGGACATAGAATTTTGAAATTTCATATATACAAAATAGAGACTTCCGTGTACGTCCCCGCTGAATTATAAAAGGATTGCCCCATTTTACATCGCTATAGTTGCTACGTCAACTAACAAAATATAATTCCCCGAGTTATGGCCCAATTTACAAGATCGCACGGTACAGTAAGCGTCGACCCAGAAATCGAGAAGAAACAAAAATACATAGAAGACCGTGAAAAATCATCGAGTTCCAAAATGTCGCTTAAGGAGCGAGAAGAAACAACCAAACGCCCCAATGAATCAATCGACGCAAATTCATTATTCAACGTCCTTTCGCAAATACAATCAGAATTATCACAGTTACGAAAATTACCTGAGCAAGTTAATAACTTAGAACAAAGGGTGAGTGAAGCATCCCGCGCCGCGTCCGCGTACGACGAATGCGCCGATAATTTAGTACCCGAAGACGTACCACCCGTGACAATGCCAGCTTTGAAAATAAAAGACGTAGTTGCAAACATTCCCCCGTTTAACGGTTATAGAATTTCTATTTTCCAATTCGCTCGAGCATGTGAACGAGCACGAGATTTATTATCCCCAGTACAAGAACCGCAATTAGTGCAGTTCATTATGAACAAAATTGAAGGCGACGCGTATCAAGTAGTTGAGGGAAATATATATATGCGCGTTGTAGATCTTCTGGATAAATTAAAAACTATTTTTGCCCCAAATAAATCAGTTGCACAATATCGCGGAGAATTGGCCAACGCGTATAAATTACCCAATGAAACAATTCTGAAATACGCCGGGAGGATCAAAGATTTAAGAACCGCAATATTGGATGGGAACAGACGTCAAGGGAAGAACCATCGCGGGTTCCATAACGAAGTTGAGGAGGAAGTCCTCGAAGCATTTATTAATGGCTTACCTTCCAACGTTATCACCCGCATGGAATATAGAAATATTGCTACATTAGATGAGGCCATAGAATGGGCCGTCAAAATTTCGAAGAATTTAGAAGTTGAAAAGCAACGCGAACGGCAGAATTTGCCACGACAATTCCCCGTAACGCGTTCGGATTTAAGTAACCAAAGACCTCCGGAAGTAGAGCAACCTAGGTCAATATTAAAAAATCCTAACAATAATTTCGTTCCGCGACCATGGATCCGCCCTTTAATACCCGGTCAACCAGGCCCAAATGCACCTAATGTGTGCAACTATTGCAAACGCCCAGGGCATAAAGTAGCGGAATGCCGAAAATTAGCATACCGAAACGTAGTTCAACCGTCGGGAAACGCGGAGGGCCGTCCGTCGGTAAGCGCGACCAGGGAACCGGCCCAAGCAACCGCGCACCCCATTACGACGCTAGAGGATCCAACAACCAGCAAAACCTGAAGAATATAAGAAACAAAAATCAGGATCCAGTTTACGTCGAAAAATTGCCAATAAAACAAAATGACCCAGCGCCGGTCATTGAACCAATAAATGAAATTAAAGAAGAGGCAATTATCGGAATCACGAATTTAGAGACAAAAACCTGTCAACCTAGAGTCGCCATCACTTGCACAAATTTCAAGGGATATTGCTTTTTTATGGTAGACTCAGGGTCTTCCGTAAATCTTGTAAAAATAGGAATCTTAAAAAACACTTCAATAAATACACGAGATAGGCTGAAATTAAAAGGAATTTCGAGTAAACCAATTACAACATTGGGATCAGCCACTTTCAAAATTATGGGAAAAAGTGCCAAATTCTACATCGTTAAAGACGATTTTGGGATACCCGCCGACGGCATAATAGGCGCAAATTTCCTAAAGAGTAATAATGCCGTCGTCGACTATCAACATGAATGTTTAGCGTTTGGAAACATTCAGGTACCATTCTACAAGAGTAAAGACATCGTGGTACCTTCACGCTCTATTGTTGATGTCACATTCAACATTACGAATCCGGAAAAGGAGGAAGGCTATATTCCACGGAATGAGCCAGTTAAAGGGTTATTCCTAGGTGAAGCGCTCGTCAAGAACTCCCGAGGGAAAGGCCATATTAAGGCTTACAACTTGACAGAGTACAATTACACCATTGAGGTATACCCGATGCCTCTTGAGGATTATTTCGTACCAAGTGACTTCAAGGAGCACCTTAGATTAAATTCTAATTCCATGAGCAATGAAGAGCTCGCCAATAATGGGAAATCTTCATCTACTAAATCCATGAGCAATGAAGAGCTCGCCAACAATGGGAAATCTTCATCTTCTAAATCCAGGAGCCAAAAGGAGCTCTCCGAAAACGGGAAATCCTCAGATCTTAATACTCTTCCGGTGCCGCAACACCAGGAAGATGCTTCTACACAAGATGCAACGCCTGCATCTTCGTGCCTCAAGGATCCTATTAGCACGCCTTTAGACCTTGAGGGTTCTATTTTCAGTGACACGCTTCCAGTGTCTACAAGCCTCAAGAATTCTGCCGACTCACGTACAGGGTCGACGGATCTAGAGGACCTTCTAAATCCGAGCGATACGTTCGCTATATCCCCAGACTCGAGGGTCTGTCCCGAAATTTTGAGTACATCTAACCGCGTACAACAACTTCAAGCTCTTATAAACATCGAACATTTGAACGACGAAGAAGCAGATCATGTAAGAGACATACTTGAAGAATACGTAGATTGTTTTCATCTACCCGGTGAAAGTCTTGGATGTACAACTTCTGTTAAGCATACCATTCCAACCACGGACAACTTGCCTATCCATGTGAAACAATATAGGTATCCACCGGTCCATAAAGAAGAAATCGATAAACAAGTAGCGAAATTGCTAAAAGATGAAATAATTGTGCCATCAGCATCTCCTTATAATGCCCCTTTATGGATTGTTCCGAAGAAGTCCGCGCCAGACGGACAAAGGAAATGGAGGATGGTCATCGATTTCAGGAAATTAAACGAGAAGACAATTGGAGACGCGTATCCATTGCCTAATATCGCAGAGATATTAGACCAATTGGGCAGCGCTAAATATTTTTCTATTTTCGATCTCGCCCAAGGATTTCATCAAATACCTATGGCTGCTGAAGATCAAGGAAAGACAGCGTTTTCTACACCCTATGGCCACTACGAATATCAAAGGATGCCATTTGGATTAAGGAATGCACCAGCGACGTTCCAACGTTTGATGGACAATGTATTGACGGGCCTGCAAGGAAACGAACTCTTTGTTTACCTGGATGACATTGTCGTGTATGCAAGATCTTTAGAGGAACACAAGATAAAAATTAAAGAATTGATGCGCCGGTTAGAAAGGGCAAATTTACAGTTGCAACCGGACAAATGTCAGTTCCTGAGGCACGAAGTGGCTTATTTAGGTCACGTAATTGGAAACGACGGAGTAAGACCGGACCCAAATAAGATTAGTGCCGTAAAACATTTCCCAACCCCAAAGAATCATAAAAATATAAAACAATTTTTAGGACTAGTTGGGTATTATCGCCGATTCATTAGAGACTTTTCAAAAATTGCAAAACCATTGACAGATTTATTAAAGAAAGATAAACCTTTTATATGGACATCTTTACAAGAGGAAACTTTTAAAAAGCTAATAAACGAATTACTAAAAGAACCCGTTTTACAATATCCAGATTTTACGAAACCATTTTTATTAACTACTGACGCCAGCGGATACGCTATAGGAGGTGTATTAAGTCAAGAACAGGCAGGGAAGGACTTACCTATCTCATATATTTCCAGAACATTGAATGAGGCAGAAGGGAGATATTCCACCATAGAGAAGGAGTGCTTAGCCGTAGTCTACTGCACCACATACTTTAGGCACTACCTGTACGGTAGGAAATTCACAATCCTCACGGACCACAAGCCTTTAGTTTGGCTGCATTCAGTTAAGGATCCCAGCTCCCGATTGTGGAAATGGAGGTTGAAACTCTCAGAGTATGATTACGAAATACAATACAAAACTGGGAAAACTAACGTGGTAGCAGACGCACTCTCCAGAAATCCGCAACCTCCTGACGCTTCTTTACTTCCCTTAATGGAATTTGACGATGATTCCAACGACTCCCTGTTCTCGTATCAAACAGCGACGCAACAATCTAGACCGTCTATCACTATTCCTTCCAATAATACTAACCCCACACTTACCCTTAACCCCCAGCAACAGATATTCACAGAAAATTTAATTGAAGATGCTTTACTAACTCCACCTGCAGTAGCAAGAACTTCGTCCCAACCTTTCTTCCCGAACACCGAAAACTTAGACGAAAATCCAGAAGGACAACCACAAGAATTTTTCGATAATGAATCGAATGAATCGGAAATATCAGAAGAAGATTCGCAGGATGAAAGTGAGCTTAATATATCAGTATCTCCACAACCCCGCTCTTCAGATGAAGGAATTAATTTCAAAATTATCGAAACGCGTGATTCGCTACTTTCTCGAAGGGATAATCACATTATTTTTACCACACTCGGAGGACAACCTTACGACAAGGGCGCTAAAGATTACTTAAAAGAAAACAAACTCCCCGCGTATAAGGATCTAACATTCACAAGAGTAAAAATTACAAACCTAAGTAGCAAGAAACATTTGATAACCATCCCTATTAAACAAAACGAAAGGACGCCCATAGAACAAAATAATATTTTAAACGGAGTAAGATCCCTAAGAGACGCCATAATTGAATTAAATCTAAAAACAATAAGCATAGCTCAAAACGACCTCTACGATACAGTCCCCTGGAATTTTATGCATAAAAATTTAAGAAGATTTCTTTCGGACCTACCAATCATTATAACTATCTGTAAATCTTTAATTCGCTGTCCCGACCCGCAAGAAAGACAAAATATCATTTACGAAAAACACGCAACTAAAATTGGAGGACATAAAGGCGTGAATAAAACTTACCATAGAATCAGGCAAAATTACTATTGGTCAACGATGAAAAAAGATATACAGGATTACATAAAAAATTGCCGAAACTGCCAAATCAAGAAATTAACCAGAGTGAAAACAAAACAGCCAATGATGATCACTGATACACCCGGAGCAGCTTTTGATAAAATATCCATGGACGTCGTAGGACCATTGCCCACGACCAGTCGAAACAACTCCTACATTTTAACTATCCAAGATCTCCTAACAAAATATTCAATTGCTACCCCTATGCAAACTGCTGACTCCCTTTCCATTGCCGACGCCTTTATAAAAGATTTCATTTGCATATACGGAGCACCGAAAGCCTTACTAACTGACCAAGCTCCAACCTTTTTCACCTCCCTAATGAAAACCATCGCTAGTTATTTTAAAATAAAACAGTGTCGAACCACTGCTTACTACCCACAATCGAATGGATCCATTGAACGCTCACATCATGTCCTGACAGAGTACCTAAAAATGTACACTAACCAGAACAACGAATGGGATGAACACCTCAGACCCGCTATGTTCGCTTACAATACATCCGTGCATGAGGGTACTAATTATACACCATACGCTTTAGTTTTTGGACATCTCCCCAGAACACCCTCATCCTTTGTAACTCCTGAAGAGATAACCGAAACCCCTTATCAAGACTATCTTACTAACCTTTTTGATACGATAAAATCATCCCAAGATTTGGCAAGGCAAAATTTAGTAAAATCTAAAGAAATAAGTAAAAGATATTATGACAGAAAACTTAACGTTCAAAGATTTAAAGTCAATGATGAAGTCTATCTATTAAAAGAGCCAATGAAAGGAAAGTTAGATGACCAGTATAGCGGTCCCTATAAAATTCTTGAACTATTACCGATGAACAACGCTAGAATAGATTTCCGAGGTAAACCACGCGTTGTTCATGTCAATAAATTAAAGCTGTGCAAAAGCACATGCTATATCGATCCGGGTTGAAGGAAAACGAAAAATCAGAGCTTGTAATCGTGGCCTGGACCCCCGGATCCAGTATTATTAAGAAAAGATACAGTACTATTAAGAAATATCCACTATTACTCCTCTTCTATCTTACACATTTTGTAACACAAAACAACACAAACAACCAACACTAATTACAATTTTTAAAATTAATTATAATATTTCTATTTTAAGGCATACAGAGCGATACTATTCTCGCTGACCATCGCAACTATACTCTATGGCACCCAATCTATTATCGCATACGACTGCGGAGGAACATACTTAAATGTAACAACCGTGTCATTGCTACGATCTGGCGAATGCGACCTGAATATAGAGACGCCAGCGACAACCAATACGTACATGCAACTGTTACAACTATCCAACTACGCGCAGACACAAGTTATACAGTGTAAAATAGAGATTATGCGTACCATATATCATTGCGGCATGCACTCGCATATTTCGGCAGTTCAGAACGGCTATGCGAGTTACCTCCAAGAAACATCCCGAAATAAGTGTATGCAAATTCATAGAGAAGGTCTTTTGAGAATAGGAACCGCGGAAATAATAGATGAACTAAAGTCAAACCATACTTATTATAGAAGCGTTACTTTAGCCGGAAAGGTAAACGTCGACGGTACATGTAAAGGCATTCAGTATTCAGATTATTATGGAACATGGGACGATGTAATTGTACAAGCTACTGTAAAAATATCTCTAAAAGACTCGTACGTACCCATAAAACTAAGCACGGGAAAAATAATTTTAAAATCCGGAACCGTCTGCGATTTAGGAGACGAAACATGTATAGATTCTGACGACGGATATTCTTTTTGGGAGAGTCTCCCCACCACCGCGTGTGGTTTTGAAAATTACGATATACTGTACGAGGGAAACGCTGTTAAATTTCAAGGATTTCAAGATTCGCACAATACTACCATATTCTCCTTAGAGACACGAGACACCACCTTTGCCCTCACACTTACCCGCAGACACACCATCTGTGGATATACACTATACGGGACTGAACATCCTAAATTATTCATTTTTGAGACACAAAAGGGAAACGTCTTTAAAACAAAATCAAAAACCGATATTACAAACCTTGACATGTTTACATATGCAAACTCAAAATTCGTTTACGTTGAAAAATACGTAAGAAGCCAAGTAACAGCATTATATCAAGACGTAATTTTACAGAAATGTGAGCTAGAGAAACAAGTGATACAGAACACACTGTCGCTTGCCTCTATTCTACCAGACGAATTTGCATATCGGCTTATGAAATCACCGGGTTACATGGCAGTAACTGCAGGAGAAGTAATTCATGTCATAAAATGTATACCTATAGACGTTATACTTAGAAAAACAAATACCTGTCACACAGAATTACCGGTCACGTTCCGGAACGCTTCATTATACATGACACCTAAATCACGAATATTAACAAGACAAAACACACTTAGAGACTGTAACCCCTTATTACCTATCCTCTACAATATAGACGAAACATGGATACAGTTCAATCCCACACCTTCCATAGCGAATTCCCCACATCTCCTTAAACCCCTGACAAAATTAACATGGAAGTATTTGGCGCCGAAATCCTTGGCAACGAGCGGTATTTACACTCAAGACGATTTAGATAATCTAAGAGATCACATTATGTTCCCAGCAGAAAAGAGCGCTGTGTTACACACTATTGCTAGAGGCTTCACTGGCCAAACGATACCGTCGGATACCATCTCATTGCGAAATTTATTAGACGAAGATTCCTTAAACAAAATTTATAATAATACTTTAACAAAAATATGGGACGGTTTTACTACATTCGGCGCAGCGACCGCCGGTGTATTCGGAATATTTATCATTATAAGAATAATAAAAATTGTATTCGACACGTTAATACACGGCTATGCGCTACACGCAGCTTATGGCTGTAGCTTACACTTACTCGGAGCCATTTGGAGCTCTTTCACACACTTGTTATTGTATTTGGCGAACAGACCACGACCGCAACCGGAAGTGATCCCTGAAAATCCACCGGAACACACAGATACAAACACAGTACCCAATGCGCCAGCCGAAAATACAGAACCACCCACTATACCTATTGTATATACATTCAGGGACCTACGTGCCAGATTGGACGAATAAATTTCGTCATAACTCGTTACTCCGAAATTTAAACTAAGGGGGGTGGTGTGACGTCTTTGCCGCACGTCAAATTTTATTTAAATAATATATTTATTGTTAACTCACCCATAGGAGGTGAAAGAAGTAAAAATCCGGAGAAAGTTATTCGTCCAAGACAAAGTTCTAACTTATAAAATAGTATTCATAGTTAAGAGTCACCCCGTATATAGCCAACGCTCGAACGCGCCAGCGGGTGACGCAAAAATAACTACCATATGAATAAACTATAGAAATAACTAAAACCTTATATTTGCATTGTACAATCAAACAGACGATTCAAACGCTTTAAAAATTGTAATAAATATTATATATATATGAAAGATCTTTTAATAAGGCATTAAATTCAATTGAGAAATATAAGCGAAAAAGAATGAAACAGTTAAATGCAAATGTAACGCTTTAATATAATAATTTTAAGCACACAAACATATATATATTCGTTCTAACTTTATATCCACATAGCTTTAAAAACTTTATATTCGCATACACATATTCCACGTAGCATAAGACTTTATTATTAACCGTATAGGTAGCAATAAGGAATTAGGCATATAAGAATATTCATTATAAAATATTTTATTCACTACAGTATTATAAGAGTTTTATAAGAGCCTTATACTGTACATGGTATGCGGACCGGCCGTCGATCGATATTCTTATCCGCCCGCTCGATAAGATTAGGCCGGACAAATAAGTTGGAATGTTGCGAGGGAACGATATAGCTGTCCTTCTCGCACAGAGATCCCTACCAGCGGCTCTTCCACTTGCCATTGCTCCCGCCCATGGGTCTCCCACCGGCATCAGGAAGTCTTAGGCGAAGCATAGGAAGAATATCCCACCATCTACCAAAGGCGATCCCACTGCAGCATCTCTCCCACCAACACCTGAAGACCGGAGGAGCTCAGTGCAAGTCCGACTTCCAGCATTACTACTCGCGACGGCAAACTGTTAACACGTTACTACTTTCGAGCTCTGAATACCTTTGTCAAGCGTCAGTAATCCGGCGTTACGCGTCGTCAAACTTCTGTACAAGTCTTTAAGACTCTTAGATACACTCTGAAACGGAGTTTACCAGCCGCTAGTCTAGCGACTGTAATAATAATACAATTTAAACGTTGAATATAAAATAAAGTGTTATATACTACTATATTCGACTCTACAATTATTACTACGTTCCGGCTACCTATTAATCCAACATCAGCCTACATTATTTTAATTAAGAAGAACATATATAAATATTCAATCTCGAGGGATCGTCGCAGGAGGAATCCAACCCAACGACGTATATTCCTAAGTAAGTTAACGCCTTATACGGACAAGTTGTCAGTCTTCTGATCCCCGGTAGACCCGGTGAATGCAGGGTGACCGAAAAAGAAATAAAATATCTAAAAGGCGTACATATCTTATTCAATTAATTGAGTAAATTCTAATTTACTATTATCATAAAATTTAGTATAGTCACGATCAGAAAATAGCTTTGTATTAATAATTTAGATTTAATTTTTTTTATCAACTTCGAATATCGAGACGTGACACAAGTAACTAAGACGTTTCGAACGAACAAAACTTGCGTACATAGCGATCTCAGCTTTGTGCGCAGAAAATCGTATATCCTCAATTTTCTTAATGTCGTGCAAGAATTTTCGACTAAACTCACTTACTGTCACGTAACTAAGACGTTCCGAACGAACAAAACTTGCGTACATAGCGATTTTAACAATGTATGCCGTGAAGCGGTTCTTCTCAATTTCCTTGATGTTGCACAAGAATTTTAGACAAATCTCACTTACTGACACGTAACTAAGACGTTTCGAACGAACAAAACTTGCGTACATAGCGATCTCAGCTTTGTGCGCAGAAAAACGTATATCCTCAATTTCCTTAATGTTGTGCAAAAATTTTCGACTAAACTCACTTACTGACACGTAACTAAGACGTTACGAACGAACAAAACTTGCGTACATAGCGATTTTAACAATGTATGCCGTGAAGCGGTTCTTCTCAATTTCCTTGATGTTGCACAAGAATTTTAGACAAATCTCGCTTACTGACAAGTAACTAAGACGTTTCGAACGAACAAAACTTGCGTACATAGCGATCTCAGCTTTGTGCGCAGAAAAACGTATATCCTCAATTTCCTTAATGTCGTGCAAAAATTTTCGACTAAACTCACTTACTGACACGTAACTAAGACGTTCCGAACGAACAAAACTTGCGTACATAGCGATCTCAGCTTTGTGCGCTGCAAAACGTATATCCTCAATTTCTTTAATGTCGTGCAAGAATTTTCGACTAAACTCACTTACTGACACGTAACTAAGACGTTTCGAACGAACAAAACTTGCGTACATAGCGATCTCAGCTTTGTGCGCAGAAAATCGTATATCCTCAATTTTCTTAATGTCGTGCAAGAATTTTCGACTAAACTCACTTACTGTCACGTAACTAAGACGTTCCGAACGAACAAAACTTGCGTACATAGCGATTTTAACAATGTATGCCGTGAAGCGGTTCTTCTCAATTTCCTTGATGTTGCACAAGAATTTTAGACAAATCTCACTTACTGACACGTAACTAAGACGTTTCGAACGAACAAAACTTGCGTACATAGCGATCTCAGCTTTGTGCGCAGAAAAACGTATATCCTCAATTTCTGTAATGTCGTGCAAGAATTTTCGACTAAACTCACTTACTGACACGTAACTAAGACGTTCCGAACAAACAAAACTTGCGTACATAGCGATTTTAACAATGTATGCCGTGAAGCGGTTCTTCTCAATTTCCTTGATGTTGCACAAGAATTTTAGACAAATCTCACTTACTGACACGTAACTAAGACGTTTCGAACGAACAAAACTTGCGTACATAGCGATCTCAGCTTTGTGCGCAGAAAAACGTATATCCTCAATTTCCTTAATGTCGTGCAAAAATTTTCGACTAAACTCACTTACTGACACGTAACGAAGACGTTCCGAACGAACAAAACTTGCGTACATAGCGATTTTAACAATGTATGCCGTGAAGCGGTTCTTCTCAATTTCCTTGATGTTGCACAAGAATTTTAGACAAATCTCACTTACTGACAAGTAACTAAGACGTTTCGAACGAACAAAACTTGCGAACATAGCGATCTCAGCTTTGTGCGCAGAAAAACGTATATCCTCAATTTCCTTAATGTCGTGCAAAAATTTTCGACTAAACTCACTTACTGACACGTAACTAAGACGTTCCGAACGAACAAAACTTGCGTACATAGCGATCTCAGCTTTGTGCGCTGCAAAACGTATATCCTCAATTTCCTTAATGTCGTGCAAAAATTTTCGACTAAACTCACTGACACGTAACTAAGACGTTCCGAACGAACAAAACTTGCGTACATAGCGATCTCAGCTTTGTGCGCTGCAAAACGTATATCCTCAATTTCCTTAATGTCGTGCAAAAATTTTCGACTAAACTCACTGACACGTAACTAAGACGTTCCGAACGAACAAAACTTGCGTACATAGCGATCTCAGCTTTGTGCGCAGAAAAACGTATATCCTCAATTTTCTTAATGTCGTGCAAGAATTTTCGACTAAACTCACTTACTGACACGTAACTAAGACGTTCCGAACGAACAAAACTTGCGTACATAGCGATCTCAGCTTTGTGCGCTGCAAAACGTATATCCTCAATTTCTTTAATGTCGTGCAAGAATTTTCGACTAAACTCACTTACTGACACGTAACTAAGACGTTTCGAACGAACAAAACTTGCGTACATAGCGATCTCAGCTGTGTGCGCAGAAAAACGTATATCCTCAATTTTCTTAATGTCGTGCAAGAATTTTCGACTAAACTCACTTACTGTCACGTAACTAAGACGTTCCGAACGAACAAAACTTGCGTACATAGCGATCTCAGCTTTGTGCGCAGAAAAACGTATATCCTCAATTTCCTTAATGTCGTGCAAAAATTTTCGACTAAACTCACTTACTGACACGTAACTAAGACGTTCCGAACAAACAAAACTTGCGTACATAGCGATCTCAGCTTTGTGCGCTGCAAAACGTATATCCTCAATTTCTTTAATGTCGTGCAAGAATTTTCGACTAAACTCACTTACTGACACGTAACTAAGACGTTTCGAACGAACAAAACTTGCGTACATAGCGATCTCAGCTTTGTGCGCAGAAAAACGTATATCCTCAATTTTCTTAATGTCGTGCAAGAATTTTCGACTAGACTCACTTACTGTCACGTAACTAAGACGTTCCGAACGAACAAAACTTGCGTACATAGTGATTTTAACAAAGTATGCCGTGAAGCGGTTCTTCTCAATTTCCTTGATGTTGCACAAGAATTTTAGACAAATCTCACTTACTGACACGTAACTAAGACGTTTCGAACGAACAAAACCTGCGTACATAGCGATCTCAGCTTTGTGCGCAGAAAAACGTATATCCTCAATTTCCTTAATGTCGTGCAAGAATTTTCGACTAAACTCACTTACTGACATGTAACTAAGACGTTCCGAACGTACAAAATTTGCGTACATAGCGACTTTAACAATGTATTCCGTGAAGCGGTTCTTCTCAGTTTCCTTGATGTTACACAAGAATTTTAGACAAATCTCACTTACTGACACGTAACTAAGACGTTTCGAACGAACAAAACTTGCGTACATAACGATCTTAGCTTTGTGCGCAGAAAAACGTATATCCTCAATTTTCTTAATGTCGTGCAAGAATTTTCGACTAAACTCACTTACTGTCACGTAACTAAGATGTTTCGAACGAACAAAACTTGCGTACATAGCGATCTCAGCTTTGTGCGCTGCAATACGTATATCCTCAATTTCTGTAATGTCGTGCAAGAATTTTCGACTAAACTCACTTACTGACACGTAACTAAGACGTTCCGAACAAACAAAACTTGCGTACATAGCGATTTTAACAATGTATACCGTGAAGCGGTTCTTCTCAATTTCCTTGATGTTGCACAAGAATTTTAGACAAATCTCACTTACTGACACGTAACTAAAACGTTTCGAACGAACAAAACTTGCGTACATAGCGATCTCAGCTTTGTGCGCAGAAAAACGTATATCCTCAATTTCCTTAATGTCGTGCAAAAATTTTCGACTAAACTCACTTACTGACACGTAACTAAGACGTTCCGAACGAACAAAACTTGCGTACATAGCGATCTCAGCTTTGTGCGCTGCAAAACGTATATCCTCAATTTCCTTAATGTCGTGCAAAAATTTTCGACTAAACTCACTGACACGTAACTAAGACGTTCCGAACGAACAAAACTTGCGTACATAGCGATCTCAGCTTTGTGCGCTGCAAAACGTATATCCTCAATTTCCTTAATGTCGTGCAAAAATTTTCGACTAAACTCACTGACACGTAACTAAGACGTTCCGAACGAACAAAACTTGCGTACATAGCGATCTCAGCTTTGTGCGCAGAAAAACGTATATCCTCAATTTTCTTAATGTCGTGCAAGAATTTTCGACTAAACTCACTTACTGACACGTAACTAAGACGTTCCGAACGAACAAAACTTGCGTACATAGCGATCTCAGCTTTGTGCTCTGCAAAACGTATATCCTCAATTTCTTTAATGTCGTGCAAGAATTTTCGACTAAACTCACTTACTGACACGTAACTAAGACGTTTCGAACGAACAAAACTTGCGTACATAGCGATCTCAGCTGTGTGCGCAGAAAAACGTATATCCTCAATTTTCTTAATGTCGTGCAAGAATTTTCGACTAAACTCACTTACTGTCACGTAACTAAGACGTTCCGAACGAACAAAACTTGCGTACATAGCGATCTCAGCTTTGTGCGCAGAAAAACGTATATCCTCAATTTCCTTAATGTCGTGCAAAAATTTTCGACTAAACTCACTTACTGACACGTAACTAAGACGTTCCGAACAAACAAAACTTGCGTACATAGCGATCTCAGCTTTGTGCGCGGCAAAACGTATATCCTCAATTTCTTTAATGTCGTGCAAGAATTTTCGACTAAACTCACTAACTGACACGTAACCAAGACGTTTCGAACGAACAAAACTTGCGTACATAGCGATCTCAGCTTTGTGCGCAGAAAACGTATATCCTCAATTTTCTTAATGTCGTGCAAGAATTTTCGACTAGACTCACTTACTGACACGTAACTAAGACGTTTCGAACGAACAAAACTTGCGTACATAGCGATTTTAACAAAGTATGCCGTGAAGCGGTTCTTCTCAATTTCCTTGATGTTGCACAAGAATTTTAGACAAATCTCACTTACTGACACGTAACTAAGACGTTTCGAACGAACAAAACCTGCGTACATAGCGATTTTAACAATGTATGCCGTGAAGCGGTTCTTCTCAATTTCCTTGATGTTGCACAAGAATTTTAGACAAATCTCACTTACTGACACGTAACTAAGACGTTTCGAACGAACAAAACTTGCGTACATAGCGATCTCAGCTTTGTGCGCAGAAAAACGTATATCCTCTATTTTCTTAATGTCGTGCAAGAATTTTCGACTAAACTCACTTACTGTCACGTAACTAAGACGTTTTGAACGAACAAAACTTGCGTAAATAGCGATCTCAGCTTTGTGCGCAGAAAAACGTATATCCTCAATTTCCTTAATGTCGTGCAAAAATTTTCGACTAAACTCACTTACTGACACGTAACTAAGACGTTCCGAACGAACAAAACTTGCGTACAAAGCGATTTCAACAATGTATGCCGTGAAGCGGTTCTTCTAAATTTCCTTGATGTTGCTCAAAAATTTTAGACAAATCTCACTTACTGACACGTCACTAAGACGTTTCGAACGAACAAAACTTGCGTAAATAGCGATCTCAGCTTTGTGCGCAGAAAAACGTATATCCTCAATTTCCTTTATGTCGTGCAAGAATTTTCGACTAAACTCACTTACTGACATGTAACTAAGACGTTCCGAACGTACAAAATTTGCGTACATAGCGACTTTAACAATGTATGCCGTGAAGCGGTTCTTCTCAGTTTCCTTGATGTTACTCAAGAATTTTAGACAAATCTCACTTACTGACACGTAACTAAGACGTTTCGAACGAACAAAACTTGCGTACATAGCGATTTTAACAATGTATGCCGTGAAGCGGTTCTTCTCAATTTCCTTCATGTTGCACAAGAATTTTAGACAAATCTCACTTACTGACACGTAACTAAGACGTTTCGAACGAACAAAACTTGCGTACATAGCGATCTCAGCTTTGTGCGCAGAAAGACGTATATCCTCAATTTTCTTAATGTCGTGCAAGAATTTTCGACTAAACTCACTTACTGACACGTAACTAAGACGTTCCGAACGAACAAAACTTGCGTACATAGCGATCTCAGCTTTGTGCGCAGAAAAACGTATATCCTCAATTTTCTTAATGTCGTGCAAGAATTTTCGACTAAACTCACTTACTGTCACGTAACTAAGACGTTCCGAACGAACAAAACTTGCGTACATAGCGATTTTAACAATGTATGCCGTGAAGCGGTTCTTCTCAATTTCCTTGATGTTGCACAAGAATTTTAGACAAATCTCACTTACTGACACGTAACTAAGACGTTTCGAACGAACAAAACTTGCGTAAATAGCGATCTCAGCTTTGTGCGCAGAAAAACGTATATCCTCAATTTCCTTTATGTCGTGCAAGAATTTTCGACTAAACTCACTTACTGACATGTAACTAAGACGTTCCGAACGTACAAAATTTGCGTACATAGCGACTTTAACAATGTATGCCGTGAAGCGGTTCTTCTCAGTTTCCTTGATGTTACACAAGAATTTTAGACAAATCTCACTTACTGACACGTAACTAAGACGTTTCGAACGAACAAAACTTGCGTACATAGCGATTTTAACAATGTATGCCGTGAAGCGGTTCTTCTCAATTTCCTTGATGTTGCACAAGAATTTTAGACAAATCTCACTTACTGACACGTAACTAAGACGTTTCGAACGAACAAAACTTGCGTACATAGCGATCTCAGCTTTGTGCGCAGAAAAACGTATATCCTCAATTTTCATAATGTCGTGCAAGAATTTTCGACTAAACTCACTTACTGTCACGTAACTAAGATGTTTCGAACGAACAAAACTTGCGTACATAGTGTCACGTCTCGATATTCGAAGTTGATAAAAAAAATTAAATCTAAATTATTAATACAAAGCTATTTTCTGATCGTGACTATACTAAATTTTATGATAATAGTAAATTAGAATTTACTCAATTAATTGAATAAGATATGTACGCCTTTTAGATATTTTATTTCTTTTTCGGTCACCCTGCATTCACCGGGTCTACCGGGGATCAGAAGACTGACAACTTGTCCGTATAAGGCGTTAACTTACTTAGGAATATACGTCGTTGGGTTGGATTCCTCCTGCGACGATCCCTCGAGATTGAATATTTATATATGTTCTTCTTAATTAAAATAATGTAGGCTGATGTTGGATTAATAGGTAGCCGGAACGTAGTAATAATTGTAGAGTCGAATATAGTAGTATATAACACTTTATTTTATATTCAACGTTTAAATTGTATTATTATTACAGTCGCTAGACTAGCGGCTGGTAAACTCCGTTTCAGAGTGTATCTAAGAGTCTTAAAGACTTGTACAGAAGTTTGACGACGCGTAACGCCGGATTACTGACGCTTGACAAAGGTATTCAGAGCTCGAAAGTAGTAACGTGTTAACAGTTTGCCGTCGCGAGTAGTAATGCTGGAAGTCGGACTTGCACTGAGCTCCTCCGGTCTTCAGGTGTTGGTGGGAGAGATGCTGCAGTGGGATCGCCTTTGGTAGATGGTGGGATATTCTTCCTATGCTTCGCCTAAGACTTCCTGATGCCGGTGGGAGACCCATGGGCGGGAGCAATGGCAAGTGGAAGAGCCGCTGGTAGGGATCTCTGTGCGAGAAGGACAGCTATATCGTTCCCTCGCAACATTCCAACTTATTTGTCCGGCCTAATCTTATCGAGCGGGCGGATAAGAATATCGATCGACGGCCGGTCCGCATACCATGTACAGTATAAGGCTCTTATAAAACTCTTATAATACTGTAGTGAATAAAATATTTTATAATGAATATTCTTATATGCCTAATTCCTTATTGCTACCTATACGGTTAATAATAAAGTCTTATGCTACGTGGAATATGTGTATGCGAATATAAAGTTTTTAAAGCTATGTGGATATAAAGTTAGAACGAATATATATATGTTTGTGTGCTTAAAATTATTATATTAAAGCGTTACATTTGCATTTAACTGTTTCATTCTTTTTCGCTTATATTTCTCAATTGAATTTAATGCCTTATTAAAAGATCTTTCATATATATATAATATTTATTACAATTTTTAAAGCGTTTGAATCGTCTGTTTGATTGTACAATGCAAATATAAGGTTTTAGTTATTTCTATAGTTTATTCATATGGTAGTTATTTTTGCGTCACCCGCTGGCGCGTTCGAGCGTTGGCTATATACGGGGTGACTCTTAACTATGAATACTATTTTATAAGTTAGAACTTTGTCTTGGACGAATAACTTTCTCCGGATTTTTACTTCTTTCACCTCCTATGGGTGAGTTAACAATAAATATATTATTTAAATAAAATTTGACGTGCGGCAAAGACGTCACACCACCCCCCTTAGTTTAAATTTCGGAGTAACGAGTTATGACGAAATTTATTCGTCCAATCTGGCACGTAGGTCCCTGAATGTATATACAATAGGTATAGTGGGTGGTTCTGT
Organism: Polyergus mexicanus; assembly: GCF_030449975.1. Classification (NCBI taxonomy): domain Eukaryota; kingdom Metazoa; phylum Arthropoda; class Insecta; order Hymenoptera; family Formicidae; genus Polyergus; species Polyergus mexicanus. Next base: position 6,177,937 of record NW_027223327.1, on the reverse strand, counting down.
ATTTTCGGCTGGCGCATTGGGTACTGTGTTTGTATCTGTGTGTTCCGGTGGATTTTCAGGGATCACTTCCGGTTGCGGTCGTGGTCTGTTCGCCAAATACAATAACAAGTGTGTGAAAGAGCTCCAAATGGCTCCGAGTAAGTGTAAGCTACAGCCATAAGCTGCGTGTAGCGCATAGCCGTGTATTAACGTGTCGAATACAATTTTTATTATTCTTATAATGATAAATATTCCGAATACACCGGCGGTCGCTGCGCCGAATGTAGTAAAACCGTCCCATATTTTTGTTAAAGTATTATTATAAATTTTGTTTAAGGAATCTTCGTCTAATAAATTTCGCAATGAGATGGTATCCGACGGTATCGTTTGGCCAGTGAAGCCTCTAGCAATAGTGTGTAACACAGCGCTCTTTTCTGCTGGGAACATAATGTGATCTCTTAGATTATCTAAATCGTCTTGAGTGTAAATACCGCTCGTTGCCAAGGATTTCGGCGCCAAATACTTCCATGTTAATTTTGTCAGGGGTTTAAGGAGATGTGGGGAATTCGCTATGGAAGGTGTGGGATTGAACTGTATCCATGTTTCGTCTATATTGTAGAGGATAGGTAATAAGGGGTTACAGTCTCTAAGTGTGTTTTGTCTTGTTAATATTCGTGATTTAGGTGTCATGTATAATGAAGCGTTCCGGAACGTGACCGGTAATTCTGTGTGACAGGTATTTGTTTTTCTAAGTATAACGTCTATAGGTATACATTTTATGACATGAATTACTTCTCCTGCAGTTACTGCCATGTAACCCGGTGATTTCATAAGCCGATATGCAAATTCGTCTGGTAGAATAGAGGCAAGCGACAGTGTGTTCTGTATCACTTGTTTCTCTAGCTCACATTTCTGTAAAATTACGTCTTGATATAATGCTGTTACTTGGCTTCTTACGTATTTTTCAACGTAAACGAATTTTGAGTTTGCATATGTAAACATGTCAAGGTTTGTAATATCGGTTTTTGATTTTGTTTTAAAGACGTTTCCCTTTTGTGTCTCAAAAATGAATAATTTAGGATGTTCAGTCCCGTATAGTGTATATCCACAGATGGTGTGTCTGCGGGTAAGTGTGAGGGCAAAGGTGGTGTCTCGTGTCTCTAAGGAGAATATGGTAGTATTGTGCGAATCTTGAAATCCTTGAAATTTAACAGCGTTTCCCTCGTACAGTATATCGTAATTTTCAAAACCACACGCGGTGGTGGGGAGACTCTCCCAAAAAGAATATCCGTCGTCAGAATCTATACATGTTTCGTCTCCTAAATCGCAGACGGTTCCGGATTTTAAAATTATTTTTCCCGTGCTTAGTTTTATGGGTACGTACGAGTCTTTTAGAGATATTTTTACAGTAGCTTGTACAATTACATCGTCCCATGTTCCATAATAATCTGAATACTGAATGCCTTTACATGTACCGTCGACGTTTACCTTTCCGGCTAAAGTAACGCTTCTATAATAAGTATGGTTTGACTTTAGTTCATCTATTATTTCCGCGGTTCCTATTCTCAAAAGACCTTCTCTATGAATTTGCATACACTTATTTCGGGATGTTTCTTGGAGGTAACTCGCATAGCCGTTCTGAACTGCCGAAATATGCGAGTGCATGCCGCAATGATATATGGTACGCATAATCTCTATTTTACACTGTATAACTTGTGTCTGCGCGTAGTTGGATAGTTGTAACAGTTGCATGTACGTATTGGTTGTCGCTGGCGTCTCTATATTCAGGTCGCATTCGCCAGATCGTAGCAATGACACGGTTGTTACATTTAAGTATGTTCCTCCGCAGTCGTATGCGATAATAGATTGGGTGCCATAGAGTATAGTTGCGATGGTCAGCGAGAATAGTATCGCTCTGTATGCCTTAAAATAGAAATATTATAATTAATTTTAAAAATTGTAATTAGTGTTGGTTGTTTGTGTTGTTTTGTGTTACAAAATGTGTAAGATAGAAGAGGAGTAATAGTGGATATTTCTTAATAGTACTGTATCTTTTCTTAATAATACTGGATCCGGGGGTCCAGGCCACGATTACAAGCTCTGATTTTTCGTTTTCCTTCAACCCGGATCGATATAGCATGTGCTTTTGCACAGCTTTAATTTATTGACATGAACAACGCGTGGTTTACCTCGGAAATCTATTCTAGCGTTGTTCATCGGTAATAGTTCAAGAATTTTATAGGGACCGCTATACTGGTCATCTAACTTTCCTTTCATTGGCTCTTTTAATAGATAGACTTCATCATTGACTTTAAATCTTTGAACGTTAAGTTTTCTGTCATAATATCTTTTACTTATTTCTTTAGATTTTACTAAATTTTGCCTTGCCAAATCTTGGGATGATTTTATCGTATCAAAAAGGTTAGTAAGATAGTCTTGATAAGGGGTTTCGGTTATCTCTTCAGGAGTTACAAAGGATGAGGGTGTTCTGGGGAGATGTCCAAAAACTAAAGCGTATGGTGTATAATTAGTACCCTCATGCACGGATGTATTGTAAGCGAACATAGCGGGTCTGAGGTGTTCATCCCATTCGTTGTTCTGGTTAGTGTACATTTTTAGGTACTCTGTCAGGACATGATGTGAGCGTTCAATGGATCCATTCGATTGTGGGTAGTAAGCAGTGGTTCGACACTGTTTTATTTTAAAATAACTAGCGATGGTTTTCATTAGGGAGGTGAAAAAGGTTGGAGCTTGGTCAGTTAGTAAGGCTTTCGGTGCTCCGTATATGCAAATGAAATCTTTTATAAAGGCGTCGGCAATGGAAAGGGAGTCAGCAGTTTGCATAGGGGTAGCAATTGAATATTTTGTTAGGAGATCTTGGATAGTTAAAATGTAGGAGTTGTTTCGACTGGTCGTGGGCAATGGTCCTACGACGTCCATGGATATTTTATCAAAAGCTGCTCCGGGTGTATCAGTGATCATCATTGGCTGTTTTGTTTTCACTCTGGTTAATTTCTTGATTTGGCAGTTTCGGCAATTTTTTATGTAATCCTGTATATCTTTTTTCATCGTTGACCAATAGTAATTTTGCCTGATTCTATGGTAAGTTTTATTCACGCCTTTATGTCCTCCAATTTTAGTTGCGTGTTTTTCGTAAATGATATTTTGTCTTTCTTGCGGGTCGGGACAGCGAATTAAAGATTTACAGATAGTTATAATGATTGGTAGGTCCGAAAGAAATCTTCTTAAATTTTTATGCATAAAATTCCAGGGGACTGTATCGTAGAGGTCGTTTTGAGCTATGCTTATTGTTTTTAGATTTAATTCAATTATGGCGTCTCTTAGGGATCTTACTCCGTTTAAAATATTATTTTGTTCTATGGGCGTCCTTTCGTTTTGTTTAATAGGGATGGTTATCAAATGTTTCTTGCTACTTAGGTTTGTAATTTTTACTCTTGTGAATGTTAGATCCTTATACGCGGGGAGTTTGTTTTCTTTTAAGTAATCTTTAGCGCCCTTGTCGTAAGGTTGTCCTCCGAGTGTGGTAAAAATAATGTGATTATCCCTTCGAGAAAGTAGCGAATCACGCGTTTCGATAATTTTGAAATTAATTCCTTCATCTGAAGAGCGGGGTTGTGGAGATACTGATATATTAAGCTCACTTTCATCCTGCGAATCTTCTTCTGATATTTCCGATTCATTCGATTCATTATCGAAAAATTCTTGTGGTTGTCCTTCTGGATTTTCGTCTAAGTTTTCGGTGTTCGGGAAGAAAGGTTGGGACGAAGTTCTTGCTACTGCAGGTGGAGTTAGTAAAGCATCTTCAATTAAATTTTCTGTGAATATCTGTTGCTGGGGGTTAAGGGTAAGTGTGGGGTTAGTATTATTGGAAGGAATAGTGATAGACGGTCTAGATTGTTGCGTCGCTGTTTGATACGAGAACAGGGAGTCGTTGGAATCATCGTCAAATTCCATTAAGGGAAGTAAAGAAGCGTCAGGAGGTTGCGGATTTCTGGAGAGTGCGTCTGCTACCACGTTAGTTTTCCCAGTTTTGTATTGTATTTCGTAATCATACTCTGAGAGTTTCAACCTCCATTTCCACAATCGGGAGCTGGGATCCTTAACTGAATGCAGCCAAACTAAAGGCTTGTGGTCCGTGAGGATTGTGAATTTCCTACCGTACAGGTAGTGCCTAAAGTATGTGGTGCAGTAGACTACGGCTAAGCACTCCTTCTCTATGGTGGAATATCTCCCTTCTGCCTCATTCAATGTTCTGGAAATATATGAGATAGGTAAGTCCTTCCCTGCCTGTTCTTGACTTAATACACCTCCTATAGCGTATCCGCTGGCGTCAGTAGTTAATAAAAATGGTTTCGTAAAATCTGGATATTGTAAAACGGGTTCTTTTAGTAATTCGTTTATTAGCTTTTTAAAAGTTTCCTCTTGTAAAGATGTCCATATAAAAGGTTTATCTTTCTTTAATAAATCTGTCAATGGTTTTGCAATTTTTGAAAAGTCTCTAATGAATCGGCGATAATACCCAACTAGTCCTAAAAATTGTTTTATATTTTTATGATTCTTTGGGGTTGGGAAATGTTTTACGGCACTAATCTTATTTGGGTCCGGTCTTACTCCGTCGTTTCCAATTACGTGACCTAAATAAGCCACTTCGTGCCTCAGGAACTGACATTTGTCCGGTTGCAACTGTAAATTTGCCCTTTCTAACCGGCGCATCAATTCTTTAATTTTTATCTTGTGTTCCTCTAAAGATCTTGCATACACGACAATGTCATCCAGGTAAACAAAGAGTTCGTTTCCTTGCAGGCCCGTCAATACATTGTCCATCAAACGTTGGAACGTCGCTGGTGCATTCCTTAATCCAAATGGCATCCTTTGATATTCGTAGTGGCCATAGGGTGTAGAAAACGCTGTCTTTCCTTGATCTTCAGCAGCCATAGGTATTTGATGAAATCCTTGGGCGAGATCGAAAATAGAAAAATATTTAGCGCTGCCCAATTGGTCTAATATCTCTGCGATATTAGGCAATGGATACGCGTCTCCAATTGTCTTCTCGTTTAATTTCCTGAAATCGATGACCATCCTCCATTTCCTTTGTCCGTCTGGCGCGGACTTCTTCGGAACAATCCATAAAGGGGCATTATAAGGAGATGCTGATGGCACAATTATTTCATCTTTTAGCAATTTCGCTACTTGTTTATCGATTTCTTCTTTATGGACCGGTGGATACCTATATTGTTTCACATGGATAGGCAAGTTGTCCGTGGTTGGAATGGTATGCTTAACAGAAGTTGTACATCCAAGACTTTCACCGGGTAGATGAAAACAATCTACGTATTCTTCAAGTATGTCTCTTACATGATCTGCTTCTTCGTCGTTCAAATGTTCGATGTTTATAAGAGCTTGAAGTTGTTGTACGCGGTTAGATGTACTCAAAATTTCGGGACAGACCCTCGAGTCTGGGGATATAGCGAACGTATCGCTCGGATTTAGAAGGTCCTCTAGATCCGTCGACCCTGTACGTGAGTCGGCAGAATTCTTGAGGCTTGTAGACACTGGAAGCGTGTCACTGAAAATAGAACCCTCAAGGTCTAAAGGCGTGCTAATAGGATCCTTGAGGCACGAAGATGCAGGCGTTGCATCTTGTGTAGAAGCATCTTCCTGGTGTTGCGGCACCGGAAGAGTATTAAGATCTGAGGATTTCCCGTTTTCGGAGAGCTCCTTTTGGCTCCTGGATTTAGAAGATGAAGATTTCCCATTGTTGGCGAGCTCTTCATTGCTCATGGATTTAGTAGATGAAGATTTCCCATTATTGGCGAGCTCTTCATTGCTCATGGAATTAGAATTTAATCTAAGGTGCTCCTTGAAGTCACTTGGTACGAAATAATCCTCAAGAGGCATCGGGTATACCTCAATGGTGTAATTGTACTCTGTCAAGTTGTAAGCCTTAATATGGCCTTTCCCTCGGGAGTTCTTGACGAGCGCTTCACCTAGGAATAACCCTTTAACTGGCTCATTCCGTGGAATATAGCCTTCCTCCTTTTCCGGATTCGTAATGTTGAATGTGACATCAACAATAGAGCGTGAAGGTACCACGATGTCTTTACTCTTGTAGAATGGTACCTGAATGTTTCCAAACGCTAAACATTCATGTTGATAGTCGACGACGGCATTATTACTCTTTAGGAAATTTGCGCCTATTATGCCGTCGGCGGGTATCCCAAAATCGTCTTTAACGATGTAGAATTTGGCACTTTTTCCCATAATTTTGAAAGTGGCTGATCCCAATGTTGTAATTGGTTTACTCGAAATTCCTTTTAATTTCAGCCTATCTCGTGTATTTATTGAAGTGTTTTTTAAGATTCCTATTTTTACAAGATTTACGGAAGACCCTGAGTCTACCATAAAAAAGCAATATCCCTTGAAATTTGTGCAAGTGATGGCGACTCTAGGTTGACAGGTTTTTGTCTCTAAATTCGTGATTCCGATAATTGCCTCTTCTTTAATTTCATTTATTGGTTCAATGACCGGCGCTGGGTCATTTTGTTTTATTGGCAATTTTTCGACGTAAACTGGATCCTGATTTTTGTTTCTTATATTCTTCAGGTTTTGCTGGTTGTTGGATCCTCTAGCGTCGTAATGGGGTGCGCGGTTGCTTGGGCCGGTTCCCTGGTCGCGCTTACCGACGGACGGCCCTCCGCGTTTCCCGACGGTTGAACTACGTTTCGGTATGCTAATTTTCGGCATTCCGCTACTTTATGCCCTGGGCGTTTGCAATAGTTGCACACATTAGGTGCATTTGGGCCTGGTTGACCGGGTATTAAAGGGCGGATCCATGGTCGCGGAACGAAATTATTGTTAGGATTTTTTAATATTGACCTAGGTTGCTCTACTTCCGGAGGTCTTTGGTTACTTAAATCCGAACGCGTTACGGGGAATTGTCGTGGCAAATTCTGCCGTTCGCGTTGCTTTTCAACTTCTAAATTCTTCGAAATTTTGACGGCCCATTCTATGGCCTCATCTAATGTAGCAATATTTCTATATTCCATGCGGGTGATAACGTTGGAAGGTAAGCCATTAATAAATGCTTCGAGGACTTCCTCCTCAACTTCGTTATGGAACCCGCGATGGTTCTTCCCTTGACGTCTGTTCCCATCCAATATTGCGGTTCTTAAATCTTTGATCCTCCCGGCGTATTTCAGAATTGTTTCATTGGGTAATTTATACGCGTTGGCCAATTCTCCGCGATATTGTGCAACTGATTTATTTGGGGCAAAAATAGTTTTTAATTTATCCAGAAGATCTACAACGCGCATATATATATTTCCCTCAACTACTTGATACGCGTCGCCTTCAATTTTGTTCATAATGAACTGCACTAATTGCGGTTCTTGTACTGGGGATAATAAATCTCGTGCTCGTTCACATGCTCGAGCGAATTGGAAAATAGAAATTCTATAACCGTTAAACGGGGGAATGTTTGCAACTACGTCTTTTATTTTCAAAGCTGGCATTGTCACGGGTGGTACGTCTTCGGGTACTAAATTATCGGCGCATTCGTCGTACGCGGACGCGGCGCGGGATGCTTCACTCACCCTTTGTTCTAAGTTATTAACTTGCTCAGGTAATTTTCGTAACTGTGATAATTCTGATTGTATTTGCGAAAGGACGTTGAATAATGAATTTGCGTCGATTGATTCATTGGGGCGTTTGGTTGTTTCTTCTCGCTCCTTAAGCGACATTTTGGAACTCGATGATTTTTCACGGTCTTCTATGTATTTTTGTTTCTTCTCGATTTCTGGGTCGACGCTTACTGTACCGTGCGATCTTGTAAATTGGGCCATAACTCGGGGAATTATATTTTGTTAGTTGACGTAGCAACTATAGCGATGTAAAATGGGGCAATCCTTTTATAATTCAGCGGGGACGTACACGGAAGTCTCTATTTTGTATATATGAAATTTCAAAATTCTATGTCCAAAAATGAAAGTTTATAAATTTTATTTTGAGTTAAATTTTGAAATTAGAGGGATGAAAATTATCTCATATATTCCCCTCTTTTAGCTGAGTAAAACGAAATCAACCGCGTCTCTCTCCGATGGCGCGTTAGAAACAAGATGGCGGAAAATTTATTTTTCTTTTTGTTTTAGAGCGCGTATGCTTTTTCCAATCGGACTGAAATTCTGCACTAATGGTCAGTGGGGTTCCCTGCGTCGAAGGAGCTCACTGTTGACCCTCTACGGTTAAGCGTTAAAAACAAAATGGCGGATTTTTTGATCGCTCGGATTTATCTGAAATTTTACATGGACCTTATTTTGAGCGTTTAAAATTTATCTAGAGCAATTTCGATCCAAAAATCTCACGTATATGAAAAAACAAGATGGCGGCCAAAATCTTATCTTCTTCCGAAACGCCTAGTGCCAGAATTTCATTAAAATCGGAGACGGTCTCTTATTTCGCGTGTATTTCCGAAAACGTTAGTAATTTTAAAACGTTTATTAATTTATGTTGTTCTTTGAATAACAATTGTGAAGATAATATTTAATAATATGAACTTTGTTATAATACATACGTTTGAATAGCATATAAATGCTATGGTTCCTTAATCCTGTAAGAATATAGGTTAGTACACAGGGTGGTTTGAGGATTAAATAATATACGTATGAAATAGGCTTAATCCTCCAACCCTATAAAATATGGTATAATTTAGTAATAATAGAAAATAAGAATATTGTAGTATACAAGATTAAGCAATATATAAAAAGATAATAATAAAAAGATTGTAATAGTTTTAGTAATAATATATCAAAAGCAATTGTATATTTGCATATAATAAAATAAAACAAGATAGAAATATATATAAGTTATGCGATAAAATATAAGAATGTTCTGAAAATAAGACAATGCGATTATAGGGTAGGGTATAATAAAACACACAAAAATAGTATAATATGAAAACAACAATGGTATAAATGTTTCTTTATTTGCTGCTGGCGCTAACGCTTTGAATTTGAGTCTTTTCGTAAAATTCACGACGCGGGTCGTTCTCCGGAATTTCTGGATATGGCAACGGAGACTGTTCGACCGTGATCGGAATTAATTTGTAAACAAAGGTTTTTTCCTCAGTTAGCCGTTCGCGACATGGGGCATTCGAATTGTCTGTAATATTTAACTCGTCGGGACGATTCGCTGCTTCTCTAAATTGCGCTCTTAGTAGGCGTCGGAGCTGGTATTTCTTTCCTGCGCGACGCGTTTTTGGCATGTCTTAAGGATTCAACTTTAGTTTCGTGTAGCGACTCTCAGAGGCTCTTATTTTACCCACATAACGATATCCGTCATCCTATTCCAATCTCAGTGTGCGGAATCCTGCCTCACCACAGAGAAGGAACAAGAAAGAGTGTGCGGAATCCTGCCTCACCACTCTCCGTTTATCGTATGTACACAAAAAGCTTAAAGCAACGACGAGCGGCTTATCCGCCCAGAGCCGTCGTTCCGAGTTTGCGGCACTTCGAAGAGTCAACTTCCACTTTTACTAAAATCAATCACTTCTCTACTGCGTGGCGTGTCTTATTGGCTTTATAAAAATATTTAAACACTGATGTCTGTGTTACATTCGCGTTCTCAGCGTGCGGAATCCTGCCTCACCGAAGAGAACGCTCCTGTTACGAGTGACGAGCGGCGTATATACCAGCTACCAGGACACTGTCACAGAACCAGGTATTGCTCAATAATTCCTTCGTAGTGATGAGCAAAATATATTCGCTCTAAATCACAACGTCAGAATGTCGTTATGCTGTCTTAATATTGCAATCGAAGCACACGCAGTCGAGAATAATCACAAAATTCTAACAGCGTTAATGGAAATAAGATCTAACACGAATATGACGTGTAAATTAAATGAATTGGCAAAATCTAAATAACGCGGTGCATAATAATCGAATAAAATTATAACGGCACTGTAACTCGCGAAATAATTCAAGAAGATCTGAATGGTATTAACCGAGACTTAAATCGAACGTTATATCGCGCACAATTCACTTTCTGAAATAAAATATGATTATTAACACAAAAAAAAAATGACAAGTTAGCTTCTGCGATCCCACCGCTGCCACCAAATTTTTTTAATATGTCACGTCTCGATATTCGAAGTTGATAAAAAAAATTAAATCTAAATTATTAATACAAAGCTATTTTCTGATCGTGACTATACTAAATTTTATGATAATAGTAAATTAGAATTTACTCAATTAATTGAATAAGATATGTACGCCTTTTAGATATTTTATTTCTTTTTCGGTCACCCTGCATTCACCGGGTCTACCGGGGATCAGAAGACTGACAACTTGTCCGTATAAGGCGTTAACTTACTTAGGAATATACGTCGTTGGGTTGGATTCCTCCTGCGACGATCCCTCGAGATTGAATATTTATATATGTTCTTCTTAATTAAAATAATGTAGGCTGATGTTGGATTAATAGGTAGCCGGAACGTAGTAATAATTGTAGAGTCGAATATAGTAGTATATAACACTTTATTTTATATTCAACGTTTAAATTGTATTATTATTACAGTCGCTAGACTAGCGGCTGGTAAACTCCGTTTCAGAGTGTATCTAAGAGTCTTAAAGACTTGTACAGAAGTTTGACGACGCGTAACGCCGGATTACTGACGCTTGACAAAGGTATTCAGAGCTCGAAAGTAGTAACGTGTTAACAGTTTGCCGTCGCGAGTAGTAATGCTGGAAGTCGGACTTGCACTGAGCTCCTCCGGTCTTCAGGTGTTGGTGGGAGAGATGCTGCAGTGGGATCGCCTTTGGTAGATGGTGGGATATTCTTCCTATGCTTCGCCTAAGACTTCCTGATGCCGGTGGGAGACCCATGGGCGGGAGCAATGGCAAGTGGAAGAGCCGCTGGTAGGGATCTCTGTGCGAGAAGGACAGCTATATCGTTCCCTCGCAACATTCCAACTTATTTGTCCGGCCTAATCTTATCGAGCGGGCGGATAAGAATATCGATCGACGGCCGGTCCGCATACCATGTACAGTATAAGGCTCTTATAAAACTCTTATAATACTGTAGTGAATAAAATATTTTATAATGAATATTCTTATATGCCTAATTCCTTATTGCTACCTATACGGTTAATAATAAAGTCTTATGCTACGTGGAATATGTGTATGCGAATATAAAGTTTTTAAAGCTATGTGGATATAAAGTTAGAACGAATATATATATGTTTGTGTGCTTAAAATTATTATATTAAAGCGTTACATTTGCATTTAACTGTTTCATTCTTTTTCGCTTATATTTCTCAATTGAATTTAATGCCTTATTAAAAGATCTTTCATATATATATAATATTTATTACAATTTTTAAAGCGTTTGAATCGTCTGTTTGATTGTACAATGCAAATATAAGGTTTTAGTTATTTCTATAGTTTATTCATATGGTAGTTATTTTTGCGTCACCCGCTGGCGCGTTCGAGCGTTGGCTATATACGGGGTGACTCTTAACTATGAATACTATTTTATAAGTTAGAACTTTGTCTTGGACGAATAACTTTCTCCGGATTTTTACTTCTTTCACCTCCTATGGGTGAGTTAACAATAAATATATTATTTAAATAAAATTTGACGTGCGGCAAAGACGTCACAATAGCGATCTCAGCTTTGTGCGCTGCAATACGTATATCCTCAATTTCTGTAATGTCGTGCAAGAATTTTCGACTAAACTCACTTACTGACACGTAACTAAGACGTTCCGAAAAAACAAAACTTGCGTACATAGCGATTTTAACAATGTATGCCGTGAAGCGGTTCTTCTCAATTTCCTTGATGTTGCACAAGAATTTTAGACAAATCTCACTTTCTGACACGTAACTAAGACGTTTCGAACGAACAAAACTTGCGTACATAGCGATCTCAGCTTTGTGCGCAGAAAAACGTATATCCTCAATTTTCTTAATGTCGTGCAAGAATTTTCGACTAAACTCACTTACTGTCACGTAACTAAGACGTTCCGAACGAACAAAACTTGCGTACATAGCGATTTTAACAATGTATGCCGTGAAGCGGTTCTTCTCAATTTCCTTGATGTTGCACAAGAATTTTAGACAAATCTCACTTACTGACACGTAACTAAGACGTTTCGAACGAACAAAACTTGCGTAAATAGCGATCTCAGCTTTGTGCGCAGAAAAACGTATATCCTCAATTTCCTTTATGTCGTGCAAGAATTTTCGACTAAACTCACTTACTGACATGTAACTAAGACGTTCCGAACGTACAAAATTTGCGTACATAGCGACTTTAACAATGTATGCCGTGAAGCGGTTCTTCTCAGTTTCCTTGATGTTACACAAGAATTTTAGACAAATCTCACTTACTGACACGTAACTAAGACGTTTCGAACGAACAAAACTTGCGTACATAGCGATTTTATTAACAATGTATGCCGTGAAGCGGTTCTTCTCAATTTCCTTGATGTTGCACAAGAATTTTAGACAAATCTCACTTACTGACACGTAACTAAGATGTTTCGAACGACCAAAACTTGCGTACATAGCGATCTCAGCTTTGTGCGCTGCAATACGTATATCCTCAATTTCTGTAATGTCGTGCAAGAATTTTCGACTAAACTCACTTACTGACACGTAACTAAGACGTTCCGAAAAAACAAAACTTGCGTACATAGCGATTTTAACAATGTATGCCGTGAAGCGGTTCTTCTCAATTTCCTTGATGTTGCACAAGAATTTTAGACAAATCTCACTTACTGACACGTAACTAAGACGTTTCGAACGAACAAAACTTGCGTACATAGCGATCTCAGCTTTGTGCGCAGAAAAACGTATATCCTCAATTTTCTTAATGTCGTGCAAGAATTTTCGACTAAACTCACTTATTGACACGTAACTAAGACGCTCCGAACGAACAAAACTTGCGTACATAGCGATTTTAACAATGTATGCCGTGAAGCGGTTCTTCTCAATTTCCTTGATGTTGCACAAGAATTTTAGACAAATCTCACTTACTGACACGTAACTAAGACGTATCGAACGAACCAAACTTGCGTACATAGCGATCTCAGCTTTGTGCGCAGAAAAACGTATATCCTCAATTTTCTTAATGTCGTGCAAGAATTTTCGACTAAACTCACTTATTGACACGTAACTAAGACGTTCCGAACGGACAAAACTTGCGTACATAGCGATTTTAACAATGTATGCCGTGAAGCGGTTCTTCTCAATTTCCTTGATGTTGCACAAGAATTTTAGACAAATCTCACTTACTGACACGTAACTAAGACGTTTCGAACGAACAAAACTTGCGTAAATAGCGATCTCAGCTTTGTGCGCTGAAAAACGTATATCCTCAATTTCCTTAATGTCGTGCAAGAATTTTCGACTAAACTCACTTATTGACACGTAACTAAGACGCTCCGAACGAACAAAACTTGCGTACATAGCGATTTTAACAATGTATGCCGTGAAGCGGATCATCTCAATTTCCTTGATGTTGCACTAGAATTTTAGACAAATCTCACTTACTGACACGTAACTAAGACGTTTCGAACGAACAAAACTTGCGTACATAGCGATCTCAGCATTGTGCGCTGAAAACGTATATCCCCAATTTCCTTAATGTCTTGCAAGAATTTTCGACTAAACTCACTTATTGACACGTAACTAAGACGTTCCGAACGAACAAAACTTGCGTACATAGCGATTTTAACAATGTATGCCGTGAAGCGGTTCTTCTCAATTTCCTTGATGTTGCACAAGAATTTTGGACAAATCTCACTTACTGACACGTAACTAAGACGTAACGAACGAACAAAACTTGCGTACATAGTGATTTTAACAATGTATGCCGTGAAGCTGTTCTTCTCAATTTCCTTGATGTTGCACATGAATTTTAGACAAATCTCACTTACTGACACGTAACTAAGACGTATCGAACGAACAAAACTTGCGTACATAGCGATCTCAGCTTTGTGCGCAGAAAAACGTATATCCTCAATTTTCTTAATATCGTGCAAGAATTTTCGACTAAACTCACTTACTGTCACGTAACTAAGACGTTTCGAACGAACAAAACTTGCGTACATAGCGATCTCAGCTTTGTGCGCTGCAAAACGTATATCCTCAATTTCTTTAATGTCGTGCAAGAATTTTCGACTAAACTCACTTACTGACACGTAACTAAGACGTTCCGAACAAACAAAACTTGCGTACATAGCGATTTTAACAATGTATGCCGTGAAGCGGTTCTTCTCAATTTCCTTGATGTTGCACAAGAATTTTAGACAAATCTCACTTACCGACACGTAACTGAGACGTTTCGAACGAACAAAACTTGCGTACATAGCGATCTCAGCTTTGTGCGCAGAAAAACGTATATTCTCAATTTTCTTAATGTCGTGCAAGAATTTTCGACTAAACTCACTTACTGTCACGTAACTAAGACGTTTCGAACGAACAAAACTTGCGTACATAGCGATCTCAGCTTTGTGCGCTGCAAAACGTATATCCTCAATTTCTTTAATGTCGTGCAAGAATTTTCGACTAAACTCACTTACAAACACGTATCTAAGACGTTCTGAACAAACAAAACTTGCGTACATAGCGATTTTAACAATGTATGCCGTGAAGCGGTTCTTCTCAATTTCCTTGATGTTGCACAAGAATTTTAGACAAATCTCACTTACTGACACGTAACTAAGACGTTTCGAACGAACAAAACTTGCGTACATAGCGATCTCAGCTTTGTGCGCAGAAAAACGTATATCCTCAATTTCCTTAATGTCGTGCAAAAGTTTTCGACTAAACTCACTTACTGACACGTAACTAAGACGTTCCGAACGACAAAACTTGCGTACATAGCGATCTCAGCTTTGTGCGCAGAAAAACGTATATCCTCAATTTCCTTAATGTTGTGCAAAAATTTTCGACTAAACTCACTTACTGACACGTAACTAAGACGTTACGAACGAACAAAACTTGCGTACATAGCGATTTTAACAATGTATGCCGTGAAGCGGTTCTTCTCAATTTCCTTGATGTTGCACAAGAATTTTAGACAAATCTCGCTTACTGACAAGTAACTAAGACGTTTCGAACGAACAAAACTTGCGTACATAGCGATCTCAGCTTTGTGCGCAGAAAAACGTATATCCTCAATTTCCTTAATGTCGTGCAAAAATTTTCGACTAAACTCACTTACTGACACGTAACTAAGACGTTCCGAACGAACAAAACTTGCGTACATAGCGATCTCAGCTTTGTGCGCTGCAAAACGTATATCCTCAATTTCTTTAATGTCGTGCAAGAATTTTCGACTAAACTCACTTACTGACACGTAACTAAGACGTTTCGAACGAACAAAACTTGCGTACATAGCGATCTCAGCTTTGTGCGCAGAAAATCGTATATCCTCAATTTTCTTAATGTCGTGCAAGAATTTTCGACTAAACTCACTTACTGTCACGTAACTAAGACGTTCCGAACGAACAAAACTTGCGTACATAGCGATTTTAACAATGTATGCCGTGAAGCGGTTCTTCTCAATTTCCTTGATGTTGCACAAGAATTTTAGACAAATCTCACTTACTGACACGTAACTAAGACGTTTCGAACGAACAAAACTTGCGTACATAGCGATCTCAGCTTTGTGCGCAGAAAAACGTATATCCTCAATTTCTGTAATGTCGTGCAAGAATTTTCGACTAAACTCACTTACTGACACGTAACTAAGACGTTCCGAACAAACAAAACTTGCGTACATAGCGATTTTAACAATGTATGCCGTGAAGCGGTTCTTCTCAATTTCCTTGATGTTGCACAAGAATTTTAGACAAATCTCACTTACTGACACGTAACTAAGACGTTTCGAACGAACAAAACTTGCGTACATAGCGATCTCAGCTTTGTGCGCTGAAAAACGTATATCCTCAATTTCCTTAATGTCGTGCAAGAATTTTCGACTAAACTCACTTATTGACACGTAACTAAGACGCTCCGAACGAACAAAACTTGCGTACATAGCGATTTTAACAATGTATGCCGTGAAGCGGATCATCTCAATTTCCTTGATGTTGCACTAGAATTTTAGACAAATCTCACTTACTGACACGTAACTAAGACGTTTCGAACGAACAAAACTTGCGTACATAGCGATCTCAGCATTGTGCGCTGAAAACGTATATCCCCAATTTCCTTAATGTCTTGCAAGAATTTTCGACTAAACTCACTTATTGACACGTAACTAAGACGTTCCGAACGAACAAAACTTGCGTACATAGCGATTTTAACAATGTATGCCGTGAAGCGGTTCTTCTCAATTTCCTTGATGTTGCACAAGAATTTTGGACAAATCTCACTTACTGACACGTAACTAAGACGTAACGAACGAACAAAACTTGCGTACATAGTGATTTTAACAATGTATGCCGTGAAGCTGTTCTTCTCAATTTCCTTGATGTTGCACATGAATTTTAGACAAATCTCACTTACTGACACGTAACTAAGACGTATCGAACGAACAAAACTTGCGTACATAGCGATCTCAGCTTTGTGCGCAGAAAAACGTATATCCTCAATTTTCTTAATATCGTGCAAGAATTTTCGACTAAACTCACTTACTGTCACGTAACTAAGACGTTTCGAACGAACAAAACTTGCGTACATAGCGATCTCAGCTTTGTGCGCTGCAAAACGTATATCCTCAATTTCTTTAATGTCGTGCAAGAATTTTCGACTAAACTCACTTACTGACACGTAACTAAGACGTTCCGAACAAACAAAACTTGCGTACATAGCGATTTTAACAATGTATGCCGTGAAGCGGTTCTTCTCAATTTCCTTGATGTTGCACAAGAATTTTAGACAAATCTCACTTACCGACACGTAACTGAGACGTTTCGAACGAACAAAACTTGCGTACATAGCGATCTCAGCTTTGTGCGCAGAAAAACGTATATTCTCAATTTTCTTAATGTCGTGCAAGAATTTTCGACTAAACTCACTTACTGTCACGTAACTAAGACGTTTCGAACGAACAAAACTTGCGTACATAGCGATCTCAGCTTTGTGCGCTGCAAAACGTATATCCTCAATTTCTTTAATGTCGTGCAAGAATTTTCGACTAAACTCACTTACAAACACGTATCTAAGACGTTCTGAACAAACAAAACTTGCGTACATAGCGATTTTAACAATGTATGCCGTGAAGCGGTTCTTCTCAATTTCCTTGATGTTGCACAAGAATTTTAGACAAATCTCACTTACTGACACGTAACTAAGACGTTTCGAACGAACAAAACTTGCGTACATAGCGATCTCAGCTTTGTGCGCAGAAAAACGTATATCCTCAATTTCCTTAATGTCGTGCAAAAGTTTTCGACTAAACTCACTTACTGACACGTAACTAAGACGTTCCGAACGACAAAACTTGCGTACATAGCGATCTCAGCTTTGTGCGCAGAAAAACGTATATCCTCAATTTCCTTAATGTTGTGCAAAAATTTTCGACTAAACTCACTTACTGACACGTAACTAAGACGTTACGAACGAACAAAACTTGCGTACATAGCGATTTTAACAATGTATGCCGTGAAGCGGTTCTTCTCAATTTCCTTGATGTTGCACAAGAATTTTAGACAAATCTCGCTTACTGACAAGTAACTAAGACGTTTCGAACGAACAAAACTTGCGTACATAGCGATCTCAGCTTTGTGCGCAGAAAAACGTATATCCTCAATTTCCTTAATGTCGTGCAAAAATTTTCGACTAAACTCACTTACTGACACGTAACTAAGACGTTCCGAACGAACAAAACTTGCGTACATAGCGATCTCAGCTTTGTGCGCTGCAAAACGTATATCCTCAATTTCTTTAATGTCGTGCAAGAATTTTCGACTAAACTCACTTACTGACACGTAACTAAGACGTTTCGAACGAACAAAACTTGCGTACATAGCGATCTCAGCTTTGTGCGCAGAAAATCGTATATCCTCAATTTTCTTAATGTCGTGCAAGAATTTTCGACTAAACTCACTTACTGTCACGTAACTAAGACGTTCCGAACGAACAAAACTTGCGTACATAGCGATTTTAACAATGTATGCCGTGAAGCGGTTCTTCTCAATTTCCTTGATGTTGCACAAGAATTTTAGACAAATCTCACTTACTGACACGTAACTAAGACGTTTCGAACGAACAAAACTTGCGTACATAGCGATCTCAGCTTTGTGCGCAGAAAAACGTATATCCTCAATTTCTGTAATGTCGTGCAAGAATTTTCGACTAAACTCACTTACTGACACGTAACTAAGACGTTCCGAACAAACAAAACTTGCGTACATAGCGATTTTAACAATGTATGCCGTGAAGCGGTTCTTCTCAATTTCCTTGATGTTGCACAAGAATTTTAGACAAATCTCACTTACTGACACGTAACTAAGACGTTTCGAACGAACAAAACTTGCGTACATAGCGATCTCAGCTTTGTGCGCAGAAAAACGTATATCCTCAATTTCCTTAATGTCGTGCAAAAATTTTCGACTAAACTCACTTACTGACACGTAACGAAGACGTTCCGAACGAACAAAACTTGCGTACATAGCGATTTTAACAATGTATGCCGTGAAGCGGTTCTTCTCAATTTCCTTGATGTTGCACAAGAATTTTAGACAAATCTCACTTACTGACAAGTAACTAAGACGTTTCGAACGAACAAAACTTGCGAACATAGCGATCTCAGCTTTGTGCGCAGAAAAACGTATATCCTCAATTTCCTTAATGTCGTGCAAAAATTTTCGACTAAACTCACTTACTGACACGTAACTAAGACGTTCCGAACGAACAAAACTTGCGTACATAGCGATCTCAGCTTTGTGCGCTGCAAAACGTATATCCTCAATTTCCTTAATGTCGTGCAAAAATTTTCGACTAAACTCACTGACACGTAACTAAGACGTTCCGAACGAACAAAACTTGCGTACATAGCGATCTCAGCTTTGTGCGCTGCAAAACGTATATCCTCAATTTCCTTAATGTCGTGCAAAAATTTTCGACTAAACTCACTGACACGTAACTAAGACGTTCCGAACGAACAAAACTTGCGTACATAGCGATCTCAGCTTTGTGCGCAGAAAAACGTATATCCTCAATTTTCTTAATGTCGTGCAAGAATTTTCGACTAAACTCACTTACTGACACGTAACTAAGACGTTCCGAACGAACAAAACTTGCGTACATAGCGATCTCAGCTTTGTGCGCTGCAAAACGTATATCCTCAATTTCTTTAATGTCGTGCAAGAATTTTCGACTAAACTCACTTACTGACACGTAACTAAGACGTTTCGAACGAACAAAACTTGCGTACATAGCGATCTCAGCTGTGTGCGCAGAAAAACGTATATCCTCAATTTTCTTAATGTCGTGCAAGAATTTTCGACTAAACTCACTTACTGTCACGTAACTAAGACGTTCCGAACGAACAAAACTTGCGTACATAGCGATCTCAGCTTTGTGCGCAGAAAAACGTATATCCTCAATTTCCTTAATGTCGTGCAAAAATTTTCGACTAAACTCACTTACTGACACGTAACTAAGACGTTCCGAACAAACAAAACTTGCGTACATAGCGATCTCAGCTTTGTGCGCTGCAAAACGTATATCCTCAATTTCTTTAATGTCGTGCAAGAATTTTCGACTAAACTCACTTACTGACACGTAACTAAGACGTTTCGAACGAACAAAACTTGCGTACATAGCGATCTCAGCTTTGTGCGCAGAAAAACGTATATCCTCAATTTTCTTAATGTCGTGCAAGAATTTTCGACTAGACTCACTTACTGTCACGTAACTAAGACGTTCCGAACGAACAAAACTTGCGTACATAGTGATTTTAACAAAGTATGCCGTGAAGCGGTTCTTCTCAATTTCCTTGATGTTGCACAAGAATTTTAGACAAATCTCACTTACTGACACGTAACTAAGACGTTTCGAACGAACAAAACCTGCGTACATAGCGATCTCAGCTTTGTGCGCAGAAAAACGTATATCCTCAATTTCCTTAATGTCGTGCAAGAATTTTCGACTAAACTCACTTACTGACATGTAACTAAGACGTTCCGAACGTACAAAATTTGCGTACATAGCGACTTTAACAATGTATTCCGTGGAGCGGTTCTTCTCAGTTTCCTTGATGTTACACAAGAATTTTAGACAAATCTCACTTACTGACACGTAACTAAGACGTTTCGAACGAACAAAACTTGCGTACATAACGATCTTAGCTTTGTGCGCAGAAAAACGTATATCCTCAATTTTCTTAATGTCGTGCAAGAATTTTCGACTAAACTCACTTACTGTCACGTAACTAAGATGTTTCGAACGAACAAAACTTGCGTACATAGCGATCTCAGCTTTGTGCGCTGCAATACGTATATCCTCAATTTCTGTAATGTCGTGCAAGAATTTTCGACTAAACTCACTTACTGACACGTAACTAAGACGTTCCGAACAAACAAAACTTGCGTACATAGCGATTTTAACAATGTATACCGTGAAGCGGTTCTTCTCAATTTCCTTGATGTTGCACAAGAATTTTAGACAAATCTCACTTACTGACACGTAACTAAGACGTTTCGAACGAACAAAACTTGCGTACATAGCGATCTCAGCTTTGTGCGCAGAAAAACGTATATCCTCAATTTCCTTAATGTCGTGCAAAAATTTTCGACTAAACTCACTTACTGACACGTAACTAAGACGTTCCGAACGAACAAAGCTTGCGTACATAGCGATCTCAGCTTTGTGCGCTGCAAAACGTATATCCTCAATTTCTTTAATGTCGTGCAAGAATTTTCGACTAAACTCACTTACTGACACGTAACTAAGACGTTCCGAACGAACAAAACTTGCGTACATAGCGATCTCAGCTTTGTGCGCTGCAAAACGTATATCCTCAATTTCTTTAATGTCGTGCAAGAATTTTCGACTAAACTCACTTATTGACACGTAACTAAGACGTTTCGAACGAACAAAACTTGCGTACATAGCGATCTCAGCTTTGTGCGCAGAAAATCGTATATCCTCAATTTTCTTAATGTCGTGCAAGAATTTTCGACTAAACTCACTTACTGTCACGTAACTAAGACGTTCCGAACGAACAAAACTTGCGTACATAGCGATTTTAACAATGTATGCCGTGAAGCGGTTCTTCTCAATTTCCTTGATGTTGCACAAGAATTTTAGACAAATCTCACTTACTGACACGTAACTAAGACGTTTCGAACGAACAAAACTTGCGTACATAGCGATCTCAGCTTTGTGCGCAGAAAAACGTATATCCTCAATTTCCTTAATGTCGTGCAAAAATTTTCGACTAAACTCACTTACTGACACGTAACTAAGACGTTCCGAACGAACAAAACTTGCGTACATAGCGATCTCAGCTTTGTGCGCTGCAAAACGTATATCCTCAATTTCCTTAATGTCGTGCAAAAATTTTCGACTAAACTCACTGACACGTAACTAAGACGTTCCGAACGAACAAAACTTGCGTACATAGCGATCTCAGCTTTGTGCGCTGCAAAACGTATATCCTCAATTTCCTTAATGTCGTGCAAAAATTTTCGACTAAACTCACTGACACGTAACTAAGACGTTCCGAACGAACAAAACTTGCGTACATAGCGATCTCAGCTTTGTGCGCAGAAAAACGTATATCCTCAATTTTCTTAATGTCGTGCAAGAATTTTCGACTAAACTCACTTACTGACACGTAACTAAGACGTTCCGAACGAACAAAACTTGCGTACATAGCGATCTCAGCTTTGTGCTCTGCAAAACGTATATCCTCAATTTCTTTAATGTCGTGCAAGAATTTTCGACTAAACTCACTTACTGACACGTAACTAAGACGTTTCGAACGAACAAAACTTGCGTACATAGCGATCTCAGCTGTGTGCGCAGAAAAACGTATATCCTCAATTTTCTTAATGTCGTGCAAGAATTTTCGACTAAACTCACTTACTGTCACGTAACTAAGACGTTCCGAACGAACAAAACTTGCGTACATAGCGATCTCAGCTTTGTGCGCAGAAAAACGTATATCCTCAATTTCCTTAATGTCGTGCAAAAATTTTCGACTAAACTCACTTACTGACACGTAACTAAGACGTTCCGAACAAACAAAACTTGCGTACATAGCGATCTCAGCTTTGTGCGCGGCAAAACGTATATCCTCAATTTCTTTAATGTCGTGCAAGAATTTTCGACTAAACTCACTAACTGACACGTAACCAAGACGTTTCGAACGAACAAAACTTGCGTACATAGCGATCTCAGCTTTGTGCGCAGAAAACGTATATCCTCAATTTTCTTAATGTCGTGCAAGAATTTTCGACTAGACTCACTTACTGACACGTAACTAAGACGTTTCGAACGAACAAAACTTGCGTACATAGCGATTTTAACAAAGTATGCCGTGAAGCGGTTCTTCTCAATTTCCTTGATGTTGCACAAGAATTTTAGACAAATCTCACTTACTGACACGTAACTAAGACGTTTCGAACGAACAAAACCTGCGTACATAGCGATCTCAGCTTTGTGCGCAGAAAAACGTATATCCTCAATTTCCTTAATGTCGTGCAAAAATTTTCGACTAAACTCACTTACTGACACGTAACTAAGACGTTCCGAACGAACAAAACTTGCGTACATAGCGATTTTAACCATGTATGCCGTGAAGCGGTTCTTCTAAATTTCCTTGATGTTGCTCAAAAATTTTAGACAAATCTCACTTACTGACACGTAACTAAGACGTTTCGAACGAACAAAACTTGCGTAAATAGCGATCTCAGCTTTGTGCGCAGAAAAACGTATATCCTCAATTTCCTTTATGTCGTGCAAGAATTTTCGACTAAACTCACTTACTGACATGTAACTAAGACGTTCCGAACGTACAAAATTTGCGTACATAGCGACTTTAACAATGTATGCCGTGAAGCGGTTCTTCTCAGTTTCCTTGATGTTACACAAGAATTTTAGACAAATCTCACTTACTGACACGTAACTAAGACGTTTCGAACGAACAAAACTTGCGTACATAGCGATCTTAGCTTTGTGCGCAGAAAAACGTATATCCTCAATTTTCTTAATGTCGTGCAAGAATTTTCGACTAAACTCACTTACTGTCACGTAACTAAGATGTTTCGAACGAACCAAACTTGCGTACATAGCGATCTCAGCTTTGTGCGCTGCAATACGTATATCCTCAATTTCTGTAATGTCGTGCAAGAATTTTCGACTAAACTCACTTACTGTCACGTAACTAAGACGTTCCGAACGTACAAAATTTGCGTACATAGCGACTTTAACAATGTATGCCGTGAAGCGGTTCTTCTCAGTTTCCTTGATGTTACACAAGAATTTTAGACAAATCTCACTTACTGACACGTAACTAAGACGTATCGAACGAACAAAACTTGCGTACATAGCGATCTCAGCTTTGTGCGCAGAAAAACGTATATCCTCAATTTCCTTAATGTCGTGCAAAAATTTTCGACTAAACTCACTTACTGACACGTAACTAAGACGTTCCGAACCAACAAAACTTGCGTACATAGCGATCTCAGCTTTGTGCGCTGCAAAACGTATATCCTCAATTTCTTTAATGTCGTGCAAGAATTTTCGACTAAACTCACTTACTGACACGTAACTAAGACGTTTCGAACGAACAAAACTTGCGTACAAAGCGATTTCAACAATGTATGCCGTGAAGCGGTTCTTCTAAATTTCCTTGATGTTGCTCAAAAATTTTAGACAAATCTCACTTACTGACACGTAACTAAGACGTTTCGAACGAACAAAACTTGCGTAAATAGCGATCTCAGCTTTGTGCGCAGAAAAACGTATATCCTCAATTTCCTTTATGTCGTGCAAGAATTTTCGACTAAACTCACTTACTGACATGTAACTAAGACGTTCCGAACGTACAAAATTTGCGTACATAGCGACTTTAACAATGTATGCCGTGAAGCGGTTCTTCTCAGTTTCCTTGATGTTACTCAAGAATTTTAGACAAATCTCACTTACTGACACGTAACTAAGACGTTTCGAACGAACAAAACTTGCGTACATAGCGATTTTAACAATGTATGCCGTGAAGCGGTTCTTCTCAATTTCCTTCATGTTGCACAAGAATTTTAGACAAATCTCACTTACTGACACGTAACTAAGACGTTTCGAACGAACAAAACTTGCGTACATAGCGATCTCAGCTTTGTGCGCAGAAAGACGTATATCCTCAATTTTCTTAATGTCGTGCAAGAATTTTCGACTAAACTCACTTACTGACACGTAACTAAGACGTTCCGAACGAACAAAACTTGCGTACATAGCGATCTCAGCTTTGTGCGCAGAAAAACGTATATCCTCAATTTTCTTAATGTCGTGCAAGAATTTTCGACTAAACTCACTTACTGTCACGTAACTAAGACGTTCCGAACGAACAAAACTTGCGTACATAGCGATTTTAACAATGTATGCCGTGAAGCGGTTCTTCTCAATTTCCTTGATGTTGCACAAGAATTTTAGACAAATCTCACTTACTGACACGTAACTAAGACGTTTCGAACGAACAAAACTTGCGTAAATAGCGATCTCAGCTTTGTGCGCAGAAAAACGTATATCCTCAATTTCCTTTATGTCGTGCAAGAATTTTCGACTAAACTCACTTACTGACATGTAACTAAGACGTTCCGAACGTACAAAATTTGCGTACATAGCGACTTTAACAATGTATGCCGTGAAGCGGTTCTTCTCAGTTTCCTTGATGTTACACAAGAATTTTAGACAAATCTCACTTACTGACACGTAACTAAGACGTTTCGAACGAACAAAACTTGCGTACATAGCGATTTTAACAATGTATGCCGTGAAGCGGTTCTTCTCAATTTCCTTGATGTTGCACAAGAATTTTAGACAAATCTCACTTACTGACACGTAACTAAGACGTTTCGAACGAACAAAACTTGCGTACATAGCGATCTCAGCTTTGTGCGCAGAAAAACGTATATCCTCAATTTTCATAATGTCGTGCAAGAATTTTCGACTAAACTCACTTACTGTCACGTAACTAAGATGTTTCGAACGAACAAAACTTGCGTACATAGCGATCTCAGCTTTGTGCGCTGCAATACGTATATCCTCAATTTCTGTAATGTCGTGCAAGAATTTTCGACTAAACTCACTTACTGACACGTAACTAAGACGTTCCGAAAAAACAAAACTTGCGTACATAGCGATTTTAACAATGTATGCCGTGAAGCGGTTCTTCTCAATTTCCTTGATGTTGCACAAGAATTTTAGACAAATCTCACTTTCTGACACGTAACTAAGACGTTTCGAACGAACAAAACTTGCGTACATAGCGATCTCAGCTTTGTGCGCAGAAAAACGTATATCCTCAATTTTCTTAATGTCGTGCAAGAATTTTCGACTAAACTCACTTACTGTCACGTAACTAAGACGTTCCGAACGAACAAAACTTGCGTACATAGCGATTTTAACAATGTATGCCGTGAAGCGGTTCTTCTCAATTTCCTTGATGTTGCACAAGAATTTTAGACAAATCTCACTTACTGACACGTAACTAAGACGTTTCGAACGAACAAAACTTGCGTAAATAGCGATCTCAGCTTTGTGCGCAGAAAAACGTATATCCTCAATTTCCTTTATGTCGTGCAAGAATTTTCGACTAAACTCACTTACTGACATGTAACTAAGACGTTCCGAACGTACAAAATTTGCGTACATAGCGACTTTAACAATGTATGCCGTGAAGCGGTTCTTCTCAGTTTCCTTGATGTTACACAAGAATTTTAGACAAATCTCACTTACTGACACGTAACTAAGACGTTTCGAACGAACAAAACTTGCGTACATAGCGATTTTATTAACAATGTATGCCGTGAAGCGGTTCTTCTCAATTTCCTTGATGTTGCACAAGAATTTTAGACAAATCTCACTTACTGACACGTAACTAAGATGTTTCGAACGACCAAAACTTGCGTACATAGCGATCTCAGCTTTGTGCGCTGCAATACGTATATCCTCAATTTCTGTAATGTCGTGCAAGAATTTTCGACTAAACTCACTTACTGACACGTAACTAAGACGTTCCGAAAAAACAAAACTTGCGTACATAGCGATTTTAACAATGTATGCCGTGAAGCGGTTCTTCTCAATTTCCTTGATGTTGCACAAGAATTTTAGACAAATCTCACTTACTGACACGTAACTAAGACGTTTCGAACGAACAAAACTTGCGTACATAGCGATCTCAGCTTTGTGCGCAGAAAAACGTATATCCTCAATTTTCTTAATGTCGTGCAAGAATTTTCGACTAAACTCACTTATTGACACGTAACTAAGACGCTCCGAACGAACAAAACTTGCGTACATAGCGATTTTAACAATGTATGCCGTGAAGCGGTTCTTCTCAATTTCCTTGATGTTGCACAAGAATTTTAGACAAATCTCACTTACTGACACGTAACTAAGACGTATCGAACGAACCAAACTTGCGTACATAGCGATCTCAGCTTTGTGCGCAGAAAAACGTATATCCTCAATTTTCTTAATGTCGTGCAAGAATTTTCGACTAAACTCACTTATTGACACGTAACTAAGACGTTCCGAACGGACAAAACTTGCGTACATAGCGATTTTAACAATGTATGCCGTGAAGCGGTTCTTCTCAATTTCCTTGATGTTGCACAAGAATTTTAGACAAATCTCACTTACTGACACGTAACTAAGACGTTTCGAACGAACAAAACTTGCGTAAATAGCGATCTCAGCTTTGTGCGCTGAAAAACGTATATCCTCAATTTCCTTAATGTCGTGCAAGAATTTTCGACTAAACTCACTTATTGACACGTAACTAAGACGCTCCGAACGAACAAAACTTGCGTACATAGCGATTTTAACAATGTATGCCGTGAAGCGGATCATCTCAATTTCCTTGATGTTGCACTAGAATTTTAGACAAATCTCACTTACTGACACGTAACTAAGACGTTTCGAACGAACAAAACTTGCGTACATAGCGATCTCAGCATTGTGCGCTGAAAACGTATATCCCCAATTTCCTTAATGTCTTGCAAGAATTTTCGACTAAACTCACTTATTGACACGTAACTAAGACGTTCCGAACGAACAAAACTTGCGTACATAGCGATTTTAACAATGTATGCCGTGAAGAGGTTCTTCTCAATTTCCTTGATGTTGCACAAGAATTTTGGACAAATCTCACTTACTGACACGTAACTAAGACGTAACGAACGAACAAAACTTGCGTACATAGTGATTTTAACAATGTATGCCGTGAAGCTGTTCTTCTCAATTTCCTTGATGTTGCACATGAATTTTAGACAAATCTCACTTACTGACACGTAACTAAGACGTATCGAACGAACAAAACTTGCGTACATAGCGATCTCAGCTTTGTGCGCAGAAAAACGTATATCCTCAATTTTCTTAATATCGTGCAAGAATTTTCGACTAAACTCACTTACTGTCACGTAACTAAGACGTTTCGAACGAACAAAACTTGCGTACATAGCGATCTCAGCTTTGTGCGCTGCAAAACGTATATCCTCAATTTCTTTAATGTCGTGCAAGAATTTTCGACTAAACTCACTTACTGACACGTAACTAAGACGTTCCGAACAAACAAAACTTGCGTACATAGCGATTTTAACAATGTATGCCGTGAAGCGGTTCTTCTCAATTTCCTTGATGTTGCACAAGAATTTTAGACAAATCTCACTTACCGACACGTAACTGAGACGTTTCGAACGAACAAAACTTGCGTACATAGCGATCTCAGCTTTGTGCGCAGAAAAACGTATATCCTCAATTTTCTTAATGTCGTGCAAGAATTTTCGACTAAACTCACTTACTGTCACGTAACTAAGACGTTTCGAACGAACAAAACTTGCGTACATAGCGATCTCAGCTTTGTGCGCTGCAAAACGTATATCCTCAATTTCTTTAATGTCGTGCAAGAATTTTCGACTAAACTCACTTACAAACACGTATCTAAGACGTTCTGAACAAACAAAACTTGCGTACATAGCGATTTTAACAATGTATGCCGTGAAGCGGTTCTTCTCAATTTCCTTGATGTTGCACAAGAATTTTAGACAAATCTCACTTACTGACACGTAACTAAGACGTTTCGAACGAACAAAACTTGCGTACATAGCGATCTCAGCATTGTGCGCTGAAAACGTATATCCCCAATTTCCTTAATGTCGTGCAAGAATTTTCGACTAAACTCACTTATTGACACGTAACTAAGACGTTCCGAACGAACAAAACTTGCGTACATAGCGATTTTAACAATGTATGCCGTGAAGCGGTTCTTCTCAATTTCCTTGATGTTGCACAAGAATTTTAGACAAATCTCACTTACTGACACGTAACTAAGACGTATCGAACGAACAAAACTTGCGTACATAGCGATCTCAGCTTTGTGCGCAGAAAAACGTATATCCTCAATTTTCTTAATGTCGTGCAAGAATTTTCGATTAAACTCACTTACTGTCACGTAACTAAGACGTTTCGAACGAACAAAACTTGCGTACATAGCGATCTCAGCTTTGTGCGCTGCAAAACGTATATTCTCAATTTCCGTAATGTCGTGCAAGATTTTTCGACTAAACTCACTTATTGACACGTAACTAAGACGTTCCGAACAAACAAAACTTGCGTACATAGCGATTTTAACAATGTATGCCGTGAAGCTGTTCTTCTCAATTTCCTTGATGTTGCACATGAATTTTAGACAAATCTCACTTACTGACACGTAACTAAGATGTATCGAACGAACAAAACTTGCGTACATAGCGATCTCAGCTTTGTGCGCTGCAAAACGTATATCCTCAATTTCTTTAATGTCGTGCAAGAATTTTCGACTAAACTCACTTACTGACACGTAACTAAGACGTTTCGAACGAACAAAACTTGCGTACATAGCGATCTCAGCTTTGTGCGCTGAAAAACGTATATCCTCAATTTTCTTAATGTCGTGCAAGAATTTTCGACTAAACTCACTTACTGTCACGTATCCAATACGTTTCGAACGAACAAAACTTGCGTACATAGCGATCTCAGCTTTGTGCGCTGCAAAACGTATATCCTCAATTTCTTTAATGTCGTGCAAGAATTTTCGACTAAACTCACTTACTGACACGTAACTAAGACGTTCCGATTAAACAAAACTTGCGAACATAGCGATTTTAACAAGGTATGCCGTGAAGCGGTTCTTCTCAATTTCCTTGATGTTGCACAAGAATTTTAGACAAATCTCACTTACTGACACGTAACTAAGACGTTTCGAACGAACAAAACTTGCGTACATAGCGATCTCAGCTTTGTGCGCAGAAAAACGTATATCCTCAATTTCCTTAATGTCGTGCAAAAGTTTTCGACTAAACTCACTTACTGACACGTAACTAAGACGTTCCGAACGGACAAAACTTGCGTACATAGCGATTTTAACAATGTATGCCGTGAAGCGGTTCTTCTCAATTTCCTTGATGTTGCACAAGAATTTTAGACAAATCTCACTTACTGACACGTAACTAAGACGTTTCGAACGAACAAAACTTGCGTAAATAGCGATCTCAGCTTTGTGCACAGAAAAACGTATATCCTCAATTTCCTTAATGTCGTGCAAAAATTTTCGACTAAACTCACTTACTGACACGTAACTAAGACGTTCCGAACGAACAAAACTTGCGTACATAGTGATTTTAACAATGTATGCCGTGAAGCTGTTCTTCTCAATTTCCTTGATGTTGCATAAGAATTTTAGACAAATCTCACTTACTGACACGTAACTAAGACGTAACGAACGAACAAAACTTGCGTACATAGTGATTTTAACAATGTATGCCGTGAAGCGGATCATCTCAATTTCCTTGATGTTGCACAAGAATTTTAGACAAATCTCACTTACTGACACGTAACTAAGACGTTTCGAACGAACAAAACTTGCGTACATAGCGATCTCAGCATTGTGCGCTGAAAACGTATATCCCCAATTTCCTTAATGTCGTGCAAGAATTTTCGACTAAACTCACTTATTGACACGTAACTAAGACGTTCCGAACGAACAAAACTTGCGTACATAGCGATTTTAACAATGTATGCCGTGAAGCGGTTCTTCTCAATTTCCTTGATGTTGCACAAGAATTTTAGACAAATCTCACTTACTGACACGTAACTAAGACGTATCGAACGAACAAAACTTGCGTACATAGCGATCTCAGCTTTGTGCGCAGAAATACGTATATCCTCAATTTTCTTAATGTCGTGCAAGAATTTTCGACTAAACTCACTTACTGTCACGTATCCAAGACGTTTCGAACGAACAAAATTTGCGTACATAGCGATCTCAGCTTTGTGCGCTGCAAAACGTATATCCTCAATTTCTTTAATGTCGTGCAAGAATTTTCGACTAAACTCACTTACTGACACGTAACTAAGACGTTCCGAACAAACAAAACTTGCGTACATAGCGATTTTAACAATGTATGCCGTGAAGCGGTTCTTCTCAATTTCCTTGATGTTGCACAAGAATTTTAGACAAATCTCACTTACTGACACGTAACTAAGACGTTTCGAACGAACAAAACTTGCGTACATAGCGATCTCAGCTTTGTGCGCAGAAAAACGTATATCCTCAATTTTCTTAATGTCGTGCAAGAATTTTCGACTAAACTCACTTACTGTCACGTAACTAAGACGTTTCGAACGAACAAAACTTGCGTACATAGCGATCTCAGCTTTGTGCGCTGCAAAACGTATATCCTCAATTACTTTAATGTCGTGCAAGAATTTTCGACTAAACTCACTTACTGACACGTAACTAAGACGTTCCGAACAAACAAAACTTGCGTACATAGCGATTTTAACAAGGTATGCCGTGAAGCGGTTCTTCTCAATTTCCTTGATGTTGCACAAGAATTTTAGACAAATCTCACTTACTGACACGTAACTAAGACGTTTCGAACGAACAAAACTTGCGTACATAGCGATCTCAGCTTTGTGCGCAGAAAAACGTATATCCTCAATTTCCTTAATGTCGTGCAAAAGTTTTCGACTAAACTCACTTACTGACACGTAACTAAGACGTTCCGAACGGACAAAACTTGCGTACATAACGATTTTAACAATGTATGCCGTGAAGCGGTTCTTCTCAATTTCCTTGATGTTGCACAAGAATTTTAGACAAATCTCACTTACTGACACGTAACTAAGACGTTTCGAACGAACAAAACTTGCGTAAATAGCGATCTCAGCTTTGTGCACAGAAAAACGTATATCCTCAATTTCCTTAATGTCGTGCAAAAATTTTCGACTAAACTCACTTACTGACACGTAACTAAGACGTTCCGAACGAACAAAACTTGCGTACATAGTGATTTTAACAATGTATGCCGTGAAGCGGTTCTTCTCAATTTCCTTGATGTTGCACAAGAATTTTAGACAAATCTCACTTACTGACACGTAACTAAGACGTATCGAACGAACAAAACTTGCGTACATAGCGATCTCAGCTTTGTGCACAGAAAAACGTATATCCTCAATTTCCTTAATGTCGTGCAAAAATTTTCGACTAAACTCACTTACTGACACGTAACTAAGACGTTCCGAACGAACAAAACTTGCGTACATAGTGATTTTAACAATGTATGCCGTGAAGCGGTTCTTCTCAATTTCCTTGATGTTGCACAAGAATTTTAGACAAATCTCACTTACTGACACGTAACTAAGACGTATCGAACGAACAAAACTTGCGTACATAGCGATCTCAGCTTTGTGCGCAGAAAAACGTATATCCTCAATTTTCTTAATGTCGTGCAAGAATTTTCGACTATACTCACTTATTGACACTTAACTAAGACGCTCCGAACGAACAAAACTTGCGTACATAGCGATTTTAACAATGTAGGCCGTGAAGCAGTTCTTCTCAATTTCCTTGATGTTGCACAAGAATTTTAGACAAATCTCACTTACTGACACGTAACTAAGACGTATCGAACGAACAAAACTTGCGTACATAGCGATCTCAGCTTTGTGCGCAGAAAAACGTATATCCTCAATTTTCTTAATGTCGTGCAAGAATTTTCGACTAAACTCACTTATTGACACGTAACTAAGACGTTCCGAACGGACAAAACTTGCGTACATAGCGATTTTAACAATGTATGCCGTGAAGCGGTTCTTCTCAATTTCCTTGATGTTGCACAAGAATTTTAGACAAATCTCACTTACTGACACGTAACTAAGACGTTTCGAACGAACAAAACTTGCGTACATAGCGATCTCAGCATTGTGCGCTGAAAACGTATATCCCCAATTTCCTTAATGTCGTGCAAGAATTTTCGACTAAACTCACTTATTGACACGTAACTAAGACGTTCCGAACGAACAAAACTTGCGTACATAGCGATTTTAACAATGTATGCCGTGAAGCGGTTCTTCTCAATTTCCTTGATGTTGCACAAGAATTTTAGACAAATCTCACTTACTGACACGTAACTAAGACGTATCGAACGAACAAAACTTGCGTACATAGCGATCTCAGCTTTGTGCGCTGCAAAACGTATATCCTCAATTTCTTTAATGTCGTGCAAGAATTTTCGACTAAACTCACTTACTGACACGTAACTAAGACGTTTCGAACGAACAAAACTTGCGTACATAGCGATCTCAGCTTTGTGCGCAGAAAAACGTATATCCTCAATTTCCTTAATGTCGTGCAAAAATTTTCGACTAAACTCACTTACTGACACGTAACTAAGACGTTCCAAACGAACAAAACTTGCGTACATAGCGATTTTAACAATGTATGCCGTGAAGCGGTTCTTCTCAATTTCCTTGATGTTGCACAAGTATTTTAGACAAATCTCACTTACTGACACGTAACTAAGACGTTTCGAACGAACAAAACTTGCGTACATAGCGATCTCAGCTTTGTGCGCTGCAAAACGTATATTCTCAATTTCCTTAATGTCGTGCAAGATTTTTCGACTAAACTCACTTATTGACACGTAACTAAGACGTTCCGAACGAACAAAACTTGCGTACATAGCGATTTTAACAATGTATGCCGTGAAGCGGTTCTTCTCAATTTCCTTGATGTTGCACAAGAATTTTAGACAAATCTCACTTACTGACACGTAACTAAAACGTATCGAACGAACAAAACTTGCGTACATAGCGATCTCAGCTTTGTGCGCAGAAAAACGTATATCCTCAATTTCCTTAATGTCGTGCAAGAATTTTCGACTAAACTCACTTATTGACACGTAACTAAGACGTTCCGAACGAACAAAACTTGCGTACATAGCGATTTTAACAATGTATGCCGTGAAGCGGTTCTTCTCAATTTCCTTGATGTTGCACAAGAATTTTAGACAAATCTCACTTACTGACACGTAACTAAGACGTATCGAACGAACAAAACTTGCGTACATAGCGATTTTAACAATGTATGCCGTGAAGCGGATCATCTCAATTTCCTTGATGTTGCACAACAATTTTAGACAAATCTCACTTACTGAGACGTAACTAAGACGTTTCGAACGAACAAAACTTGCGTACATAGCGATCTCAGCATTGTGCGCTGAAAACGTATATCCCCAATTTCCTTAATGTCGTGCAAGAATTTTCGACTAAACTCACTTATTGACACGTAACTAAGACGTTCCGAACGAACAAAACTTGCGTACATAGCGATTTTAACAATGTATGCCGTGAAGCGGATCATCTCAATTTCCTTGATGTTGCACAAGAATTTTAGACAAATCTCACTTACTGAGACGTAACTAAGACGTTTCGAACGAACAAAACTTGCGTACATAGCGATCTCAGCATTGTGCGCTGAAAACGTATATCCCCAATTTCCTCAATGTCGTGCAAGAATTTTCGACTAAACTCACTTATTGACACGTAACTAAGACGTTCCGAACGAACAAAACTTGCGTACATAGCGATTTTAACAATGTATGCCGTGAAGCGGTTCTTCTCAATTTCCTTGATGTTGCACAAGATTTTTAGACAAATCTCACTTACTGACACGTAACTAAGACGTTTCGAACGAACAAAACTTGCGTACATAGCGATCTCAGCTTTGTGCGCAGAAAAACGTATATCCTCAATTTTCTTAATGTCGTGCAAGAATTTTCGACTAAACTCACTTACTGTCACGTAACTAAGACGTTTCGAACGAACAAAACTTGCGTACATAGCGATCTCAGCTTTGTGCGCTGCAAAACGTATATCCTCAATTTCTTTAATGTCGTGCAAGAATTTTCGACTAAACTCACTTACTGACACGTAACTAAGACGTTCCGAACAAACAAAACTTGCGTACATAGCGATTTTAACAATGTATGCCGTGAAGCGGTTCTTCTCAATTTCCTTGATGTTGCACAAGAATTATAGACAAATCTCACTTACTGACACGTAACTAAGACGTTTCGAACGAACAAAACTTGCGTACATAGCGATCTCAGCTTTGTGCGCAGAAAAACGTATATCCTCAATTTTCTTAATGTCGTGCAAGAATTTTCGACTAAACTCACTTACTGTCACGTAACTAAGACGTTTCGAACGAACAAAACTTGCGTACATAGCGATCTCAGCTTTGTGCGCTGCAAAACGTATATTCTCAATTTCCTTAATGTCGTGCAAGATTTTTCGACTAAACTCACTTATTGACACGTAACTAAGACGTTCCGAACCAACAAAACTTGCGTACATAGCGATTTTAACAATGTATGCCGTGAAACGGTTCTTCTCAATTTCCTTGATGTTGCACAAGAATTTTAGACAAATCTCACTTACTGACACGTAACTAAGACGTATCGAACGAACAAAACATGCGTACATAGCGATCTCAGCTTTGTGCGCAGAAAAACGTATATCCTCAATTTCCTTAATGTCGTGCAAGAATTTTCGACTAAACTCACTTATTGACACGTAACTAAGACGTTCCGAACGAACAAAACTTGCGTACATAGCGATTTTAACAATGTATGCCGTGAAGCTGTTCTTCTCAATTTCCTTGATGTTGCACATGAATTTTAGACAAATCTCACTTACTGACACGTAACTAAGATGTATCGAACGAACAAAACTTGCGTACATAGCGATCTCAGCTTTGTGCGCTGCAAAACGTATATCCTCAATTTCTTTAATGTCGTGCAAGAATTTTCGACTAAACTCACTTACTGACACGTAACTAAGACGTTTCGAACGAACAAAACTTGCGTACATAGCGATCTCAGCTTTGTGCGCAGAAAAACGTATATCCTCAATTTCCTTAATGTCGTGCAAAAATTTTCGACTAAACTCACTTACTGACACGTAACTAAGACGTTCCAAACGAACAAAACTTGCGTACATAGCGATTTTAACAATGTATGCCGTGAAGCGGTTCTTCTCAATTTCCTTGATGTTGCACAAAAATTTTAGACAAATCTCACTTACTGACACGTAACTAAGACGTATCGAACGAACAAAACTTGCGTACATAGCGATCTCAGCTTTGTGCGCAAAGAACGTATATCCTCAATTTCCTTAATGTCGTGCAAGAATTTTCGACTAATCTCACTTACTGACACGTAACTAAGACGTATCGAACGAACAAAACTTGCGTACATAGCGATCTCAGCTTTGTGCGCAAAAAACGTATATCCTCAATTTCCTTAATGTCGTGCAAGAATTTTCGACCAAACTCACTTATTGACACGTAACTAAGACGTTCCGAACGAACAAAACTTGCGTACATAGCGATCTCAGCTTTGTGCGCAGAAAAACGTATATCCTCAATTTCCTTAATGTCGTGCAAAAATTTTCGACTAAACTCATTTACTGACACGTAACTAAGACGTTCCAAACGAACAAAACTTGCGTACATAGCGATTTTAACAATGTATGCCGTGAAGCGGTTCTTCTCAATTTCCTTGATGTTGCACAAAAATTTTAGACAAATCTCACTTACTGACAGGTAACTAAGACGTTTCGAACGAACAAAACTTGCGTACATAGCGATCTCAGCTTTGTGCGCAGAAAAACGTATATCCTCAATTTCCTTAATGTCGTGCAAGAATTTTCGACTAAACTCACTTATTGACACGTAACTAAGACGTTCCGAACGAACAAAACTTGCGTACATAGCGATTTTAACAATGTATGCCGTGAAGCTGTTCTTCTCAATTTCCTTGATGTTGCACATGAATTTTAGACAAATCTCACTTACTGACACGTAACTAAGATGTATCGAACGAACAAAACTTGCGTACATAGCGATCTCAGCTTTGTGCGCTGCAAAACGTATATCCTCAATTTCTTTAATGTCGTGCAAGAATTTTCGACTAAACTCACTTACTGACACGTAACTAAGACGTTTCGAACGAACAAAACTTGCGTACATAGCGATCTCAGCTTTGTGCGCTGAAAAACGTATATCCTCAATTTTCTTAATGTCGTGCAAGAATTTTCGACTAAACTCACTTACTGTCACGTATCCAATACGTTTCGAACGAACAAAACTTGCGTACATAGCGATCTCAGCTTTGTGCGCTGCAAAACGTATATCCTCAATTTCTTTAATGTCGTGCAAGAATTTTCGACTAAACTCACTTACTGACACGTAACTAAGACGTTCCGATTAAACAAAACTTGCGAACATAGCGATTTTAACAAGGTATGCCGTGAAGCGGTTCTTCTCAATTTCCTTGATGTTGCACAAGAATTTTAGACAAATCTCACTTACTGACACGTAACTAAGACGTTTCGAACGAACAAAACTTGCGTACATAGCGATCTCAGCTTTGTGCGCAGAAAAACGTATATCCTCAATTTCCTTAATGTCGTGCAAAAGTTTTCGACTAAACTCACTTACTGACACGTAACTAAGACGTTCCGAACGGACAAAACTTGCGTACATAGCGATTTTAACAATGTATGCCGTGAAGCGGTTCTTCTCAATTTCCTTGATGTTGCACAAGAATTTTAGACAAATCTCACTTACTGACACGTAACTAAGACGTTTCGAACGAACAAAACTTGCGTAAATAGCGATCTCAGCTTTGTGCACAGAAAAACGTATATCCTCAATTTCCTTAATGTCGTGCAAAAATTTTCGACTAAACTCACTTACTGACACGTAACTAAGACGTTCCGAACGAACAAAACTTGCGCACATAGTGATTTTAACAATGTATGCCGTGAAGCTGTTCTTCTCAATTTCCTTGATGTTGCATAAGAATTTTAGACAAATCTCACTTACTGACACGTAACTAAGACGTAACGAACGAACAAAACTTGCGTACATAGTGATTTTAACAATGTATGCCGTGAAGCGGATCATCTCAATTTCCTTGATGTTGCACAAGAATTTTAGACAAATCTCACTTACTGACACGTAACTAAGACGTTTCGAACGAACAAAACTTGCGTACATAGCGATCTCAGCATTGTGCGCTGAAAACGTATATCCCCAATTTCCTTAATGTCGTGCAAGAATTTTCGACTAAACTCACTTATTGACACGTAACTAAGACGTTCCGAACGAACAAAACTTGCGTACATAGCGATTTTAACAATGTATGCCGTGAAGCGGTTCTTCTCAATTTCCTTGATGTTGCACAAGAATTTTAGACAAATCTCACTTACTGACACGTAACTAAGACGTATCGAACGAACAAAACTTGCGTACATAGCGATCTCAGCTTTGTGCGCAGAAATACGTATATCCTCAATTTTCTTAATGTCGTGCAAGAATTTTCGACTAAACTCACTTACTGTCACGTATCCAAGACGTTTCGAACGAACAAAATTTGCGTACATAGCGATCTCAGCTTTGTGCGCTGCAAAACGTATATCCTCAATTTCTTTAATGTCGTGCAAGAATTTTCGACTAAACTCACTTACTGACACGTAACTAAGACGTTCCGAACAAACAAAACTTGCGTACATAGCGATTTTAACAATGTATGCCGTGAAGCGGTTCTTCTCAATTTCCTTGATGTTGCACAAGAATTTTAGACAAATCTCACTTACTGACACGTAACTAAGACGTTTCGAACGAACAAAACTTGCGTACATAGCGATCTCAGCTTTGTGCGCAGAAAAACGTATATCCTCAATTTTCTTAATGTCGTGCAAGAATTTTCGACTAAACTCACTTACTGTCACGTAACTAAGACGTTTCGAACGAACAAAACTTGCGTACATAGCGATCTCAGCTTTGTGCGCTGCAAAACGTATATCCTCAATTACTTTAATGTCGTGCAAGAATTTTCGACTAAACTCACTTACTGACACGTAACTAAGACGTTCCGAACAAACAAAACTTGCGTACATAGCGATTTTAACAAGGTATGCCGTGAAGCGGTTCTTCTCAATTTCCTTGATGTTGCACAAGAATTTTAGACAAATCTCACTTACTGACACGTAACTAAGACGTTTCGAACGAACAAAACTTGCGTAAATAGCGATCTCAGCTTTGTGCACAGAAAAACGTATATCCTCAATTTCCTTGATGTTGCACAAGAATTTTAGACAAATCTCACTTACTGACACGTAACTAAGACGTATCGAACGAACAAAACTTGCGTACATAGCGATCTCAGCTTTGTGCACAGAAAAACGTATATCCTCAATTTCCTTAATGTCGTGCAAAAATTTTCGACTAAACTCACTTACTGACACGTAACTAAGACGTTCCGAACGAACAAAACTTGCGTACATAGTGATTTTAACAATGTATGCCGTGAAGCGGTTCTTCTCAATTTCCTTGATGTTGCACATGAATTTTAGACAAATCTCACTTACTGACACGTAACTAAGACGTATCGAACGAACAAAACTTGCGTACATAGCGATCTCAGCTTTGTGCGCAGAAAAACGTATATCCTCAATTTTCTTAATGTCGTGCAAGAATTTTCGACTAAACTCACTTACTGTCACGTAACCAAGACGTTTCGAACGAACAAAACTTGCGTACATAGCGATCTCAGCTTTATGCGCTGCAAAACGTATATCCTCAATTTCCTTAATGTCGTGCAAGAATTTTCGACCAAACTCACTTACTGTCACGTAACTAAGACGTTTCGAACGAACAAAACTTGCGTACATAGCGATCTCAGCTTTGTGCGCTGCAAAACGTATATTCTCAATTTCCTTAATGTCGTGCAAGATTTTTCGACTAAACTCACTTATTGACACGTAACTAAGACGTTCCGAACGAACAAAACTTGCGTACATAGCGATTTTAACAATGTATGCCGTGAAGCGGTTCTTCTCAATTTCCTTGATGTTGCACAAGAATTTTAGACAAATCTCACTTACTGACACGTAACTAAAACGTATCGAACGAACAAAACTTGCGTACATAGCGATCTCAGCTTTGTGCGCAGAAAAACGTATATCCTCAATTTCCTTAATGTCGTGCAAGAATTTTCGACTAAACTCACTTATTGACACGTAACTAAGACGTTCCGAACGAACAAAACTTGCGTACATAGCGATTTTAACAATGTATGCCGTGAAGCGGTTCTTCTCAATTTCCTTGATGTTGCACAAGAATTTTAGACAAATCTCACTTACTGACACGTAACTAAGACGTATCGAACGAACAAAACTTGCGTACATAGCGATTTTAACAATGTATGCCGTGAAGCGGATCATCTCAATTTCCTTGATGTTGCACAACAATTTTAGACAAATCTCACTTACTGAGACGTAACTAAGACGTTTCGAACGAACAAAACTTGCGTACATAGCGATCTCAGCATTGTGCGCTGAAAACGTATATCCCCAATTTCCTTAATGTCGTGCAAGAATTTTCGACTAAACTCACTTATTGACACGTAACTAAGACGTTCCGAACGAACAAAACTTGCGTACATAGCGATTTTAACAATGTATGCCGTGAAGCGGATCATCTCAATTTCCTTGATGTTGCACAAGAATTTTAGACAAATCTCACTTACTGAGACGTAACTAAGACGTTTCGAACGAACAAAACTTGCGTACATAGCGATCTCAGCATTGTGCGCTGAAAACGTATATCCCCAATTTCCTCAATGTCGTGCAAGAATTTTCGACTAAACTCACTTATTGACACGTAACTAAGACGTTCCGAACGAACAAAACTTGCGTACATAGCGATTTTAACAATGTATGCCGTGAAGCGGTTCTTCTCAATTTCCTTGATGTTGCACAAGATTTTTAGACAAATCTCACTTACTGACACGTAACTAAGACGTTTCGAACGAACAAAACTTGCGTACATAGCGATCTCAGCTTTGTGCGCAGAAAAACGTATATCCTCAATTTTCTTAATGTCGTGCAAGAATTTTCGACTAAACTCACTTACTGTCACGTAACTAAGACGTTTCGAACGAACAAAACTTGCGTACATAGCGATCTCAGCTTTGTGCGCTGCAAAACGTATATCCTCAATTTCTTTAATGTCGTGCAAGAATTTTCGACTAAACTCACTTACTGACACGTAACTAAGACGTTCCGAACAAACAAAACTTGCGTACATAGCGATTTTAACAATGTATGCCGTGAAGCGGTTCTTCTCAATTTCCTTGATGTTGCACAAGAATTATAGACAAATCTCACTTACTGACACGTAACTAAGACGTTTCGAACGAACAAAACTTGCGTACATAGCGATCTCAGCTTTGTGCGCAGAAAAACGTATATCCTCAATTTTCTTAATGTCGTGCAAGAATTTTCGACTAAACTCACTTACTGTCACGTAACTAAGACGTTTCGAACGAACAAAACTTGCGTACATAGCGATCTCAGCTTTGTGCGCTGCAAAACGTATATTCTCAATTTCCTTAATGTCGTGCAAGATTTTTCGACTAAACTCACTTATTGACACGTAACTAAGACGTTCCGAACAAACAAAACTTGCGTACATAGCGATTTTAACAATGTATGCCGTGAAACGGTTCTTCTCAATTTCCTTGATGTTGCACAAGAATTTTAGACAAATCTCACTTACTGACACGTAACTAAGACGTATCGAACGAACAAAACATGCGTACATAGCGATCTCAGCTTTGTGCGCAGAAAAACGTATATCCTCAATTTCCTTAATGTCGTGCAAGAATTTTCGACTAAACTCACTTATTGACACGTAACTAAGACGTTCCGAACGAACAAAACTTGCGTACATAGCGATTTTAACAATGTATGCCGTGAAGCTGTTCTTCTCAATTTCCTTGATGTTGCACATGAATTTTAGACAAATCTCACTTACTGACACGTAACTAAGATGTATCGAACGAACAAAACTTGCGTACATAGCGATCTCAGCTTTGTGCGCTGCAAA
Source organism: Polyergus mexicanus (assembly GCF_030449975.1). Lineage (NCBI taxonomy): Eukaryota > Metazoa > Arthropoda > Insecta > Hymenoptera > Formicidae > Polyergus > Polyergus mexicanus. Next base: position 6,136,483 of record NW_027223327.1, on the reverse strand, counting down.
ACGTATATCCTCAATTTCTTTAATGTCGTGCAAGAATTTTCGACTAAACTCACTTACTGACACGTAACTAAGACGTTTCGAACGAACAAAACTTGCGTACATAGCGATCTCAGCTTTGTGCGCAGAAAAACGTATATCCTCAATTTCCTTAATGTCGTGCAAAAATTTTCGACTAAACTCACTTACTGACACGTAACTAAGACGTTCCAAACGAACAAAACTTGCGTACATAGCGATTTTAACAATGTATGCCGTGAAGCGGTTCTTCTCAATTTCCTTGATGTTGCACAAAAATTTTAGACAAATCTCACTTACTGACACGTAACTAAGACGTATCGAACGAACAAAACTTGCGTACATAGCGATCTCAGCTTTGTGCGCTGAAAACGTATATCCCCAATTTCCTTAATGTCTTGCAAGAATTTTCGACTAAACTCACTTATTGACACGTAACTAAGACGTTCCGAACGAACAAAACTTGCGTACATAGCGATTTTAACAATGTATGCCGTGAAGCGGTTCTTCTCAATTTCATTGATGTTGCACAAGAATTTTGGACAAATCTCACTTACTGACACGTAACTAAGACGTAACGAACGAACAAAACTTGCGTACATAGTGATTTTAACAATGTATGCCGTGAAGCTGTTCTTCTCAATTTCCTTGATGTTGCACATGAATTTTAGACAAATCTCACTTACTGACACGTAACTAAGACGTATCGAACGAACAAAACTTGCGTACATAGCGATCTCAGCTTTGTGCGCAGAAAAACGTATATCCTCAATTTTCTTAATGTCGTGCAAGAATTTTCGACTAAACTCACTTACTGTCACGTAACCAAGACGTTTCGAACGAACAAAACTTGCGTACATAGCGATCTCAGCTTTATGCGCTGCAAAACGTATATCCTCAATTTCCTTAATGTCGTGCAAGAATTTTCGACCAAACTCACTTACTGTCACGTAACTAAGACGTTTCGAACGAACAAAACTTGCGTACATAGCGATCTCAGCTTTGTGCGCTGCAAAACGTATATTCTCAATTTCCTTAATGTCGTGCAAGATTTTTCGACTAAACTCACTTATTGACACGTAACTAAGACGTTCCGAACGAACAAAACTTGCGTACATAGCGATTTTAACAATGTATGCCGTGAAGCGGTTCTTCTCAATTTCCTTGATGTTGCACAAGAATTTTAGACAAATCTCACTTACTGACACGTAACTAAAACGTATCGAACGAACAAAACTTGCGTACATAGCGATCTCAGCTTTGTGCGCAGAAAAACGTATATCCTCAATTTCCTTAATGTCGTGCAAGAATTTTCGACTAAACTCACTTATTGACACGTAACTAAGACGTTCCGAACGAACAAAACTTGCGTACATAGCGATTTTAACAATGTATGCCGTGAAGCGGTTCTTCTCAATTTCCTTGATGTTGCACAAGAATTTTAGACAAATCTCACTTACTGACACGTAACTAAGACGTATCGAACGAACAAAACTTGCGTACATAGCGATTTTAACAATGTATGCCGTGAAGCGGATCATCTCAATTTCCTTGATGTTGCACAACAATTTTAGACAAATCTCACTTACTGAGACGTAACTAAGACGTTTCGAACGAACAAAACTTGCGTACATAGCGATCTCAGCATTGTGCGCTGAAAACGTATATCCCCAATTTCCTTAATGTCGTGCAAGAATTTTCGACTAAACTCACTTATTGACACGTAACTAAGACGTTCCGAACGAACAAAACTTGCGTACATAGCGATTTTAACAATGTATGCCGTGAAGCGGATCATCTCAATTTCCTTGATGTTGCACAAGAATTTTAGACAAATCTCACTTACTGAGACGTAACTAAGACGTTTCGAACGAACAAAACTTGCGTACATAGCGATCTCAGCATTGTGCGCTGAAAACGTATATCCCCAATTTCCTCAATGTCGTGCAAGAATTTTCGACTAAACTCACTTATTGACACGTAACTAAGACGTTCCGAACGAACAAAACTTGCGTACATAGCGATTTTAACAATGTATGCCGTGAAGCGGTTCTTCTCAATTTCCTTGATGTTGCACAAGATTTTTAGACAAATCTCACTTACTGACACGTAACTAAGACGTTTCGAACGAACAAAACTTGCGTACATAGCGATCTCAGCTTTGTGCGCAGAAAAACGTATATCCTCAATTTTCTTAATGTCGTGCAAGAATTTTAGACTAAACTCACTTACTGTCACGTAACTAAGACGTTTCGAACGAACAAAACTTGCGTACATAGCGATCTCAGCTTTGTGCGCTGCAAAACGTATATCCTCAATTTCTTTAATGTCGTGCAAGAATTTTCGACTAAACTCACTTACTGACACGTAACTAAGACGTTCCGAACAAACAAAACTTGCGTACATAGCGATTTTAACAATGTATGCCGTGAAGCGGTTCTTCTCAATTTCCTTGATGTTGCACAAGAATTATAGACAAATCTCACTTACTGACACGTAACTAAGACGTTTCGAACGAACAAAACTTGCGTACATAGCGATCTCAGCTTTGTGCGCAGAAAAACGTATATCCTCAATTTTCTTAATGTCGTGCAAGAATTTTCGACTAAACTCACTTACTGTCACGTAACTAAGACGTTTCGAACGAACAAAACTTGCGTACATAGCGATCTCAGCTTTGTGCGCTGCAAAACGTATATTCTCAATTTCCTTAATGTCGTGCAAGATTTTTCGACTAAACTCACTTATTGACACGTAACTAAGACGTTCCGAACAAACAAAACTTGCGTACATAGCGATTTTAACAATGTATGCCGTGAAACGGTTCTTCTCAATTTCCTTGATGTTGCACAAGAATTTTAGACAAATCTCACTTACTGACACGTAACTAAGACGTATCGAACGAACAAAACATGCGTACATAGCGATCTCAGCTTTGTGCGCAGAAAAACGTATATCCTCAATTTCCTTAATGTCGTGAAAGAATTTTCGACTAAACTCACTTATTGACACGTAACTAAGACGTTCCGAACGAACAAAACTTGCGTACATAGCGATTTTAACAATGTATGCCGTGAAGCTGTTCTTCTCAATTTCCTTGATGTTGCACATGAATTTTAGACAAATCTCACTTACTGACACGTAACTAAGATGTATCGAACGAACAAAACTTGCGTACATAGCGATCTCAGCTTTGTGCGCTGCAAAACGTATATCCTCAATTTCTTTAATGTCGTGCAAGAATTTTCGACTAAACTCACTTACTGACACGTAACTAAGACGTTTCGAACGAACAAAACTTGCGTACATAGCGATCTCAGCTTTGTGCGCAGAAAAACGTATATCCTCAATTTCCTTAATGTCGTGCAAAAATTTTCGACTAAACTCACTTACTGACACGTAACTAAGACGTTCCAAACGAACAAAACTTGCGTACATAGCGATTTTAACAATGTATGCCGTGAAGCGGTTCTTCTCAATTTCCTTGATGTTGCACAAAAATTTTAGACAAATCTCACTTACTGACACGTAACTAAGACGTATCGAACGAACAAAACTTGCGTACATAGCGATCTCAGCTTTGTGCGCTGAAAACGTATATCCCCAATTTCCTTAATGTCTTGCAAGAATTTTCGACTAAACTCACTTATTGACACGTAACTAAGACGTTCCGAACGAACAAAACTTGCGTACATAGCGATTTTAACAATGTATGCCGTGAAGCGGTTCTTCTCAATTTCATTGATGTTGCACAAGAATTTTGGACAAATCTCACTTACTGACACGTAACTAAGACGTAACGAACGAACAAAACTTGCGTACATAGTGATTTTAACAATGTATGCCGTGAAGCTGTTCTTCTCAATTTCCTTGATGTTGCACATGAATTTTAGACAAATCTCACTTACTGACACGTAACTAAGACGTATCGAACGAACAAAACTTGCGTACATAGCGATCTCAGCTTTGTGCGCAGAAAAACGTATATCCTCAATTTTCTTAATGTCGTGCAAGAATTTTCGACTAAACTCACTTACTGTCACGTAACCAAGACGTTTCGAACGAACAAAACTTGCGTACATAGCGATCTCAGCTTTATGCGCTGCAAAACGTATATCCTCAATTTCCTTAATGTCGTGCAAGAATTTTCGACCAAACTCACTTACTGTCACGTAACTAAGACGTTTCGAACGAACAAAACTTGCGTACATAGCGATCTCAGCTTTGTGCGCTGCAAAACGTATATTCTCAATTTCCTTAATGTCGTGCAAGATTTTTCGACTAAACTCACTTATTGACACGTAACTAAGACGTTCCGAACGAACAAAACTTGCGTACATAGCGATTTTAACAATGTATGCCGTGAAGCGGTTCTTCTCAATTTCCTTGATGTTGCACAAGAATTTTAGACAAATCTCACTTACTGACACGTAACTAAAACGTATCGAACGAACAAAACTTGCGTACATAGCGATCTCAGCTTTGTGCGCAGAAAAACGTATATCCTCAATTTCCTTAATGTCGTGCAAGAATTTTCGACTAAACTCACTTATTGACACGTAACTAAGACGTTCCGAACGAACAAAACTTGCGTACATAGCGATTTTAACAATGTATGCCGTGAAGCGGTTCTTCTCAATTTCCTTGATGTTGCACAAGAATTTTAGACAAATCTCACTTACTGACACGTAACTAAGACGTATCGAACGAACAAAACTTGCGTACATAGCGATTTTAACAATGTATGCCGTGAAGCGGATCATCTCAATTTCCTTGATGTTGCACAACAATTTTAGACAAATCTCACTTACTGAGACGTAACTAAGACGTTTCGAACGAACAAAACTTGCGTACATAGCGATCTCAGCATTGTGCGCTGAAAACGTATATCCCCAATTTCCTTAATGTCGTGCAAGAATTTTCGACTAAACTCACTTATTGACACGTAACTAAGACGTTCCGAACGAACAAAACTTGCGTACATAGCGATTTTAACAATGTATGCCGTGAAGCGGATCATCTCAATTTCCTTGATGTTGCACAAGAATTTTAGACAAATCTCACTTACTGAGACGTAACTAAGACGTTTCGAACGAACAAAACTTGCGTACATAGCGATCTCAGCATTGTGCGCTGAAAACGTATATCCCCAATTTCCTCAATGTCGTGCAAGAATTTTCGACTAAACTCACTTATTGACACGTAACTAAGACGTTCCGAACGAACAAAACTTGCGTACATAGCGATTTTAACAATGTATGCCGTGAAGCGGTTCTTCTCAATTTCCTTGATGTTGCACAAGATTTTTAGACAAATCTCACTTACTGACACGTAACTAAGACGTTTCGAACGAACAAAACTTGCGTACATAGCGATCTCAGCTTTGTGCGCAGAAAAACGTATATCCTCAATTTTCTTAATGTCGTGCAAGAATTTTCGACTAAACTCACTTACTGTCACGTAACTAAGACGTTTCGAACGAACAAAACTTGCGTACATAGCGATCTCAGCTTTGTGCGCTGCAAAACGTATATCCTCAATTTCTTTAATGTCGTGCAAGAATTTTCGACTAAACTCACTTACTGACACGTAACTAAGACGTTCCGAACAAACAAAACTTGCGTACATAGCGATTTTAACAATGTATGCCGTGAAGCGGTTCTTCTCAATTTCCTTGATGTTGCACAAGAATTATAGACAAATCTCACTTACTGACACGTAACTAAGACGTTTCGAACGAACAAAACTTGCGTACATAGCGATCTCAGCTTTGTGCGCAGAAAAACGTATATCCTCAATTTTCTTAATGTCGTGCAAGAATTTTCGACTAAACTCACTTACTGTCACGTAACTAAGACGTTTCGAACGAACAAAACTTGCGTACATAGCGATCTCAGCTTTGTGCGCTGCAAAACGTATATTCTCAATTTCCTTAATGTCGTGCAAGATTTTTCGACTAAACTCACTTATTGACACGTAACTAAGACGTTCCGAACAAACAAAACTTGCGTACATAGCGATTTTAACAATGTATGCCGTGAAACGGTTCTTCTCAATTTCCTTGATGTTGCACAAGAATTTTAGACAAATCTCACTTACTGACACGTAACTAAGACGTATCGAACGAACAAAACATGCGTACATAGCGATCTCAGCTTTGTGCGCAGAAAAACGTATATCCTCAATTTCCTTAATGTCGTGCAAGAATTTTCGACTAAACTCACTTATTGACACGTAACTAAGACGTTCCGAACGAACAAAACTTGCGTACATAGCGATTTTAACAATGTATGCCGTGAAGCTGTTCTTCTCAATTTCCTTGATGTTGCACATGAATTTTAGACAAATCTCACTTACTGACACGTAACTAAGATGTATCGAACGAACAAAACTTGCGTACATAGCGATCTCAGCTTTGTGCGCTGCAAAACGTATATCCTCAATTTCTTTAATGTCGTGCAAGAATTTTCGACTAAACTCACTTACTGACACGTAACTAAGACGTTTCGAACGAACAAAACTTGCGTACATAGCGATCTCAGCTTTGTGCGCAGAAAAACGTATATCCTCAATTTCCTTAATGTCGTGCAAAAATTTTCGACTAAACTCACTTACTGACACGTAACTAAGACGTTCCAAACGAACAAAACTTGCGTACATAGCGATTTTAACAATGTATGCCGTGAAGCGGTTCTTCTCAATTTCCTTGATGTTGCACAAAAATTTTAGACAAATCTCACTTACTGACACGTAACTAAGACGTATCGAACGAACAAAACTTGCGTACATAGCGATCTCAGCTTTGTGCGCTGAAAACGTATATCCCCAATTTCCTTAATGTCTTGCAAGAATTTTCGACTAAACTCACTTATTGACACGTAACTAAGACGTTCCGAACGAACAAAACTTGCGTACATAGCGATTTTAACAATGTATGCCGTGAAGCGGTTCTTCTCAATTTCATTGATGTTGCACAAGAATTTTGGACAAATCTCACTTACTGACACGTAACTAAGACGTAACGAACGAACAAAACTTGCGTACATAGTGATTTTAACAATGTATGCCGTGAAGCTGTTCTTCTCAATTTCCTTGATGTTGCACATGAATTTTAGACAAATCTCACTTACTGACACGTAACTAAGACGTATCGAACGAACAAAACTTGCGTACATAGCGATCTCAGCTTTGTGCGCAGAAAAACGTATATCCTCAATTTTCTTAATGTCGTGCAAGAATTTTCGACTAAACTCACTTACTGTCACGTAACCAAGACGTTTCGAACGAACAAAACTTGCGTACATAGCGATCTCAGCTTTATGCGCTGCAAAACGTATATCCTCAATTTCCTTAATGTCGTGCAAGAATTTTCGACCAAACTCACTTACTGTCACGTAACTAAGACGTTTCGAACGAACAAAACTTGCGTACATAGCGATCTCAGCTTTGTGCGCTGCAAAACGTATATTCTCAATTTCCTTAATGTCGTGCAAGATTTTTCGACTAAACTCACTTATTGACACGTAACTAAGACGTTCCGAACGAACAAAACTTGCGTACATAGCGATTTTAACAATGTATGCCGTGAAGCGGTTCTTCTCAATTTCCTTGATGTTGCACAAGAATTTTAGACAAATCTCACTTACTGACACGTAACTAAAACGTATCGAACGAACAAAACTTGCGTACATAGCGATCTCAGCTTTGTGCGCAGAAAAACGTATATCCTCAATTTCCTTAATGTCGTGCAAGAATTTTCGACTAAACTCACTTATTGACACGTAACTAAGACGTTCCGAACGAACAAAACTTGCGTACATAGCGATTTTAACAATGTATGCCGTGAAGCGGTTCTTCTCAATTTCCTTGATGTTGCACAAGAATTTTAGACAAATCTCACTTACTGACACGTAACTAAGACGTATCGAACGAACAAAACTTGCGTACATAGCGATTTTAACAATGTATGCCGTGAAGCGGATCATCTCAATTTCCTTGATGTTGCACAACAATTTTAGACAAATCTCACTTACTGAGACGTAACTAAGACGTTTCGAACGAACAAAACTTGCGTACATAGCGATCTCAGCATTGTGCGCTGAAAACGTATATCCCCAATTTCCTTAATGTCGTGCAAGAATTTTCGACTAAACTCACTTATTGACACGTAACTAAGACGTTCCGAACGAACAAAACTTGCGTACATAGCGATTTTAACAATGTATGCCGTGAAGCGGATCATCTCAATTTCCTTGATGTTGCACAAGAATTTTAGACAAATCTCACTTACTGAGACGTAACTAAGACGTTTCGAACGAACAAAACTTGCGTACATAGCGATCTCAGCATTGTGCGCTGAAAACGTATATCCCCAATTTCCTCAATGTCGTGCAAGAATTTTCGACTAAACTCACTTATTGACACGTAACTAAGACGTTCCGAACGAACAAAACTTGCGTACATAGCGATTTTAACAATGTATGCCGTGAAGCGGTTCTTCTCAATTTCCTTGATGTTGCACAAGATTTTTAGACAAATCTCACTTACTGACACGTAACTAAGACGTTTCGAACGAACAAAACTTGCGTACATAGCGATCTCAGCTTTGTGCGCAGAAAAACGTATATCCTCAATTTTCTTAATGTCGTGCAAGAATTTTCGACTAAACTCACTTACTGTCACGTAACTAAGACGTTTCGAACGAACAAAACTTGCGTACATAGCGATCTCAGCTTTGTGCGCTGCAAAACGTATATCCTCAATTTCTTTAATGTCGTGCAAGAATTTTCGACTAAACTCACTTACTGACACGTAACTAAGACGTTCCGAACAAACAAAACTTGCGTACATAGCGATTTTAACAATGTATGCCGTGAAGCGGTTCTTCTCAATTTCCTTGATGTTGCACAAGAATTATAGACAAATCTCACTTACTGACACGTAACTAAGACGTTTCGAACGAACAAAACTTGCGTACATAGCGATCTCAGCTTTGTGCGCAGAAAAACGTATATCCTCAATTTTCTTAATGTCGTGCAAGAATTTTCGACTAAACTCACTTATTGACACGTAACTAAGACGTTCCGAACGAACAAAACTTGCGTACATAGCGATTTTAACAATGTATGCCGTGAAGCGGTTCTTCTCAATTTCCTTGATGTTGCACAAGATTTTTAGACAAATCTCACTTACTGACACGTAACTAAGACGTTTCGAACGAACAAAACTTGCGTACATAGCGATCTCAGCTTTGTGCGCAGAAAAACGTATATCCTCAATTTTCTTAATGTCGTGCAAGAATTTTCGACTAAACTCACTTACTGTCACGTAACTAAGACGTTTCGAACGAACAAAACTTGCGTACATAGCGATCTCAGCTTTGTGCGCTGCAAAACGTATATCCTCAATTTCTTTAATGTCGTGCAAGAATTTTCGACTAAACTCACTTACTGACACGTAACTAAGACGTTCCGAACAAACAAAACTTGCGTACATAGCGATTTTAACAATGTATGCCGTGAAGCGGTTCTTCTCAATTTCCTTGATGTTGCACAAGAATTATAGACAAATCTCACTTACTGACACGTAACTAAGACGTTTCGAACGAACAAAACTTGCGTACATAGCGATCTCAGCTTTGTGCGCAGAAAAACGTATATCCTCAATTTTCTTAATGTCGTGCAAGAATTTTCGACTAAACTCACTTACTGTCACGTAACTAAGACGTTTCGAACGAACAAAACTTGCGTACATAGCGATCTCAGCTTTGTGCGCTGCAAAACGTATATTCTCAATTTCCTTAATGTCGTGCAAGATTTTTCGACTAAACTCACTTATTGACACGTAACTAAGACGTTCCGAACAAACAAAACTTGCGTACATAGCGATTTTAACAATGTATGCCGTGAAACGGTTCTTCTCAATTTCCTTGATGTTGCACAAGAATTTTAGACAAATCTCACTTACTGACACGTAACTAAGACGTATCGAACGAACAAAACATGCGTACATAGCGATCTCAGCTTTGTGCGCAGAAAAACGTATATCCTCAATTTCCTTAATGTCGTGCAAGAATTTTCGACTAAACTCACTTATTGACACGTAACTAAGACGTTCCGAACGAACAAAACTTGCGTACATAGCGATTTTAACAATGTATGCCGTGAAGCTGTTCTTCTCAATTTCCTTGATGTTGCACATGAATTTTAGACAAATCTCACTTACTGACACGTAACTAAGATGTATCGAACGAACAAAACTTGCGTACATAGCGATCTCAGCTTTGTGCGCTGCAAAACGTATATCCTCAATTTCTTTAATGTCGTGCAAGAATTTTCGACTAAACTCACTTACTGACACGTAACTAAGACGTTTCGAACGAACAAAACTTGCGTACATAGCGATCTCAGCTTTGTGCGCAGAAAAACGTATATCCTCAATTTCCTTAATGTCGTGCAAAAATTTTCGACTAAACTCACTTACTGACACGTAACTAAGACGTTCCAAACGAACAAAACTTGCGTACATAGCGATTTTAACAATGTATGCCGTGAAGCGGTTCTTCTCAATTTCCTTGATGTTGCACAAAAATTTTAGACAAATCTCACTTACTGACACGTAACTAAGACGTATCGAACGAACAAAACTTGCGTACATAGCGATCTCAGCTTTGTGCGCAAAGAACGTATATCCTCAATTTCCTTAATGTCGTGCAAGAATTTTCGACTAATCTCACTTACTGACACGTAACTAAGACGTATCGAACGAACAAAACTTGCGTACATAGCGATCTCAGCTTTGTGCGCAAAAAACGTATATCCTCAATTTCCTTAATGTCGTGCAAGAATTTTCGACCAAACTCACTTATTGACACGTAACTAAGACGTTCCGAACGAACAAAACTTGCGTACATAGCGATCTCAGCTTTGTGCGCAGAAAAACGTATATCCTCAATTTCCTTAATGTCGTGCAAAAATTTTCGACTAAACTCATTTACTGACACGTAACTAAGACGTTCCAAACGAACAAAACTTGCGTACATAGCGATTTTAACAATGTATGCCGTGAAGCGGTTCTTCTCAATTTCCTTGATGTTGCACAAAAATTTTAGACAAATCTCACTTACTGACAGGTAACTAAGACGTTTCGAACGAACAAAACTTGCGTACATAGCGATCTCAGCATTGTGCGCTGCAAAACGTATATCCTCAATTTCTTTAATGTCGTGCAAGAATTTTCGACTAAACTCACTTATTGACACGTAACTAAGACGTTCCGAACAAACAAAACTTGCGTACATAGCGATTTTAACAATGTATGCCATGAGGCGGTTCTTCTCAATTTCCTTGATGTTGCTCATGAATTTTAGACAAATCTCACTTACTGACACGTAACTAAGACGTATCGAACGAACAAAACTTGCGTACATAGCGATCTCAGCTTTGTGCGCAGAAAAACGTATATCCTCAATTTTCTTAATGTCGTGCAAGAATTTTCGACTAAACTCACTTACTGTCACGTAACTAAGACGTTTCGAACGAACGAAACTTGCGTACATAGCGATCTCAGCTTTGTGCGCTGAAAAACGTATATCCTCAATTTTCTTAATGTCGTGCAAGAATTTTCGACTAAACTCACTTACTGTCACGTATCCAAGACGTTTCGAACGAACAAAACTTGCGTACATAGCGATCTCAGCTTTGTGCGCTGCAAAACGTATATCCTCAATTTCTTTAATGTCGTGCAAGAATTTTCGACTAAACTCACTTACTGTCACGTAACTAAGACGTTTCGAACGAACAAAACTTGCGTACATAGCGATCTCAGCTTTGTGCGCTGCAAAACGTATATTCTCAATTTCCTTAATGTCGTGCAAGATTTTTCGACTAAACTCACTTATTGACACGTAACTAAGACGTTCCGAACAAACAAAACTTGCGTACATAGCGATTTTAACAATGTATGCCGTGAAACGGTTCTTCTCAATTTCCTTGATGTTGCACAAGAATTTTAGACAAATCTCACTTACTGACACGTAACTAAGACGTATCGAACGAACAAAACATGCGTACATAGCGATCTCAGCTTTGTGCGCAGAAAAACGTATATCCTCAATTTCCTTAATGTCGTGCAAGAATTTTCGACTAAACTCACTTATTGACACGTAACTAAGACGTTCCGAACGAACAAAACTTGCGTACATAGCGATTTTAACAATGTATGCCGTGAAGCTGTTCTTCTCAATTTCCTTGATGTTGCACATGAATTTTAGACAAATCTCACTTACTGACACGTAACTAAGATGTATCGAACGAACAAAACTTGCGTACATAGCGATCTCAGCTTTGTGCGCTGCAAAACGTATATCCTCAATTTCTTTAATGTCGTGCAAGAATTTTCGACTAAACTCACTTACTGACACGTAACTAAGACGTTTCGAACGAACAAAACTTGCGTACATAGCGATCTCAGCTTTGTGCGCTGAAAAACGTATATCCTCAATTTTCTTAATGTCGTGCAAGAATTTTCGACTAAACTCACTTACTGTCACGTATCCAATACGTTTCGAACGAACAAAACTTGCGTACATAGCGATCTCAGCTTTGTGCGCTGCAAAACGTATATCCTCAATTTCTTTAATGTCGTGCAAGAATTTTCGACTAAACTCACTTACTGACACGTAACTAAGACGTTCCGATTAAACAAAACTTGCGAACATAGCGATTTTAACAAGGTATGCCGTGAAGCGGTTCTTCTCAATTTCCTTGATGTTGCACAAGAATTTTAGACAAATCTCACTTACTGACACGTAACTAAGACGTTTCGAACGAACAAAACTTGCGTACATAGCGATCTCAGCTTTGTGCGCAGAAAAACGTATATCCTCAATTTCCTTAATGTCGTGCAAAAGTTTTCGACTAAACTCACTTACTGACACGTAACTAAGACGTTCCGAACGGACAAAACTTGCGTACATAGCGATTTTAACAATGTATGCCGTGAAGCGGTTCTTCTCAATTTCCTTGATGTTGCACAAGAATTTTAGACAAATCTCACTTACTGACACGTAACTAAGACGTTTCGAACGAACAAAACTTGCGTAAATAGCGATCTCAGCTTTGTGCACAGAAAAACGTATATCCTCAATTTCCTTAATGTCGTGCAAAAATTTTCGACTAAACTCACTTACTGACACGTAACTAAGACGTTCCGAACGAACAAAACTTGCGTACATAGTGATTTTAACAATGTATGCCGTGAAGCTGTTCTTCTCAATTTCCTTGATGTTGCATAAGAATTTTAGACAAATCTCACTTACTGACACGTAACTAAGACGTAACGAACGAACAAAACTTGCGTACATAGTGATTTTAACAATGTATGCCGTGAAGCTGTTCTTCTCAATTTCCTTGATGTTGCACATGAATTTTAGACAAATCTCACTTACTGACACGTAACTAAGACGTATCGAACGAACAAAACTTGCGTACATAGCGATCTCAGCTTTGTGCGCAGAAAAACGTATATCCTCAATTTTCTTAATGTCGTGCAAGAATTTTCGACTAAACTCACTTACTGTCACGTAACCAAGACGTTTCGAACGAACAAAACTTGCGTACATAGCGATCTCAGCTTTATGCGCTGCAAAACGTATATCCTCAATTTCTTTAATGTCGTGCAAGAATTTTCGACTAAACTCACTTACTGACACGTAACTAAGACGTTCCGAACAAACAAAACTTGCGTACATAGCGATTTTAACAATGTATGCCGTGAAGCGGTTCTTCCCAATTTCCTTGATGTTGCACAAGAATTTTAGACAAATCTCACTTACCGACACGTAACTAAGACGTTTCGAACGAACAAAACTTGCGTACATAGCGATCTCAGCTTTGTGCGCAGAAAAACGTATATCCTCAATTTTCTTAATGTCGTGCAAGAATTTTCGACTAAACTCACTTACTGTCACGTAACTAAGACGTTTCGAACGAACAAAACTTGCGTACATAGCGATCTCAGCTTTGTGCGCTGCAAAACGTATATCCTCAATTACTTTAATGTCGTGCAAGAATTTTCGACTAAACTCACTTACTGACACGTAACTAAGACGTTCCGAACAAACAAAACTTGCGTACATAGCGATTTTAACAATGTATGCCGTGAAGCGGTTCTTCTCAATTTCCTTGATGTTGCACAAGAATTTTAGACAAATCTCACTTACTGACACGTAACTAAGACGTTTCGAACGAAAAAAACTTGCGTACATAGCGATCTCAGCTTTGTGCGCAGAAAAACGTATATCCTCAATTTCCTTAATGTCGTGCAAAAGTTTTCGACTAAACTCACTTACTGACACGTAACTAAGACGTTCCGAACGGACAAAACTTGCGTACATAGCGATTTTAACAATGTATGCCGTGAAGCGGTTCTTCTCAATTTCCTTGATGTTGCACAAGAATTTTAGACAAATCTCACTTACTGACACGTAACTAAGACGTTTCGAACGAACAAAACTTGCGTACATAGCGATCTCAGCATTGTGCGCTGAAAACGTATATCCCCAATTTCCTTAATGTCGTGCAAGAATTTTCGACTAAACTCACTTATTGACACGTAACTAAGACGTTCCGAACGAACAAAACTTGCGTACATAGCGATTTTAACAATGTATGCCGTGAAGCGGTTCTTCTCAATTTCCTTGATGTTGCACAAGAATTTTAGACAAATCTCACTTACTGACACGTAACTAAGACGTATCGAACGAACAAAACTTGCGTACATAGCGATCTCAGCTTTGTGCGCTGCAAAACGTATATCCTCAATTTCTTTAATGTCGTGCAAGAATTTTCGACTAAACTCACTTACTGACACGTAACTAAGACGTTTCGAACGAACAAAACTTGCGTACATAGCGATCTCAGCTTTGTGCGCAGAAAAACGTATATCCTCAATTTCCTTAATGTCGTGCAAAAATTTTCGACTAAACTCACTTACTGACACGTAACTAAGACGTTCCAAACGAACAAAACTTGCGTACATAGCGATTTTAACAATGTATGCCGTGAAGCGGTTCTTCTCAATTTCCTTGATGTTGCACAAGTATTTTAGACAAATCTCACTTACTGACACGTAACTAAGACGTTTCGAACGAACAAAACTTGCGTAAATAGCGATCTCAGCTTTGTGCGCTGAAAAACGTATATCCTCAATTTCCTTAATGTCGTGCAAGAATTTTCGACTAAACTCACTTATTGACACGTAACTAAGACGCTCCGAACGAACAAAACTTGCGTACATAGCGATTTTAACAATGTATGCCGTGAAGCGGATCATCTCAATTTCCTTGATGTTGCACAAGAATTTTAGACAAATCTCACTTACTGACACGTAACTAAGACGTTTCGAACGAACAAAACTTGCGTACATAGCGATCTCAGCATTGTGCGCTGAAAACGTATATCCCCAATTTCCTTAATGTCTTGCAAGAATTTTCGACTAAACTCACTTATTGACACGTATCTAAGACGTTCCGAACGTACAAAACTTGCGTACATAGCGATTTTAACAATGTATGCCGTGAAGCGGTTCTTATCAATTTCCTTGATGTTGCACAAGAATTTTGGACAAATCTCACTTACTGACACGTAACTAAGACGTAACGTACGAACAAAACTTGCGTACATAGTGATTTTAACAATGTATGCCGTGAAGCTGTTCTTCTCAATTTCCTTGATGTTGCACATGAATTTTAGACAAATCTCACTTACTGACACGTAACTAAGACGTATCGAACGAACAAAACTTGCGTACATAGCGATCTCAGCTTTGTGCGCAGAAAAACGTATATCCTCAATTTTCTTAATGTCGTGCAAGAATTTTCGACTAAACTCACTTACTGTCACGTAACTAAGACGTTTCGAACGAACAAAACTTGCGTACATAGCGATCTCAGCTTTGTGCGCTGAAAAACGTATATCCTCAATTTTCTTAATGTCGTGCAAGAATTTTCGACTAAACTCACTTACTGTCACGTATCCAAGACGTTTCGAACGAACAAAATTTGCGTACATAGCGATCTCAGCTTTGTGCGCTGCAAAACGTATATCCTCAATTTCTTTAATGTCGTGCAAGAATTTTCGACTAAACTCACTTACTGACACGTAACTAAGACGTTCCGAACAAACAAAACTTGCGTACATAGCGATTTTAACAATGTATGCCGTGAAGCGGTTCTTCTCAATTTCCTTGATGTTGCACAAGAATTATAGACAAATCTCACTTACTGACACGTAACTAAGACGTTTCGAACGAACAAAACTTGCGTACATAGCGATCTCAGCTTTGTGCGCAGAAAAACGTATATCCTCAATTTTCTTAATGTCGTGCAAGAATTTTCGACTAAACTCACTTACTGTCACGTAACTAAGACGTTTCGAACGAACAAAACTTGCGTACATAGCGATCTCAGCTTTGTGCGCTGCAAAACGTATATTCTCAATTTCCTTAATGTCGTGCAAGATTTTTCGACTAAACTCACTTACTGACACGTAACTAAGACGTTCCAAACGAACAAAACTTGCGTACATAGCGATTTTAACAATGTATGCCGTGAAGCGGTTCTTCTCAATTTCCTTGATGTTGCACAAAAATTTTAGACAAATCTCACTTACTGACACGTAACTAAGACGTATCGAACGAACAAAACTTGCGTACATAGCGATCTCAGCTTTGTGCGCAAAGAACGTATATCCTCAATTTCCTTAATGTCGTGCAAGAATTTTCGACTAATCTCACTTACTGACACGTAACTAAGACGTATCGAACGAACAAAACTTGCGTACATAGCGATCTCAGCTTTGTGCGCAAAAAACGTATATCCTCAATTTCCTTAATGTCGTGCAAGAATTTTCGACCAAACTCACTTACTGTCACGTAACTAAGACGTTTCGAACGAACAAAACTTGCGTACATAGCGATCTCAGCTTTGTGCGCTGCAAAACGTATATTCTCAATTTCCTTAATGTCGTGCAAGATTTTTCGACTAAACTCACTTATTGACACGTAACTAAGACGTTCCGAACGAACAAAACTTGCGTACATAGCGATTTTAACAATGTATGCCGTGAAGCGGTTCTTCTCAATTTCCTTGATGTTGCACAAGAATTTTAGACAAATCTCACTTACTGACACGTAACTAAAACGTATCGAACGAACAAAACTTGCGTACATAGCGATCTCAGCTTTGTGCGCAGAAAAACGTATATCCTCAATTTCCTTAATGTCGTGCAAGAATTTTCGACTAAACTCACTTATTGACACGTAACTAAGACGTTCCGAACGAACAAAACTTGCGTACATAGCGATTTTAACAATGTATGCCGTGAAGCGGTTCTTCTCAATTTCCTTGATGTTGCACAAGAATTTTAGACAAATCTCACTTACTGACACGTAACTAAGACGTTTCGAATGAACAAAACTTGCGTAAATAGCGATCTCAGCTTTGTGCGCAGAAAAACGTATATCCTCAATTTCCTTTATGTCGTGCAAGAATTTTCGACTAAACTCACTTACTGACATGTAACTAAGACGTTCCGAACGTACAAAATTTGCGTACATAGCGACTTTAACAATGTATGCCGTGAAGCGGTTCTTCTCAGTTTCATTGATGTTACACAAGAATTTTAGACAAACCTCACTTACTGACACGTAACTAAGACGTTCCGAACGAACAAAACTTGCGTACATAGCGATTTTAACAATGTATGCCGTGAAGCGGTTCTTCTCAATTTCCTTGATGTTGCACAAGAATTTTAGACAAATCTCACTTACTGACAAGTAACTAAGACGTTTCGAACGAACAAAGCTTGCGTACATAGCGATCTCAGCTTTGTGCGCAGAAAAACGTATATCCTCAATTTCCTTAATGTCGTGCAAAAATTTTCGACTAAACTTACTTACTGACACGTAACTAAGACGTTCCGAACGAACAAAACTTGCGTACATAGCGATCTCAGCTTTGTGCGCTGCAAAACGTATATCCTCAATTTCCTTAATGTCGTGCAAAAATTTTCGACTAAACTCACTGACACGTAACTAAGACGTTCCGAACGAACAAAACTTGCGTACATAGCGATCTCAGCTTTGTGCGCAGAAAAACGTATATCCTCAAATTTCTTAATGTCGTGCAAGAATTTTCGACTAAACTCACTTACTGACACGTAACTAAGACGTTCCGAACGAACAAAACTTGCGTACATAGCGATCTCAGCTTTGTGCGCTGCAAAACGTATATCCTCAATTTCTTTAATGTCGTGCAAGAATTTTCGACTAAACTCACTTACTGACACGTAACTAAGACGTTTCGAACGTACAAAACTTGCGTACATAGCGATCTCAGCTGTGTGCGCAGAAAAACGTATATCCTCAATTTTCTTAATGTCGTGCAAGAATTTTCGACTAAACTCACTTACTGTCACGTAACTAAGACGTTCCGAACGAACAAAACTTGCGTACATAGTGTCACGTCCCAGTGGTCGAAGTTAAGAAAAAAAAGGAAATTATATTACTGAGATTAAGTAACTCTTTAGAACGCGACTATATTGGTTAAGTAGTTATTAAATTGAATTTGATCTTTTACTGGTAAGTATATTTATGGAAAAGATATTGTTTTTGGGTCACTCTGCATTTCACCGAGTCTACCCGGGACCAGAAGATGTCAACTTGTCATTCGATATTCAATGGTACCTTAACTTACCAGGTTTTTATGTATTTGAATATATATATTAGAGCAACTGCCTATGTAGCACGCTGCGTTTCCTTCTACTTAGCAGTCCTCCAAAGATTTCAGCTGTCGTGCGATGAGTGACGGTCGATCAAGGAAGTTGGAACAACCGGTCGTCGAATAAATTGCAATAGTAATATAAAATATTCTTTATTGTTGCACGACGTTAAATTAACAATATTACAGTCGTAAGACTTGCGACTGGTAAACTCTCTATTCAATAATGTAGTATGTATAAGAGTCTCGAAGACTTGTACTGGAATTTGTCGACGCAACGAGATTTAAATACGCCGGATTATTAACTGCTAAACGCCACGGCAACGGAGTCAGAGAACGAATTTAGTACGAAAGTTAGTAACGTGTTAACCGTAGGAGCGTCGAATTAATAATGCTCGATGTCGGACCTGCACTGAGCTCCTCCGGTCTTCGGGTGTTGGTGGGAGAGATGCTGCAGTGGGATCGCCTCTTGTAGATGGTGGGATATTCTTCCTATGCTTCGCCTAAGACTTCCTGATGTTGGAGGGAGACCCATGGGCGGGAGCAATGGCAAGTGGAAGAGCCGCTGGTAGGGATCTCTGTGCGAGAAGGACAGCTATATCGTTCCCTCGCAACATTCCAACTTATTTGTCCGGCCTAATCTTATCGAGCGGGCGGATAAGAATATCGATCGACGGCCGGTCCGCATACCATGTACAGTATAAGGCTCTTATAAAATATTGCATTGAATAAAATATTATTTCTTATATGCTTAATTCCTTATTACTACCTATAATGCGATTACAAAATGCTACGTTATATAGAATACATGTATGCGTTGCATAGCGTATTAGTACGGGTATAATTTCGTATAAAGTTATAAAGATGTAATAATAATGTGTAAAAGGTATAAAATTCTTAATATTAATGTGTGGATATATAAATGCTTGTGTACTTAATAATTAAAGCGTGTCACGGAATGCGCCGTTCTTAGTTAATAATATTACATTTGCATTGCTCTTTGCCTTAAGCTTCCAGCATGCATTTCTTTATCGGGCGGGCGGATAAGATTATCGATTGACGGCGGACTTGCATTTCCGCGCGCAGTCTAAAACTCTTATAATGCTTAGGAATAAAATATTCCCTACTGAATATTCTATTAATACTGAATTATTCTAATATTATATATAATCTTACGCTACTTAAACTAGAGTGTGAGTATAAAATCTTGGGGATATTGAAGTTTTCGCAATATGTAAATCGTACTTCTATTCTGATACATGACTTTTTGATATACCGGGTGTTCAAGAAATATTGATATGGAATATTTATACGTTGTTTTCCGTTACGATATACAATTTTTACCTTGTGATTATATGTATGGATACTTGTACGTGTGTTCTATGTATGTAGTCCATATACAGGGTGGACATAAGTACTAATGCTAATTTCTAATTGCTCTTTTTACTAAATGAGCAATTTTCTTCCTATATACTGATACTCGCATAATGATTGACTCGTATAGTTTTATATAGGGTGTCTAATAAATACGTATATGTTCTTCCCAAGTTATTATAATGAATTTTATAATTGATCTTGCTCTATTAGCATCCCTTGAGTAAGTCTGATGAGAATTTATTGTTTATAAAAAATAAAATTGTGCGACTGAGACGTCACACCACCCCCCTTAAGTGCAAATTTCGGAGTGGAAATATTTCATGGAGAATTTTGCTCATCCAGTCTGGCACGCATGTCTCTAAATGTATAAACGATAGGTATCGGATGTGTGTCATTGACGGCTGGTGCGTTAGGTACAGTTTCTATGTTCGGTTGTTCTGGCGGGTTCTGTGGAATTACATTTGGTTGTGGCTGTGGCCTATTGGCCAAATATAGCAATAAATGTGTAAAGGAACTCCAGATGGCTCCGAGTAAATGCAAGCTACAGCCATATGCCGCATGCAAAGCATAACCGTGAATCAGTGTGTCAAATACAATCTTTATTATTCTTATTATTATAAAAATGCCGAATACGCCGGCAGTTGCCGCACCAAATGTTGTAAAACCGTTCCATATTTTAGTTAGCGTGTTGTTATAAATTTTATTCAGCGCATTTTCGTCTAATAAATTTTGCAATGAAACGGTATCGGATTGTATTGTTTGACCTGTAAAGCCTCGAGCGATGGTATGCAGAACCGCGTTCTTTTCCGCGGGGAACATAATGTGGTCTCTTAATTCGTCAAGGTCTTGTTGGGAGTAAATGCCACTGGTGGCTAGAGATTTTGGCGCAAGGTATTTCCAAGAGAGTTTCGTTAATGGTTTGATTTCATGAGGAGAATTTATCATGGAAGGAGTAGGGTTGAATTGTAGCCAAGTTCCTTCGATATTGTATATTACTGGAAGTAAAGGATTACAATCTCTAAGTGTACTGTGTTTTATGACTATATGTGATTTTGGTGTCATGTATAACGAAGCGTTCCGAAACATAACGGGCAATTCAGTATGGCACGTATTTGTTTTCCGTAGTGTAACCTCTATGGGTATACATTTAACTATGTGAATTCCCTCCCCGGCTGTGACTGCCATGTAACCTGGAGCTTTCATCACCCGGTAGGCGAATTCATCTGGTAAAACAGCAGCAAGAGATAAGGTATTTTGTATAACCTGTTTCTCTAGTTCGCATTTTTGCATAATTATATCCTTGTATAAAGAGGTAATCTGGTTCCTCATATACTTCTCAACGTATACAAATTTTGAATTTGCGTACGTGAATAAGTCTAGGTTCGTCACAGAGGTTTTAGATCTTACTTTGAAAATGTTTCCCTTTTGTGTTTCAAAAATAAACAGTTTCGGATGTTCTGTGCCATACAGTGTATAACCGCATATCGTGTGCCTTCGTGTTAGTGTCAGTGCAAAAGTGATGTCTTGAGATTCTAGTGTGAATATTGTGGTATTTTGGTGATCTAATATGCCTTGAAATTTAATAGAGGTGCCTTCATATAAGACGTCGTATGCTTCAAACCCGCAAGCGGTATTGGGTATTCCTTCCCAAAAAGTGTAACCATCGTCCGAGTCTATGCAGGATTCGTCCGATAGTTCGCAAACAGTTCCGGATTTTAACATTACTTTTCCCGCGTTTAATTTTACTGGTACGTATGAGTCTTTTAGAGAAATTTTTACTGTCGCTTGGACTATCACGTCATCCCATGTGCCGTAATAGTCCGAGTATTGGATGCCTTTACAGGTTCCATCTACATTTACTTTACCCGCGAGCGTGACGCTTCTATAATACGTGCGATTCGATTTAAGTCCGTCAATAATTTCTGCGGTTCCTATCTTTAAGAGGCCCTCTTTATGCATCTGAATGCACCTAGCGCGAGATGTTTCCTGCAAGTAGCTAGCGTAACCGTTATGAACGGCTGAGATATGCGAGTGCATTCCGCAGTGAGATATGGTTCTTAAGATTTCTATTTTACATTGCGTTATATGTGTCTGCGCATAACTTGATAATTGCAACAGCTGTATATATGTATTTACGGTCGCAGGTGTTTCGACTTCGATGTCACATTCGCCTGATCGAAGCAAGGACACAGTGGTCACGTTCAAATAGGCTCCTCCACAATCGTACGCTATGATTGCCGATGTGCCAGAGAGCAATGTGGTAAGTATCAAAACGTGGAAACCCTTAAAAATAGAAATATGATATTTAAGTATAAAATACGAGAGTAATATGGGTTGTTTGTGTTGTTTTATGTTACAAAATGTGTCAAGTATGTGTGTATGTGTCGTTAGAACAAAATTTAATATTAATATGAAAATATTTTAAAATTACTGGATCCGGGGGTCCAGGCCGCGCTCACAAAATTTCTCTTCCTTGCGTTTTCCTTCAACCCGGATCTATAAAATATGTGCCCTTGCACAACTTCAGTTTATTCACGTGAACTACGCGTGGTTTTCCACGGAAGTCTATTCTCGCGTTGTTCATTGGTAATAATTCTAAAATTCTATATGGCCCAGTATATTGATCATCTAGCTTTCCCTTTGTGGGCTCCTTTAATAAATAAACTTTATCGTTAGCTTTAAAATTTTGAATATTGATTTTTCTATCATAATATGTTTTACTCTTTTCTTTTGATTGTATTAAGTTTTGTTTTGCTAGACCCTGTGAGTTTTTCAAAGTTTCAAAAAGGTTAGTGAGATAATCCTGATAAGGCTGTTCAGTGACGTCCTCGGGAACTACGGAGGAAGATGGAGTTCTGGGAAGATGTCCAAAAATTAGGGAATAAGGAGTATAGCTGGTTCCTTCGTGGACTGATGTATTGTAAGCAAACATGGCAGGCTTAATGTGCTCGTCCCACTCCTCATTCCGGTTAGTGTACATCTTCAAGTATTCTGTCAATACGTGATGTGAGCGTTCAATTGAACCATTTGATTGCGGGTAGTAAGCTGTCGTACGGCATTGCTTTATTTTAAAGTAGCTAGCTATTGTTTTCATCAGAGAAGTAAAAAAGGTCGGAGCTTGGTCCGTTAATAATGCTCTTGGTGCTCCATATATGCATATGAAATCTTTTATAAAGGCGTTAGCTATTGAGAAGGAGTCTGCTGTTTCCATAGGAATGGCAACTGAATATTTCGTTAAAAGGTCTTGTATAGTTAAAATATAAGAATTGTTTCGGCTCGTTACTGGCAATGGTCCTACTACGTCTATAGATACTTTATCAAATGCAGTTCCTGGGGTGTCAGTGATCATCATGGGTTGTTTCGTTTTTACTCTTGTTAATTTCTTGATTTGGCAATTCCTGCAATTCTTTATGTAATCTTGTATGTCTTTCTTCATTGTGGGCCAATAGTAGTTTTGTCTAATTCGATGGTAAGTTTTATTCACACCTTTGTGTCCTCCAATCTTCGTAGCATGTTTTTCATAGATGATGTTAGCTCTCTCTCCTAGGCCAGGACATCTTATTAAAGATTTGCAAACTGTTACTATTATTGGTAAGTCTGAAAGGAATCTTTTTAAATTTTTATATACAAAAATCCATGGAACTGTATCGTATAGATCGTGTTGCGCTATACTGATGGTTTTTAGATTTAGTTCTATTATGGCATCCCTTAATGATCTTATTCCGTCTATAATGTCGCTGTGTTCTATTTGCACTCTTTCATTTTGTTTAATAGGGATATTTATTAAATATTTCCCGCTATTGAGGTTCGTTATTTTTACTCTTGTGAAAGTTAAATCTTTATACGTGGGAAGTTTATTTTCTGCTGAATAATCCTTTGCGCCTTTATCGTAGGGATGTCCTTCGAGGGTGGTAAAGATGATATGGTTATCCTTTCGGGAAAGCAGTGAATCTCGCGTTTCATTAATTTTAAAATCGTTCTCTTCACCTGAAGAGCGAGGTTGTGGAGATGCAGATTCGTTACTCTTACTTTCGTTTTCTGGATCTTCTTCCGACGTCTCTGAATTGCTTTGGTCGAACTCTTGCTCTCGTTTGTCTAGATCTTCATTTAGATTTTCGGGGAAGAAGATTTGGGATGGGATTTTTGTGGTTACCGGTGGAGTTAATAAAGCATTATCGTTTAAGTCTCTGATAGTTGTTTGTTGTTGGTCAACATGATTTAATGTGTGATTAACATCATTGGAAGAGAAAGTGATTGACGGTCTAGACTGTTGTGTAGCTGTCTGGTATGAGAAAAGGGATTCGTTTGAATTATCGTCTGGCTCTACTAGGGGGAGTATGGAAACGTCAGGAATAGGCGGATTTCTAGAAAGTGCGTCTGCTACTACGTTAGTCTTTCCTGTTTTATATTGTATTTCATATTCGTACTCTGATAGTTTTAGTCTCCATTTCCACAATCGGGAGCTGGGATCCTTGACCGAATGTAGCCAAACTAGTGGTTTATGATCTGTGAGGATTGTAAATTTCCTGCCGTATAAATAGTGCCGGAAGTACGTTACACAGTAGACTACGGCTAAGCACTCCTTTTCTATGGTGGAATATCTTCCTTCCGCTTCATTCAAAGTCCTAGAAATATACGAAATAGGTAAGTCTTTCCCTATCTGTCCTTGGCTCAGCACGCCTCCTATAGCGTATCCACTGGCGTCGGTAGTTAATAAGAATGGCTCTTTAAAGTTCGGATATTGCAAAACAGGTTCTTTTAATAATTCATGCGTTAGTTTGTCAAATGCTGCTTCTTGCGACGGTGTCCATACAAAAGGCTTATCTTTCTTTAATAAATCCGTGAGAGGTTTTGCGATTTTCGAAAAGTCCCTAATGAATCGGCGGTAGTATCCCACAAGACCCAAGAATTGCTTAATGTTTTTATGATTCCTTGGTTTTGGGAAATGTTGGACTGCGATAATTTTATTAGGATCTGGTCTTACTCCATCTGATCCGATAATATGCCCTAGGTAAGCTACTTCGTGCCTTAGAAATTGACATTTGTCGGGCTGTAATTGCAGTTTTGCTTCTCTTAGTCTTTGCATCAATTCTTTGATTTTTATATCGTGTTCCTCTAAGGATCTTGCATACACTACTATGTCGTCCAGGTAAACGAATAGTTCGTTTCCTTGCAATCCGGTGAGGACGTTGTCCATCAACCGTTGGAATGTTGCGGGTGCATTTTTCAGACCGAAAGGCATCCGCTGGTACTCGTAATGTCCATACGGTGTGGAGAAAGCTGTCTTCTCTTGATCCTCTGGGGCCATAGGAATCTGGTGAAATCCCTGTGCGAGGTCAAAAATGGAGAAGTATTTTGCACTACCCAACTGGTCTAATATTTCTACTATATTAGGCAGTGGGTACGCATCTCCTATCGTTTTTTCATTCAGCTTTCGGAAATCTATTACCATCCTCCATTTCTTTTGTCCATCGGCCGCAGATTTCTTGGGGACGATCCATAGAGGAGCGTTATACGGTGATGCTGAAGGCGTTATTATTTCATCCTTCAAAAGTTTCGTTACCTGCCTGTCTATTTCCTCCTTGTGGACAGGCGGGTACCTATACTGCTTCACATGTATCGGTAGATTGTCAGTGGTTGGAATAGTATGTTTAACCGCGGTGGTGAACTTGAGTTTTTCTCCCGGAAGATGGAAACAATCTCCGTATTCTTTAAGTATTGCGTCAACGTGGTCTTCTTCTTCTTCGTTTAAATATTCAGTATTTATGATGGGTTTAAGTCGTTCCATACGACTGAAAGATACGGGAGATGCTAGAAGCAGATCAGTTGTATCTTTAAATCTAGAGAATGCTGACTGCGCAGCTTGTTCAATAAAAGGACCTTCTTGGTCTCGTAAAACTGGAAGAGTATGAATCAAGGTTGATTTAGAAGATTTCCCGTCTTCGGATAGCTCTTCTTGGCTCCTGAATTTAGTAGACGAAGATTTCCCATTATTGGCGAGCTCTTCGTTGCTCATAAAAGACTCCATAGGATCCCTGGAAGCGGGAGGTTGAGTGGAGTTGGTAAAACTTGATTCAGCGGAATTAGTAATAGAGAGCTTGTTTAAGCTCGTAGAATTAGTATTCTCAGAGTGTAGAAGATCCTCATGTCCTATTGATCCTGGAAGCGTATCAATAGAGTGTTTGAGGCACGAAGATGCAGGCGTTGCATCTTGTGTAGTTGCAAGACCTTCGCGGTCTTCTGGAACGGAAGATTTCCCATCATTGGCTAGCTCTTCTGGGCTTATGGATTTTGTAGATGAAGATTTCCCATTATCGGCGAGCTCTTCATTGCTCATAGGATTCACGAAAATAGAAGAATTCAGCGAAGTTATGTGCTCCTCGGAGTCATTGGGTATAAGATAATCCTCAAGAGGCATGGGATAGACTTCTATGGTGTAGTTCTGCTCTGTTAAATTATAAGCTTTGATATGCCCCTTCCCTCGGGAATTTTTAACAAGAGCTTCACCCAGAAATAATCCCTTCGTTGGCTCGTTTCGAGGAATATAACCTTCCCTTCTTTCCGGGTTTGTTATGTTGAACGCAATGTCCACGATAGTGCGCGAGGGCACCATAATCTTTTCTCTTTTGTAAAACGGTACCTGTATGCTATCAAAGGTAAGACATTCTTGTTGGTAATCGATGATAGCATTATTATCTTTCAAAAAACTGGCACCTATTATGCCGTCAGCAGGTATACCGAAATTGTCTCTGACGACATAAAATTTTGTTTCCTTTCCCATAATTTCGAATACCACCGAACCCAATGTCCTTATTGGCTTCTCGGAAATGCCCTTTAATCTCAGTGTGTCTTTTGAGTTTACGGGGGTATTCTTTAATATTTTTGTTTTAACTAAATTTACGGAGGATCCCGAGTCTATCATAAAAAAGCAGTATCCTTTAAAGTTTTTGCAAGTGAGGGCGATCCTTGGTTGACACGTGTTGGGTCCTAGGTTCGCCATTCCAATACTGGCTTTTTCATTTAGGGGTTCCTCGTTTACTGGTCTGATGACCGACGCTGGGTCATCGTATTCCTTTAATGGAATTTTAGAAAAATTGGAGCCTTGATTTTTATCGTTAGTGTTCAAGTTTGGCTCGTTGATGGCTCCGCTTGTATCGTTATGGGATGCGCGGTCGCTTGGGCCGGTTCCTTGGTCGCGCTTACCGTCGGGCGGCCCTCCGCGTTTCCCGACGCTTGCGTCGCGTTTCGATACGCTAATCTCCGACATTCAGTAGCCTTGTGTCCGGGATATTTGCAATAATTGCATACGATAGGGGAGTTCGGTCCTGGCTGTCCCGGTATCAAGGGTCTAATCCATGGTCGCGGAGCAAAAGTGTTATGAGGGTTTTTTAATATCGATTTAGGTTGTTCTATGTCGGGAGGTCTTGGGTTATTTATATCTGATCGCGTAACAGGGAATTGTCGAGGAGTAAACTGTCTTTCGCGCTGTTTTTCTATTTCCAAATTCCTCGTAATTTTGACAGCCCATTCAATTGCTTCATCTAGGGTGCCTATGTTTCGGTGTTCCATTCGCGTGATCACGTTAGAGGGTAATCCATTTACGAAAGCTTCTAGGACCTCTCCTTCAACTTCGTTATTAAATAAACGAGGGTTATTAATGCCCTGTCGTCTGTTTCCGTCTAATATGGCGAGTTTCAAATCTTTAATTCTACCCGCGTACTTCAAGACAGTCTCGTTTGGCATTTTGTATGCGTTGGCTAATTCTCCGCGGTATTGTGCTACGGATTTATTCGGAGCGAAAATATTTTTTAATTTGTCTAATAAATCTACGACGCGAGTATATATGTTTCCTTCAATGACTTGATATGCGTCGCCTTCAATTTTGTTAATAATAAACTGTACGAGTTGTGGCTCTTGTACAGACGGTAGTAAATCGCGGGCACGTTCGCATGCTCGGGCGAACTGGAAGATCGAAATCTTATAACCGTTAAACGGGGGAATATTGGCAACTACATCTTTTATTTTTAGGGTCGGCATGATTACAGGGGGTTCTTCCGGTTCCGGCGGGTTGGCGAATTCATCGTATGCGGACGCGGCGCGGGAAGCTTCATTCACGCGCTGTTCGAGATTGCTTACTTGCTCTGGTAATCTACGTAATTGCGATAATTCTGTTTGGATTTTCGAGAGCACTTCGAATAACGAATTCGCGTCTATTGCCTCGTTAGGGCGTTTAGCTGTTTCTTCTCGCTCTTTAAGCGACATTTTGGAATTTGATGATTTTTCGCGGTCCTCTACGTATTTTTGCCTTTTGTCGACTTCCGGGTCGACGCTTACTGTACCGTGCGATCGCGTAAATTGAGCCATAACTCGGTAAACGTAGTTTTGAAATAATTATTGGCTCTAATCGTTTTTAGCACAACAATTGCAAAAGTAGTAGTTTTAGTAATGTGAAAATTTATGATAATACATACGGTTAAATAGCATATATATGCTATGGTTCCTTAATCCTGTAAGAATATAGGTTAGTATACAATAAAATAAAGACAGTGTGATAATTTAGTATAACAGCAAAATTATATAGTGGTTAAGCAAAATTGTAAAAATATAACAGCAGTATAATAAAAGAAATATGTATATGTGCATGTAATACTATGATAATAAAACAAGAATGTTTTTATGGATTTTCTTTTTTTTTTTCAAGTTACTTTATACTTCTCGTAGCAGATTGTAAATAGAAAGCTCAAGCAAATGATAAATATAATGTCAAAGCTAGTAATTGCGGTATATATATTTTGCAATAATAAAATATAAGAATATCCTGAAAATAAGACAATGCGATTATAGGGTAAGGTATAATAAAATACACAAAATAGTATAATGTGAAATCGACAATGATATATATGTTTCTTTATTCGTCGCTGGCGCTAACGTTTGGAATTTGAGTCTGTGCGTAAAATTCGCGACGCGGGTCGTTCTCCGGAATTTCTGGATATGGCAACGGAGACTGTTCGACCGTGATCGGAATTAATTTGTAACCAAAGGTTTTTTCCTCAGTTAGCCGTTCGCGACATGGGGCACTCGAATTTTCTGTAATATTTAACTCGTCGGAACAATTCGCTGCTTCTCTAAATTGCGCTCTCAATAGGCGTCGGAGCTGGTATTTCTTTCCTGCGCGACGCGTTTTTGGCATATCTTAAGGATTCAACTTTAGTTTCGTGTAGCGACTCTCTGAGGCTCTTATTTTGCCCACATAGCGATATCCGTCATCCTATTCCAGTCTCAGTGTGCGGAATCCTGCCTCACCAAAGAGAAGGAACAAGAAAGAGCGTGCGGAATCCTGCCTCACCACTCTCCGTTTATCGCATGTACACAAAAAAGCTTAAAGCAACGACGAGCGGCTTATCCGCTCAGAGCCGTCGCTCCGAGTTTGCGGCACCTCGAAGAGTCAACTTCCACTTTTACTAAAATCAATCACTTCTCTACTGCGTGGCGTGTCTTATTGGCTTTATAAAAATATTTAAACACTGATGTCTGTGTTACATTCGCGTTCTCAGCGTGCGGAATCCTGCCTCACCAAGAGAACGCTCCTGTTACGAGTGACGAGCGGCGTATATACCAGCTACCAGGACACTGTCACAGAACCAGGTATTGTTCAATAATTCTTTCGTAATGATGAGCGAAATATATTCGCTCTAAATCACAACGTCAGAATGTCGTTATGCCGTCTTAATATTGCAGTCGAAGCACACGCAGTCGAGAATAATCACAAAATTCTAACAGCGTTAATGGAAATAAAAGTCTAACACGAATATGACGTGTAAATTAAATGAATTGGCAAAATCTAAATAACGCGGTGTATAATAATTGAATAAAATTATAACGGCACTGTAACTCGCGAAATAATTCAAGAAGATCTGAATGGTATTAACCGAGACTCAAATTGAACGTTATATCGCGCACAATTCACTTCCTGAAAATAAAGTATGATTATTAACACACAAAAAGATGACAAGTTGGCTTCTGAGATCCCACCGCTGCCACCAAATTTTCAATATGTCACGTCCCAGTGGTCGAAGTTAAGAAAAAAAAGGAAATTATATTACTGAGATTAAGTAACTCTTTAGAACGCGACTATATTGGTTAAGTAGTTATTAAATTGAATTTGATCTTTTACTGGTAAGTATATTTATGGAAAAGATATTGTTTTTGGGTCACTCTGCATTTCACCGAGTCTACCCGGGACCAGAAGATGTCAACTTGTCATTCGATATTCAATGGTACCTTAACTTACCAGGTTTTTATGTATTTGAATATATATATTAGAGCAACTGCCTATGTAGCACGCTGCGTTTCCTTCTACTTAGCAGTCCTCCAAAGATTTCAGCTGTCGTGCGATGAGTGACGGTCGATCAAGGAAGTTGGAACAACCGGTCGTCGAATAAATTGCAATAGTAATATAAAATATTCTTTATTGTTGCACGACGTTAAATTAACAATATTACAGTCGTAAGACTTGCGACTGGTAAACTCTCTATTCAATAATGTAGTATGTATAAGAGTCTCGAAGACTTGTACTGGGATTTGTCGACGCAACGAGATTTAAATACGCCGGATTATTAACTGCTAAACGCCACGGCAACGGAGTCAGAGAACGAATTTAGTACGAAAGTTAGTAACGTGTTAACCGTAGGAGCGTCGAATTAATAATGCTCGATGTCGGACCTGCACTGAGCTCCTCCGGTCTTCGGGTGTTGGTGGGAGAGATGCTGCAGTGGGATCGCCTCTTGTAGATGGTGGGATATTCTTCCTATGCTTCGCCTAAGACTTCCTGATGTTGGAGGGAGACCCATGGGCGGGAGCAATGGCAAGTGGAAGAGCCGCTGGTAGGGATCTCTGTGCGAGAAGGACAGCTATATCGTTCCCTCGCAACATTCCAACTTATTTGTCCGGCCTAATCTTATCGAGCGGGCGGATAAGAATATCGATCGACGGCCGGTCCGCATACCATGTACAGTATAAGGCTCTTATAAAATATTGCATTGAATAAAATATTATTTCTTATATGCTTAATTCCTTATTACTACCTATAATGCGATTACAAAATGCTACGTTATATAGAATACATGTATGCGTTGCATAGCGTATTAGTACGGGTATAATTTCGTATAAAGTTATAAAGATGTAATAATAATGTGTAAAAGGTATAAAATTCTTAATATTAATGTGTGGATATATAAATGCTTGTGTACTTAATAATTAAAGCGTGTCACGGAATGCGCCGTTCTTAGTTAATAATATTACATTTGCATTGCTCTTTGCCTTAAGCTTCCAGCATGCATTTCTTTATCGGGCGGGCGGATAAGATTATCGATTGACGGCGGACTTGCATTTCCGCGCGCAGTCTAAAACTCTTATAATGCTTAGGAATAAAATATTCCCTACTGAATATTCTATTAATACTGAATTATTCTAATATTATATATAATCTTACGCTACTTAAACTAGAGTGTGAGTATAAAATCTTGGGGATATTGAAGTTTTCGCAATATGTAAATCGTACTTCTATTCTGATACATGACTTTTTGATATACCGGGTGTTCAAGAAATATTGATATGGAATATTTATACGTTGTTTTCCGTTACGATATACAATTTTTACCTTGTGATTATATGTATGGATACTTGTACGTGTGTTCTATGTATGTAGTCCATATACAGGGTGGACATAAGTACTAATGCTAATTTCTAATTGCTCTTTTTACTAAATGAGCAATTTTCTTCCTATATACTGATACTCGCATAATGATTGACTCGTATAGTTTTATATAGGGTGTCTAATAAATACGTATATGTTATTCCCAAGTTATTATAATGAATTTTATAATTGATCTTGCTCTATTAGCATCCCTTGAGTAAGTCTGATGAGAATTTATTGTTTATAAAAAATAAAATTGTGCGACTGAGACGTCACACTGTCACGTAACTAAGACGTTTCGAACGAACAAAACTTGCGTACATAGCGATCTCAGCTTTGTGCGCTGAAAAACGTATATCCTCAATTTTCTTAATGTCGTGCAAGAATTTTCGACTAAACTCACTTACTGTCACGTATCCAAGACGTTTCGAACGAACAAAATTTGCGTACATAGCGATCTCAGCTTTGTGCGCTGCAAAACGTATATCCTCAATTTCTTTAATGTCGTGCAAGAATTTTCGACTAAACTCACTTACTGACACGTAACTAAGACGTTCCGAACAAACAAAACTTGCGTACATAGCGATTTTAACAATGTATGCCGTGAAGCGGTTCTTCTCAATTTCCTTGATGTTGCACAAGAATTATAGACAAATCTCACTTACTGACACGTAACTAAGACGTTTCGAACGAACAAAACTTGCGTACATAGCGATCTCAGCTTTGTGCGCAGAAAAACGTATATCCTCAATTTTCTTAATGTCGTGCAAGAATTTTCGACTAAACTCACTTACTGTCACGTAACTAAGACGTTTCGAACGAACAAAACTTGCGTACATAGCGATCTCAGCTTTGTGCGCTGCAAAACGTATATTCTCAATTTCCTTAATGTCGTGCAAGATTTTTCGACTAAACTCACTTACTGACACGTAACTAAGACGTTCCAAACGAACAAAACTTGCGTACATAGCGATTTTAACAATGTATGCCGTGAAGCGGTTCTTCTCAATTTCCTTGATGTTGCACAAAAATTTTAGACAAATCTCACTTACTGACACGTAACTAAGACGTATCGAACGAACAAAACTTGCGTACATAGCGATCTCAGCTTTGTGCGCAAAGAACGTATATCCTCAATTTCCTTAATGTCGTGCAAGAATTTTCGACTAATCTCACTTACTGACACGTAACTAAGACGTATCGAACGAACAAAACTTGCGTACATAGCGATCTCAGCTTTGTGCGCAAAAAACGTATATCCTCAATTTCCTTAATGTCGTGCAAGAATTTTCGACCAAACTCACTTACTGTCACGTAACTAAGACGTTTCGAACGAACAAAACTTGCGTACATAGCGATCTCAGCTTTTTGCGCTGCAAAACGTATATTCTCAATTTCCTTAATGTCGTGCAAGATTTTTCGACTAAACTCACTTATTGACACGTAACTAAGACGTTCCGAACGAACAAAACTTGCGTACATAGCGATTTTAACAATGTATGCCGTGAAGCGGTTCTTCTCAATTTCCTTGATGTTGCACAAGAATTTTAGACAAATCTCACTTACTGACACGTAACTAAAACGTATCGAACGAACAAAACTTGCGTACGTAGCGATCTCAGCTTTGTGCGCAGAAAAACGTATATCCTCAATTTCCTTAATGTCGTGCAAGAATTTTCGACTAAACTCACTTATTGACACGTAACTAAGACGTTCCGAACGAACAAAACTTGCGTACATAGCGATTTTAACAATGTATGCCGTGAAGCGGTTCTTCTCAATTTCCTTGATGTTGCACAAGAATTTTAGACAAATCTCACTTACTGACACGTAACTAAGACGTATCGAACGAACAAAACTTGCGTACATAGCGATTTTAACAATGTATGCCGTGAAGCGGATCATCTCAATTTCCTTGATGTTGCACAAGAATTTTAGACAAATCTCACTTACTGAGACGTAACTAAGACGTTTCGAACGAACAAAACTTGCGTACATAGCGATCTCAGCATTGTGCGCTGAAAACGTATATCCCCAATTTCCTTAATGTCGTGCAAGAATTTTCGACTAAACTCACTTATTGACACGTAACTAAGACGTTCCGAACGAACAAAACTTGCGTACATAGCGATTTTAACAATGTATGCCGTGAAGCGGTTCTTCTCAATTTCCTTGATGTTGCACAAGAATTTTAGACAAATCTCACTTACTGACACGTAACTAAGACGTATCGAACGAACAAAACTTGCGTACATAGCGATTTTAACAATGTATGCCGTGAAGCGGATCATCTCAATTTCCTTGATGTTGCACAAGAATTTTAGACAAATCTCACTTACTGAGACGTAACTAAGACGTTTCGAACGAACAAAACTTGCGTACATAGCGATCTCAGCATTGTGCGCTGAAAACGTATATCCCCAATTTCCTCAATGTCGTGCAAGAATTTTCGACTAAACTCACTTATTGACACGTAACTAAGACGTTCCGAACGAACAAAACTTGCGTACATAGCGATTTTAACAATGTATGCCGTGAAGCGGTTCTTCTCAATTTCCTTGATGTTGCACAAGATTTTTAGACAAATCTCACTTACTGACACGTAACTAAGACGTTTCGAACGAACAAAACTTGCGTACATAGCGATCTCAGCTTTGTGCGCAGAAAAACGTATATCCTCAATTTTCTTAATGTCGTGCAAGAATTTTCGACTAAACTCACTTACTGTCACGTAACTAAGACGTTTCGAACGAACAAAACTTGCGTACATAGCGATCTCAGCTTTGTGCGCTGCAAAACGTATATCCTCAATTTCTTTAATGTCGTGCAAGAATTTTCGACTAAACTCACTTACTGACACGTAACTAAGACGTTCCGAACAAACAAAACTTGCGTACATAGCGATTTTAACAATGTATGCCGTGAAGCGGTTCTTCTCAATTTCCTTGATGTTGCACAAGAATTATAGACAAATCTCACTTACTGACACGTAACTAAGACGTTTCGAACGAACAAAACTTGCGTACATAGCGATCTCAGCTTTGTGCGCAGAAAAACGTATATCCTCAATTTTCTTAATGTCGTGCAAGAATTTTCGACTAAACTCACTTACTGTCACGTAACTAAGACGTTTCGAACGAACAAAACTTGCGTACATAGCGATCTCAGCTTTGTGCGCTGCAAAACGTATATTCTCAATTTCCTTAATGTCGTGCAAGATTTTTCGACTAAACTCACTTATTGACACGTAACTAAGACGTTCCGAACAAACAAAACTTGCGTACATAGCGATTTTAACAATGTATGCCGTGAAACGGTTCTTCTCAATTTCCTTGATGTTGCACAAGAATTTTAGACAAATCTCACTTACTGACACGTAACTAAGACGTATCGAACGAACAAAACATGCGTACATAGCGATCTCAGCTTTGTGCGCAGAAAAACGTATATCCTCAATTTCCTTAATGTCGTGCAAGAATTTTCGACTAAACTCACTTATTGACACGTAACTAAGACGTTCCGAACGAACAAAACTTGCGTACATAGCGATTTTAACAATGTATGCCGTGAAGCTGTTCTTCTCAATTTCCTTGATGTTGCACATGAATTTTAGACAAATCTCACTTACTGACACGTAACTAAGATGTATCGAACGATCAAAACTTGCGTACATAGTGATCTCAGCTTTGTGCGCTGCAAAACGTATATCCTCAATTTCTTTAATGTCGTGCAAGAATTTTCGACTAAACTCACTTACTGACACGTAACTAAGACGTTTCGAACGAACAAAACTTGCGTACATAGCGATCTCAGCTTTGTGCGCAGAAAAACGTATATCCTCAATTTCCTTAATGTCGTGCAAAAATTTTCGACTAAACTCACTTACTGACACGTAACTAAGACGTTCCAAACGAACAAAACTTGCGTACATAGCGATTTTAACAATGTATGCCGTGAAGCGGTTCTTCTCAATTTCCTTGATGTTGCACAAAAATTTTAGACAAATCTCACTTACTGACACGTAACTAAGACGTATCCAACGAACAAAACTTGCGTACATAGCGATCTCAGCTTTGTGCGCAAAGAACGTATATCCTCAATTTCCTTAATGTCGTGCAAGAATTTTCGACTAATCTCACTTACTGACACGTAACTAAGACGTATCGAACGAACAAAACTTGCGTACATAGCGATCTCAGCTTTGTGCGCAAAAAACGTATATCCTCAATTTCCTTAATGTCGTGCAAGAATTTTCGACCAAACTCACTTATTGACACGTAACTAAGACGTTCCGAACGAACAAAACTTGCGTACATAGCGATCTCAGCTTTGTGCGCAGAAAAACGTATATCCTCAATTTCCTTAATGTCGTGCAAAAATTTTCGACTAAACTCATTTACTGACACGTAACTAAGACGTTCCAAACGAACAAAACTTGCGTACATAGCGATTTTAACAATGTATGCCGTGAAGCGGTTCTTCTCAATTTCCTTGATGTTGCACAAAAATTTTAGACAAATCTCACTTACTGACAGGTAACTAAGACGTTTCGAACGAACAAAACTTGCGTACATAGCGATCTCAGCATTGTGCGCTGCAAAACGTATATCCTCAATTTCTTTAATGTCGTGCAAGAATTTTCGACTAAACTCACTTACTGACACGTAACTAAGACGTTCCGAACAAACAAAACTTGCGTACATAGCGATTTTAACAATGTATGCCATGAAGCGGTTCTTCTCAATTTCCTTGATGTTGCTCATGAATTTTAGACAAATCTCACTTACTGACACGTAACTAAGACGTATCGAACGAACAAAACTTGCGTACATAGCGATCTCAGCTTTGTGCGCAGAAAAACGTATATCCTCAATTTTCTTAATGTCGTGCAAGAATTTTCGACTAAACTCACTTACTGTCACGTAACTAAGACGTTTCGAACGAACGAAACTTGCGTACATAGCGATCTCAGCTTTGTGCGCTGAAAAACGTATATCCTCAATTTTCTTAATGTCGTGCAAGAATTTTCGACTAAACTCACTTACTGTCACGTATCCAAGACGTTTCGAACGAACAAAACTTGCGTACATAGCGATCTCAGCTTTGTGCGCTGCAAAACGTATATCCTCAATTTCTTTAATGTCGTGCAAGAATTTTCGACTAAACTCACTTACTGTCACGTAACTAAGACGTTTCGAACGAACAAAACTTGCGTACATAGCGATCTCAGCTTTGTGCGCTGCAAAACGTATATTCTCAATTTCCTTAATGTCGTGCAAGATTTTTCGACTAAACTCACTTATTGACACGTAACTAAGACGTTCCGAACGAACAAAACTTGCGTACATAGCGATTTTAACAATGTATGCCGTGAAGCGGTTCTTCTCAATTTCCTTGATGTTGCACAAGAATTTTAGACAAATCTCACTTACTGACACGTAACTAAAACGTATCGAACGAACAAAACTTGCGTACATAGCGATCTCAGCTTTGTGCGCAGAAAAACGTATATCCTCAATTTCCTTAATGTCGTGCAAGAATTTTCGACTAAACTCACTTATTGACACGTAACTAAGACGTTCCGAACGAACAAAACTTGCGTACATAGCGATTTTAACAATGTATGCCGTGAAGCGGTTCTTCTCAATTTCCTTGATGTTGCACAAGAATTTTAGACAAATCTCACTTACTGACACGTAACTAAGACGTATCGAACGAACAAAACTTGCGTACATAGCGATTTTAACAATGTATGCCGTGAAGCGGATCATCTCAATTTCCTTGATGTTGCACAAGAATTTTAGACAAATCTCACTTACTGAGACGTAACTAAGACGTTTCGAACGAACAAAACTTGCGTACATAGCGATCTCAGCATTGTGCGCTGAAAACGTATATCCCCAATTTCCTTAATGTCGTGCAAGAATTTTCGACTAAACTCACTTATTGACACGTAACTAAGACGTTCCGAACGAACAAAACTTGCGTACATAGCGATTTTAACAATGTATGCCGTGAAGCGGTTCTTCTCAATTTCCTTGATGTTGCACAAGAATTTTAGACAAATCTCACTTACTGACACGTAACTAAGACGTATCGAACGAACAAAACTTGCGTACATAGCGATTTTAACAATGTATGCCGTGAAGCGGATCATCTCAATTTCCTTGATGTTGCACAAGAATTTTAGACAAATCTCACTTACTGAGACGTAACTAAGACGTTTCGAACGAACAAAACTTGCGTACATAGCGATCTCAGCTTTGTGCGCTGCAAAACGTATATCCTCAATTTCTTTAATGTCGTGCAAGAATTTTCGACTAAACTCACTTACTGACACGTAACTAAGACGTTCCGAACAAACAAAACTTGCGTACATAGCGATTTTAACAATGTATGCCGTGAAGCGGTTCTTCTCAATTTCCTTGATGTTGCACAAGAATTATAGACAAATCTCACTTACTGACACGTAACTAAGACGTTTCGAACTAACAAAACTTGCGTAGATAGCGATCTCAGCTTTGTGCGCAGAAAAACGTATATCCTCAATTTTCTTAATGTCGTGCAAGAATTTTCGACTAAACTCACTTACTGTCACGTAACTAAGACGTTTCGAACGAACAAAACTTGCGTACATAGCGATCTCAGCTTTGTGCGCTGCAAAACGTATATTCTCAATTTCCTTAA
Organism: Polyergus mexicanus; assembly: GCF_030449975.1. Classification (NCBI taxonomy): domain Eukaryota; kingdom Metazoa; phylum Arthropoda; class Insecta; order Hymenoptera; family Formicidae; genus Polyergus; species Polyergus mexicanus. Next base: position 6,097,931 of record NW_027223327.1, on the reverse strand, counting down.
TGTCGTGCAAGATTTTTCGACTAAACTCACTTTTTGACACGTAACTAAGACGTTCCGAACAAACAAAACTTGCGTACATAGCGATTTTAACAATGTATGCCGTGAAACGGTTCTTCTCAATTTCCTTGATGTTGCACAAGAATTTTAGACAAATCTCACTTACTGACACGTAACTAAGACGTATCGAACGAACAAAACATGCGTACATAGCGATCTCAGCTTTGTGCGCAGAAAAACGTATATCCTCAATTTCCTTAATGTCGTGCAAGAATTTTCGACTAAACTCACTTATTGACACGTAACTAAGACGTTCCGAACGAACAAAACTTGCGTACATAGCGATTTTAACAATGTATGCCGTGAAGCTGTTCTTCTCAATTTCCTTGATGTTGCACATGAATTTTAGACAAATCTCACTTACTGACACGTAACTAAGATGTATCGAACGAACAAAACTTGCGTACATAGCGATCTCAGCTTTGTGCGCTGCAAAACGTATATCCTCAATTTCTTTAATGTCGTGCAAGAATTTTCGACTAAACTCACTTACTGACACGTAACTAAGACGTTTCGAACGAACAAAACTTGCGTACATAGCGATCTCAGCTTTGTGCGCAGAAAAACGTATATCCTCAATTTCCTTAATGTCGTGCAAAAATTTTCGACTAAACTCACTTACTGACACGTAACTAAGACGTTCCAAACGAACAAAACTTGCGTACATAGCGATTTTAACAATGTATGCCGTGAAGCGGTTCTTCTCAATTTCCTTGATGTTGCACAAAAATTTTAGACAAATCTCACTTACTGACACGTAACTAAGACGTATCGAACGAACAAAACTTGCGTACATAGCGATCTCAGCTTTGTGCGCAAAGAACGTATATCCTCAATTTCCTTAATGTCGTGCAAGAATTTTCGACTAATCTCACTTACTGACACGTAACTAAGACGTATCGAACGAACAAAACTTGCGTACATAGCGATCTCAGCTTTGTGCGCAAAAAACGTATATCCTCAATTTCCTTAATGTCGTGCAAGAATTTTCGACCAAACTCACTTATTGACACGTAACTAAGACGTTCCGAACGAACAAAACTTGCGTACATAGCGATCTCAGCTTTGTGCGCAGAAAAACGTATATCCTCAATTTCCTTAATGTCGTGCAAAAATTTTCGACTAAACTCATTTACTGACACGTAACTAAGACGTTCCAAACGAACAAAACTTGCGTACATAGCGATTTTAACAATGTATGCCGTGAAGCGGTTCTTCTCAATTTCCTTGATGTTGCACAAAAATTTTAGACAAATCTCACTTACTGACAGGTAACTAAGACGTTTTGAACGAACAAAACTTGCGTACATAGCGATCTCAGCATTGTGCGCTGCAAAACGTATATCCTCAATTTCTTTAATGTCGTGCAAGAATTTTCGACTAAACTCACTTACTGACACGTAACTAAGACGTTCCGAACAAACAAAACTTGCGTACATAGCGATTTTAACAATGTATGCCATGAAGCGGTTCTTCTCAATTTCCTTGATGTTGCTCATGAATTTTAGACAAATCTCACTTACTGACACGTAACTAAGACGTATCGAACGAACAAAACTTGCGTACATAGCGATCTCAGCTTTGTGCGCAGAAAAACGTATATCCTCAATTTTCTTAATGTCGTGCAAGAATTTTCGACTAAACTCACTTACTGTCACGTAACTAAGACGTTTCGAACGAACGAAACTTGCGTACATAGCGATCTCAGCTTTGTGCGCTGAAAAACGTATATCCTCAATTTTCTTAATGTCGTGCAAGAATTTTCGACTAAACTCACTTACTGTCACGTATCCAAGACGTTTCGAACGAACAAAACTTGCGTACATAGCGATCTCAGCTTTGTGCGCTGCAAAACGTATATTCTCAATTTCTTTAATGTCGTGCAAGAATTTTCGACTAAACTCACTTACTGTCACGTAACTAAGACGTTTCGAACGAACAAAACTTGCGTACATAGCGATCTCAGCTTTGTGCGCTGCAAAACGTATATTCTCAATTTCCTTAATGTCGTGCAAGATTTTTCGACTAAACTCACTTATTGACACGTAACTAAGACGTTCCGAACGAACAAAACTTGCGTACATAGCGATTTTAACAATGTATGCCGTGAAGCGGTTCTTCTCAATTTCCTTGATGTTGCACAAGAATTTTAGACAAATCTCACTTACTGACACGTAACTAAAACGTATCGAACGAACAAAACTTGCGTACATAGCGATCTCAGCTTTGTGCGCAGAAAAACGTATATCCTCAATTTCCTTAATGTCGTGCAAGAATTTTCGACTAAACTCACTTATTGACACGTAACTAAGACGTTCCGAACGAACAAAACTTGCGTACATAGCGATTTTAACAATGTATGCCGTGAAGCGGTTCTTCTCAATTTCCTTGATGTTGCACAAGAATTTTAGACAAATCTCACTTACTGACACGTAACTAAGACGTATCGAACGAACAAAACTTGCGTACATAGCGATTTTAACAATGTATGCCGTGAAGCGGATCATCTCAATTTCCTTGATGTTGCACAAGAATTTTAGACAAATCTCACTTACTGAGACGTAACTAAGACGTTTCGAACGAACAAAACTTGCGTACATAGCGATCTCAGCATTGTGCGCTGAAAACGTATATCCCCAATTTCCTTAATGTCGTGCAAGAATTTTCGACTAAACTCACTTATTGACACGTAACTAAGACGTTCCGAACGAACAAAACTTGCGTACATAGCGATTTTAACAATGTATGCCGTGAAGCGGTTCTTCTCAATTTCCTTGATGTTGCACAAGAATTTTAGACAAATCTCACTTATTGACACGTAACTAAGACGTTCCGAAAGAACAAAACTTGCGTACATAGCGATTTTAACAATGTATGCCGTGAAGCGGTTCTTCTCAATTTCCTTGATGTTGCACAAGATTTTTAGACAAATCTCACTTACTGACACGTAACTAAGACGTTTCGAACGAACAAAACTTGCGTACATAGCGATCTCAGCTTTGTGCGCAGAAAAACGTATATCCTCAATTTTCTTAATGTCGTGCAAGAATTTTCGACTAAACTCACTTACTGTCACGTAACTAAGACGTTTCGAACGAACAAAACTTGCGTACATAGCGATCTCAGCTTTGTGCGCTGCAAAACGTATATCCTCAATTTCTTTAATGTCGTGCAAGAATTTTCGACTAAACTCACTTACTGACACGTAACTAAGACGTTCCGAACAAACAAAACTTGCGTACATAGCGATCTCAGCTTTGTGCGCTGCAAAACGTATATCCTCAATTTCTTTAATGTCGTGCAAGAATTTTCGACTAAACTCACTTACTGACACGTAACTAAGACGTTTCGAACAAACAAAACTTGCGTACATAGCGATTTTAACAATGTATGCCGTGAAGCGGTTCTTCTCAATTTCCTTGATGTTGCACAAGAATTTTAGACAAATCTCACTTACTGACACGTAACTAAGACGTTTCGAACGAACAAAGCTTGCGTACATAGCGATCTCAGCTTTGTGCGCAGAAAAACGTATATCCTCAATTTTCTTAATGTCGTGCAAGAATTTTCGACTAAACTCACTTACTGTCACGTAACTAAGACGTTTCGAACGAACAAAACTTGCGTACATAGCGATCTCAGCTTTGTGCGCTGCAAAACGTATATTCTCAATTTCCTTAATGTCGTGCAAGATTTTTCGACTAAACTCACTTATTGACACGTAACTAAGACGTTCCGAACGAACAAAACTTGCGTACATAGCGATTTTAACAATGTATGCCGTGAAGCGGTTCTTCTCAATTTCCTTGATGTTGCACAAGAATTTTAGACAAATCTCACTTACTGACACGTAACTAAAACGTATCGAACGAACAAAACTTGCGTACATAGCGATCTCAGCTTTGTGCGCAGAAAAACGTATATCCTCAATTTCCTTAATGTCGTGCAAGAATTTTCGACTAAACTCACTTATTGACACGTAACTAAGACGTTCCGAACGAACAAAACTTGCGTACATAGCGATTTTAACAATGTATGCCGTGAAGCGGTTCTTCTCAATTTCCTTGATGTTGCACAAGAATTTTAGACAAATCTCACTTACTGACACGTAACTAAGACGTATCGAACGAACAAAACTTGCGTACATAGCGATTTTAACAATGTATGCCGTGAAGCGGATCATCTCAATTTCCTTGATGTTGCACAAGAATTTTAGACAAATCTCACTTACTGAGACGTAACTAAGACGTTTCGAACGAACAAAACTTGCGTACATAGCGATCTCAGCATTGTGCGCTGAAAACGTATATCTCCAATTTCCTCAATGTCGTGCAAGAATTTTCGACTAAACTCACTTATTGACACGTAACTAAGACGTTCCGAACGAACAAAACTTGCGTACATAGCGATTTTAACAATGTATGCCGTGAAGCGGTTCTTCTCAATTTCCTTGATGTTGCACAAGATTTTTAGACAAATCTCACTTACTGACACGTAACTAAGACGTTTCGAACGAACAAAACTTGCGTACATAGCGATCTCAGCTTTGTGCGCAGAAAAACGTATATCCTCAATTTTCTTAATGTCGTGCAAGAATTTTCGACTAAACTCACTTACTGTCACGTAACTAAGACGTTTCGAACGAACAAAACTTGCGTACATAGCGATCTCAGCTTTGTGCGCTGCAAAACGTATATCCTCAATTTCTTTAATGTCGTGCAAGAATTTTCGACTAAACTCACTTACTGACACGTAACTAAGACGTTCCGAACAAACAAAACTTGCGTACATAGCGATCTCAGCTTTGTGCGCTGCAAAACGTATATCCTCAATTTCTTTAATGTCGTGCAAGAATTTTCGACTAAACTCACTTACTGACACGTAACTAAGACGTTTCGAACAAACAAAACTTGCGTACATAGCGATTTTAACAATGTATGCCGTGAAGCGGTTCTTCTCAATTTCCTTGATGTTGCACAAGAATTTTAGACAAATCTCACTTACTGACACGTAACTAAGACGTTTCGAACGAACAAAACTTGCGTACATAGCGATCTCAGCTTTGTGCGCAGAAAAACGTATATCCTCAATTTTCTTAATGTCGTGCAAGAATTTTCGACTAAACTCACTTACTGTCACGTAACTAAGACTTTTCGAACGAACAAAACTTGCGTACATAGCGATCTCAGCTTTGTGCGCTGCAAAACGTATATTCTCAATTTCCTTAATGTCGTGCAAGATTTTTCGACTAAACTCACTTATTGACACGTAACTAAGACGTTCCGAACGAACAAAACTTGCGTACATAGCGATTTTAACAATGTATGCCGTGAAGCGGTTCTTCTCAATTTCCTTGATGTTGCACAAGAATTTTAGACAAATCTCACTTACTGACACGTAACTAAAACGTATCGAACGAACAAAACTTGCGTACATAGCGATCTCAGCTTTGTGCGCAGAAAAACGTATATCCTCAATTTCCTTAATGTCGTGCAAGAATTTTCGACTAAACTCACTTATTGACACGTAACTAAGACGTTCCGAACGAACAAAACTTGCGTACATAGCGATTTTAACAATGTATGCCGTGAAGCGGTTCTTCTCAATTTCCTTGATGTTGCACAAGAATTTTAGACAAATCTCACTTACTGACACGTAACTAAGACGTATCGAACGAACAAAACTTGCGTACATAGCGATTTTAACAATGTATGCCGTGAAGCGGATCATCTCAATTTCCTTGATGTTGCACAAGAATTTTAGACAAATCTCACTTACTGAGACGTAACTAAGACGTTTCGAACGAACAAAACTTGCGTACATAGCGATCTCAGCATTGTGCGCTGAAAACGTATATCCCCAATTTCCTTAATGTCGTGCAAGAATTTTCGACTAAACTCACTTATTGACACGTAACTAAGACGTTCCGAACGAACAAAACTTGCATACATAGCGATTTTAACAATGTATGCCGTGAAGCGGTTCTTCTCAATTTCCTTGATGTTGCACAAGAATTTTAGACAAATCTCACTTACTGACACGTAACTAAGACGTATCGAACGAACAAAACTTGCGTACATAGCGATCTCAGCTTTGTGCGCAGAAAAACGTATATCCTCAATTTTCTTAATGTCGTGCAAGAATTTTCGACTAAACTCACTTACTGTCACGTAACCAAGACGTTTCGAACGAACAAAACTTGCGTACATAGCGATCTCAGCTTTGTGCGCTGCTAAACGTATATCCTCAATTTCTTTAATGTCGTGCAAGAATTTTCGACTAAACTCACTTACTGACACGTAACTAAGACGTTCCGAACGAACAAAACTTGCGTACATAGCGATTTTAACAATGTATGCCGTGAAGCGGTTCTTCTCAATTTCCTTGATGTTGCACAAGAATTTTAGACAAATCTCACTTACTGACACGTAACTAAGACGTATCGAACGAACAAAACTTGCGTACATAGCGATCTCAGCTTTGTGCGCAGAAAAACGTATATCCTCAATTTTCTTAATGTCGTGCAAGAATTTTCGACTAAACTCACTTACTGTCACGTAACTAAGACGTTTCGAACGAACAAAACTTGCGTACATAGCGATCTCAGCTTTGTGCGCTGCAAAACGTATATTCTCAATTTCCTTAATGTCGTGCAAGATTTTTCGACTAAACTCACTTATTGACACGTAACTAAGACGTTCCGAACGAACAAAACTTGCGTACATAGCGATTTTAACAATGTATGCCGTGAAGCGGTTCTTCTCAATTTCCTTGATGTTGCACAAGAATTTTAGACAAATCTCACTTACTGACACGTAACTAAGACGTTTCGAACGAACAAAACTTGCGTACATAGCGATCTCAGCTTTGTGCGCAGAAAAACGTATATCCTCAATTTCCTTAATGTCGTGCAAGAATTTTCGACTAAACTCACTTATTGACACGTAACTAAGACGTTCCGAACGAACAAAACTTGCGTACATAGCGATCTCAGCTTTGTGCGCTGCAAAACGTATATCCTCAATTTCTTTAATGTCGTGCAAGAATTTTCGACTAAACTCACTTACTGACACGTAACTAAGACGTTCCGAACGAACAAAACTTGCGTACATAGCTATTTTAACAATGTATGCCGTGAGGAGGTTCTCCTATATTTCCTTGATGTTGCACAAGAATTTTAGACTATTCTCACTTACTGACACGTAACTAAGACGTTCCGAACGGACAAAACTTGCGTACATAGCGATTTTAACAATGTATGCCGTGAAGCGGTTCTTCTCAATTTCCTTGATGTTGCACAAAAATTTTAGACAAATCTCACTTACTGACACGTAACTAAGACGTTTCGAACGAACAAAACTTGCGTACATAGCGATCTCAGCTTTGTGCGCTGAAAAACGTATATCCTCAATTTCCTTAATGTCGTGCAAGAATTTTCGACTAAACTCACTTATTGACACGTAACTAAGACGTTCCGAACGAACAAAACTTGCGTACATAGCGATTTTAACAATGTATGCCGTGAAGCGGTTCTTCTCAATTTCCTTGATGTTACACAAGAATTTTAGACAAATCTCACTTACTGACACGTAAATAAGACGTATCGAACGAACAAAACTTGCGTACATAGCGATCTCAGCTTTGTGCGCAGAAAAACGTACATCCTCAATTTTCTTAATGTCTTGCAAGAATTTTCGTCTAAACTCACTTACTGTCACGTAACTAAGACGTTTCGAACGAACAAAACTTGCGTACATAGCGATCTCAGCTTTGTGCGCTGCAAAACGTATATCCTCAATTTCTTTAATGTCGTGCAAGAATTTTCGACTAAACTCACATACTGACACGTAACTAAGACGTTCCGAACAAACAAAACTTGCGTACATAGCGATTTTAACAATGTATGCCGTGAAGCGGTTCTTCTCAATTTCCTTGATGTTGCACAAGAGTTTTAGACAAATCTCACTTACTGACACGTAACTAAGACGTTTCGAACGAACAAAACTTGCGTACATAGCGATCTCAGCTTTGTGCGCAGAAAAACGTATATCCTCAATTTCCTTAATGTCGTGCAAAAATTTTCGACTAAACTCACTTACTGACACGTAACTAAGACGTTCCGAACGAACAAAACTTGCGTACATAGCGATCTCAGCTTTGTGCGCAAAAAACGTATATCCTCAATTTCCTTAATGTCGTGCAAGAATTTTCGACTAATCTCACTTACTGACACGTAACTAAGACGTACCAAACGAACAAAACTTGCGTACATAGCGATTTTAACAATGTATGCTGTGAAGCGGTTCTTCTCAATTTCCTTGATGTTACACAAGAATTTTAGACAAATCTCACTTACTGACACGTAACTAAGACGTTCCGAACAAACAAAACTTGCGTACATAGCGATTTTAACAATGTATGCCGTGAAGCGGATTATCTCAATTTCCTTGATGTTGCACAAGAATTTTAGACAAATCTCACTTACTGACACGAAACTAAGACGTTTCGAACGAACAAAACCTGCGTACATAGCGATCTCAGCTTTGTGCGCAGAAAAACGTATATCCTCAATTTTCTTAATGTCGTGCAAGAATTTTCGACTAAACTCACTTACTGTCACGTAACTAAGACGTTTCGAACGAACAAAACTTGCGTACATAGCGATCTCAGCTTTGTGCGCTGCAAAACGTATATCCTCAATTTCTTTAATGTCGTGCAAGAATTTTCGACTAAACTCACTTACTGACACGTAACTAAGACGTTCCGAACAAACAAAACTTGCGTACATAGCGATTTTAACAATGTATGCCGTGAAGCGGTTCTTCTCAATTTCCTTGATGTTGCACAAGAATTTTAGACAAATCTCACTTACTGACACGTAACTAAGACGTTTCGAACGAACAAAACTTGCGTACATAGCGATCTCAGCTTTGTGCGCAGAAAAACGTATATCCTCAATTTCCTTAATGTCGTGCAAAAATTTTCGACTAAACTCACTTACTGACACGTAACTAAGACGTTCCGAACGAACAAACTTGCGTACATAGCGATTTTAACAATGTATGCCGTGAAGAGGTTCTCCTATATTTCCTTGATGTTGCACAAGAATTTTAGACTATTCTCATGTCACGTCCCAGTAGTCAAAGTTAAGAAAAAAAAGGAAATTATATTACTGATGTTAAGTAACTCTCTAGAACGCGACTATATTGTTTAAGTAGTTATTAGATTGAATTTAATCTTTTACTGGTAAGTATTTTTATGGAAAAGATTTTGTTTTTTGGGTCACTCTGCATTTCACCGAGTCTACCCGGGACCAGAAGATGTCAACTTGTCATTCAATATTCAGTGGTACCTTAACTTACCAGGTTTTTACGTATTTGAATATATATATATATATATATATATATATATATATATATATATATAAGAGCAACTGCCTATGTAGCACGCTGAGTTTCCTTCTACCTAGCAGTCCTCCAAAGATTTCAGCTGTCGTGCGATGAGTGACGGTCGATCAAGGAAGTTGGAACAACCGGTCGTCGAATAAATTGCAATTAGTAATATAAAATATTCTTTATTGTTGCACGACGTTAAATTAACAATATTACAGTCGTAAGACTTGCGACTGGTAAACTTACTATTCAATAATGTAGTATGTATAAGAGTCTCGAAGACTTGTACTGGAATTTGTCGACGCAAACGAGATTTGAATACGCCGGATTATTAACTGCTAAACGCCACGGCAACGGAGTCGGAGAACGAATTTAGTACGAAAGTTAGTAACGTGTTAACCGTAGGAGCGTCGAATTAATAATGCTGGATGTCGGACTTGCACTGAGCTCCTCCGGTCTTCGGGTGTTGGTGGGAGAGATGCTGCAGTGGGATCGCCTCTTGTAGATGGTGGGATATTCTTCCTATGCTTCGCCTAAGACTTCCTGATGTTGGAGGGAGACCCATGGGCGGGAGCAATGGCAAGTGGAAGAGCCGCTGGTAGGGATCTCTGTGCGAGAAGGACAGCTATATCGTTCCCTCGCAACATTCCAACTTGTTTGTCCGGCCTAATCTTATCGAGCGGGCGGATAAGAATATCGATCGATGGCCAGTCCGCATACCATGTACAGTATAAGGCTCTTATAAAACTCTTATAATACTGTAGTGAATAAAATATTTTATAATGAATATTCTTATATGCCTAATTCCTTATTGCTACCTATATGGTTAATAATAAAGTCTTATGCTACGTAGAATATGTGTATGCGCGTATGCGGATATAAAGTTTTTAAGGCTAATATGGATATAACGTTAAAATGAATATATATATATATATGTTCGTGTACTTAAAATTATTATATTTAAGCGTTACATTTGCATTTAACTGTTTCATTCTTTTCCGCTTGTATTTCTCAATTGAATTTAATGCCTTTAAAGTTAGATCTCCTGTATTTTCATATATATATATATATATATATATATATATATATATATATATATATATATAGTATTTATTACAATTTTTAAAGCGTTCGAATCGTCTGTCTGATTGTACAATGCAAATATAAGGTTTTAGTTATTTCTATAGTTTATTCATATGATAGTTATTTTTGCGTCACCCGCTGGCGCGCTCGAGCGTTGGCTATATACGGGGTGACTCTTGAGTATGAATACTATTTTACAAGTTAGAACTTTGTCTTGGACGAATAACTTTCTCCGGATTTTTACTTCTTTCACCTCCTATGGGTGAGTTAACAATAAATATATTGTTTAAATAAAATTTGACGTGCGGCAAAGATGTCACACCACCCCCCTTAGTTTAAATTTCGGAGTAACTAGTTACGATGAAATTTATTCGTCCAACCTGGCACGTAGATCTCTAAAGGTATATACTATAGGTATAGTAGATGGTTCTGCGTTTTCTGCTGGCGCATTCGGTACTGTGTCTGTATCTATGTGTTCCGGTGGATTTTCGGGAATTACTTGTGGTTGCGGTTGTGGTCTATTCGCCAAATATAATAATAGATGTGTGAAGGAGCTCCAAATGGCTCCAAGTAAGTGTAAGCTGCAGCCATAAGCTGCGTGTAGCGCATAGCCGTGGATCAATGTGTCAAATACAATTTTTATTACTCTTATAATTATAAATATTCCGAATATACCGGCGGTCGCCGCACCAAATGTTGTAAAACCGTTCCATATTTTAGTTAGCGTATTGTTATAAATTTTATTCAGCGCATTTTCGTCTAATAAATTTTGCAATGAAACGGTATCGGATTGTATTGTTTGACCCGTAAAGCCTCGAGCGATGGTGTGCAAAACCGCGTTCTTTTCCGCGGGGAACATAATGTGGTCTCTTAATTCGTCAAGGTCTTGTTGGGAGTAAATGCCACTGGTGGCTAGTGATTTTGGCGCAAGGTATTTCCAAGAGAGTTTTGTTAATGGTTTGATTTCGTGAGGGGAATTTATCATGGAAGGGGTAGGGTTAAATTGTAGCCAAGTTCCTTCGATGTTGTATATTATTGGGAGTAAAGGATTACAATTTCTGAGTGTACTGTGTTTTATGACGATATGTGATTTTGGTGTCATGTATAGTGTGGCGTTTCTAAACATAATTCAGGGCAATTCAGCATGGCACGTATTTGTTTTTCGTAGTGTAACCTCTATAGGTATACATTTAACTATGTGAATTCCCTCCCCGGCTGTGACTGCCATGTAACCTGGAGCTTTCATCACCCGGTAGGCGAATTCATCTGGTAAAACAGCAGCAAGAGATAGGGTATTTTGTATAACCTGTTTCTCTAGTTCGCATTTTTGCATAATTATATCTTTGTATAAAGAGGTAATCTGGTTCCTCATATACTTCTCAACGTATACAAATTTTGAATTTGCGTACGTGAATAAATCTAGGTTCGTTACAGAGGTTTTTGATCTTACTTTGAAAATGTTTCCTTTTTGTGTTTCAAAAATGAACAGTTTCGGATGTTCTGTTCCATACAGTGTGTAGCCGCATATCGTGTGCCTTCGTGTTAGTGTCAGTGCAAAAGTGATGTCTTGAGATTCTAGTGTGAATATTGTGGTATTTTGGTGATCTAATATGCCTTGAAATTTAGTAGAGGTGCCTTCATATAGGACGTCATATGCTTCAAACCCGCAAGCGGTATTGGGTATTCCTTCCCAAAAGGTGTAACCATCGTCCGAGTCTATACAAGATTCGTCCGATAGTTCACAAACAGTTCCGGATTTTAACATTACTTTTCCTGCGTTTAACTTTACTGGCACGTATGAGTCCTTTAGAGAAATTTTTACCGTCGCTTGGACTATCACGTCATCCCATGTGCCGTAATAGTCCGAGTATTGAATGCCTTTACAGGTTCCATCTACGTTTACTTTACCCGCGAGTGTGACGCTTCTATAATACGTGTGATTCGATTTAAGTCCGTCAATAATTTCTGCGGTTCCTATTTTTAAGAGGCCCTCTTTATGCATTTGAATGCACCTAGCGCGAGATGTTTCCTGCAAGTAGCTCGCGTAACCGTTATGAACGGCTGAGATATGCGAGTGCATTCCGCAGTGAGATATGGTTCTTAAGATTTCTATTTTACATTGCGTTATATGTGTCTGCGCATAACTGGATAATTGCAATAGCTGTATGTATGTATTTACGGTTGCAGGTGTTTCGATTTCGATGTCACATTCGCCTGATCGTAGCAAGGACGCAGTGGTCACGTTTAAATAGGCTCCTCCGCAATCGTAGGCTATTATGGCCCTTGTGCCAGAGAACATTGCGGTAATTAGAAGCATTGGGATGTAGTAAACCTTAAAATAGAAATATTATATTCAAAATACGAGAGTAATATGAGTTGTTCGTGTTGTTTTATGTTACAAGACGTGTCAAGTATATGTATATGTGTTGTTAGAACAAAAATCTTTAATACTAATATGAGAATAATATGAAAATATCTTAAAGTTACTGGATCCGGGGGTCCAGGCCGCGCTTACAAAATTTCTCTTTCTTGCGTTTTCCTTCAACCCGGATCTATAAAATATGTGCCTTTGCACAACTTCAGTTTATTTACGTGAACTACACGTGGTTTACCGCGAAAATCTATCCTCGCGTTATTCATTGGTAATAATTCTAAAATTTTGTATGGCCCAGTATATTGATCATCTAGCTTTCCTTTCGTGGGCTCTTTTAATAGATAAACTTTATCGTTAGCTTTAAAATTTCGAATATTGATTTTTCTGTCATAATATGTCTTACTCTTTTCTTTCGATTGTATCAAATTTTGTTTTGCTAGACCCTGTGTGTTTTTCAAAGTTTCGAAAAGGTTAGTGAGATAGTCCTGATAAGGCTGTTCAGTGACGTCCTCGGGAACTACGGAGGAGGATGGAGTTCTGGGAAGATGTCCAAAAATTAGGGAATAGGGGGTATAGTTGGTTCCTTCGTGGACTGACGTATTGTAAGCAAACATAGCAGGCTTAATGTGCTCGTCCCATTCCTCATTCCGGTTGGTGTACATCTTCAAGTATTCTGTCAATACGTGATGTGAGCGTTCAATTGAGCCATTTGATTGCGGGTAGTAAGCTGTCGTACGGCATTGCTTTATTTTAAAGTAGCTAGCGATTGTTTTCATTAGAGAAGTAAAAAAGGTCGGAGCCTGATCTGTTAATAATGCTCTTGGTACTCCATATATGCATATGAAATCTTTTATGAAGGCGTCAGCTATTGAGAAAGAGTCTGCTGTTTCCATAGGAATGGCAACTGAATATTTCGTTAAAAGGTCTTGTATAGTTAAAATATAAGAATTGTTTCGGCTCGTTACTGGCAATGGTCCTACTACGTCCATAGATACTTTATCAAATGCAGTTCCTGGGGTGTCAGTGATCATCATGGATTGTTTTGTTTTTACTCTTGTTAATTTTTTGATTTGGCAATTCCTGCAATTCTTTATGTAATCTTGTATGTCTTTCTTCATCGTGGGCCAATAGTAGTTTTGTCTAATTCGATGGTAAGTCTTATTCACACCTTTGTGTCCTCCAATCTTCGTAGCATGTTTTTCATAGATGATGTTAGCTCTCTCTTCTTGGCCAGGGCATCTTATTAAGGATTTGCAAACTGTTACTATTATCGGCAAGTCTGAAAGGAATCTTTTTAAATTTTTATACACAAAAATCCATGGTACTGTATCGTATAGATCGTGTTGCGCTATACTGATGGTTTTTAGATTTAGTTCTGTTATGGCATCCCTCAACGATCTTATTCCGTTTATAATGTCATTGTGTTCGATTTGCACTCTTTCATTTTGTTTAATAGGGATGTTTATTAAATATTTCCCGCTATTCAAATTCGTTATTTTTACTCTTGTGAAAGTTAAGTCTTTATACGTGGGAAGTTTATTTTCTGCTGAATAATCCTTTGCGCCTTTATCGTAGGGATGTCCTTGGAGTGTGGTAAAGATGACATGGTTATCCTTTCGGGAAAGCAGTGAATCTCGCGCTTCATTAATTTTAAAATCGTTCTCTTCACCTGAAGAGCGAGGTTGTGGGGATGCAGATTCATTACTCTCACTTTCGTTTTCTGGATCTTCTTCCGACGTCTCTGAATTGCTTTGGTCGAACTCTTGCTCTCGTTTGTCTAGATCTTCATTTAGATTTTCGGGGAAGAAGATTTGGGATGGGATTTTTGTGGTTACCGGTGGAGTTAATAAAGCATTATCGTTTAAGTTTCTGATAGTTGTTTGTTGTTGGTCAACAGGATTTAATGTGTGATTAGTATCATTGGAAGAGAAAGTGATTGATGGTCTAGACTGTTGCGTAGCTGTCTGGTATGAGAAAAGGGATTCGTTTGAATTATCGTCTGGCTCTACTAGGGGGAGTATGGAAACGTCAGGAATAGGCGGATTTCTAGAAAGTGCGTCTGCTACTACGTTAGTCTTTCCTGTTTTATATTGTATTTCATATTCGTACTCTGATAATTTTAGTCTCCATTTCCACAATCGGGAGCTGGGATCCTTGACCGAATGTAGCCAGACTAGTGGTTTATGATCTGTGAGGATTGTAAATTTCCTGCCGTATAAATAGTGCCGGAAGTACGTTACACAGTAGACTACGGCTAAGCACTCCTTTTCTATGGTGGAATATCTTCCTTCCGCTTCATTCAAAGTCCTAGAAATATACGAAATAGGTAAGTCTTTCCCTATCTGTCCTTGGCTCAGCACGCCTCCTATAGCGTATCCACTGGCGTCGGTAGTTAATAAGAATGGCTCTTTAAAGTTCGGATATTGCAAAACAGATTCTTTTAATAATTCATGCGTTAGTTTGTCAAATGCTGCTTCTTGCGACGGTGTCCATACAAAAGGCTTATCTTTCTTTAATAAATCCGTGAGAGGTTTTGCGATTTTCGAAAAGTCCCTAATGAATCGGCGGTAGTATCCCACAAGACCCAAGAATTGCTTAATGTTTTTATGATTCCTTGGTTTTGGGAAATGTTGGACTGCGATAATTTTATTAGGATCTGGTCTTACTCCATCTGATCCGATAATATGCCCTAAGTAAACTACTTCGTGCCTTAGGAATTGACATTTGTCAGGCTGTAATTGCAGATTTGCTTCTCTTAGTCTTTGCATCAATTCTTTGATTTTTATATCGTGTTCTTCTAGAGATCTTGCATAAACAACTATGTCGTCCAAGTAAACGAATAGTTCGTTTCCTTGCAATCCGGTGAGGACGTTGTCCATCAACCGTTGGAATGTAGCGGGCGCATTCTTTAAACCGAAAGGCATCCGCTGGTACTCGTAATGTCCATACGGTGTGGAGAAAGCTGTCTTCTCTTGATCCTCTGGGGCCATAGGAATCTGGTGAAATCCCTGTGCGAGGTCAAAAATGGAGAAGTATTTTGCACTACCCAACTGGTCTAATATTTCTACTATATTAGGCAGTGGGTACGCATCTCCTATCGTTTTTTCATTCAGCTTTCGAAAATCTATTACCATCCTCCATTTCTTTTGTCCATCGGCCGCAGATTTCTTGGGGACGATCCATAGAGGAGCGTTATACGGTGATGCTGAAGGCGTTATTATTTCATCCTTCAAAAGCTTTGTTACTTGCCTGTCTATTTCTTCCTTGTGGACAGGCGGGTACCTATACTGTTTCACGTGTATTGGTAGATTATCTGTAGTTGGAATAGTATGTTTAACCGCGGGAGTGAACTTGAGTTTTTCTCCTGGAAGATGGAAACAATCTCCATATTCTTTAAGTATCGCATCGACGTGGTCTTCTTCTTCTTCGTTTAAATATTCAGTATTTATGATGGGTTTAAGTCGTTCCATACGACTGAGAGATACAGGAGATGCTAGAAGCAGATCAGTTGTATCTTTAAATCTAGAAAATGCTGGCTGCGCAGCTTGTTCAATGAAGGGACCTTCTTGGTCTCGTGAAACTGGAAGAGTATGAATCAAGGTTGATTTAGAAGATTTCCCATCTTCGGATAGCTCTTCTTGGCTCCTGAATTTAGTAGACGAAGATTTCCCATTATTGGCGAGCTCTTCGTTGCTCATAAAAGACTCCATAGGATCCCTGGAAGCGGGAGGTTGAGTGGAGTTAGTAAAACTTGATTCAGCGGAATTAGTAATAGAGAGCTTGTTTAAGCTCGTAGAATTAGTATTCTCAGAATGTAGAAGATCCTCATGTCCTATTGACCCTGGAAGCGTGTCAATAGAGTGTTTGAGGCACGAAGATGCAGGCGTTGCATCTTGTGTAGAAGTATCTTCCTGGTGTTGTGGCACCGGAAGAGTATTAGAATCTGAGGATTTCCCGTCTTCGGAGAGCTCCTTTTGGCTCATAGGATTTACGAAAATAGAAGAATTCAGTGAAGTTAGGTGCTCCTCGGAGTCACTGGGTATAAGATAGTCCTCAAGAGGCATGGGATAGACTTCTATGGTGTAGTTCTGCTCTGTTAAATTATAAGCTTTGATATGCCCCTTCCCTCGGGAATTTTTAACAAGAGCTTCACCCAGAAATAATCCCTTTGTTGGCTCGTTTCGAGGAATATAACCTTCCCTTCTTTCCGGGTTCGTTATATTGAACGCAATGTCCACTATAGTGCGCGAGGGCACCATAATCTTTTCTCTTTTGTAAAACGGTACCTGTATGCTATCAAAGGTAAGACATTCTTGTTGGTAATCGATGATGGCATTATTATCTTTCAAAAAACTGGCACCTATTATGCCGTCAGCAGGTATACCGAAATTGTCTCTGACGACATAAAATTTTGTTTCTTTTCCCATAATTTCGAATACCACCGAACCCAATGTCCTTATTGGCTTCTCGGAAATGCCTTTTAATCTTAGTGTGTCTTTTTAGTTTGTGGGGGTATTCTTTAATATTTTTGTTTTAACTAAATTTACGGAGGATCCCGAGTCTATCATAAAAAAGCAGTATCCTTTAAAGTTTTTGCAAGTGAGGGCGATCCTTGGTTGACACGTGTTGGGTCCTAGGTTCGCCATTCCGATACTGGCTTTTTCATCTAGGGGTTCCTCGTTCACTGGTCTGATGACCGACGCTGGGTCATCGTATTCCTTTAATGGAATTTTAGAAAAAGTAGAGCCTTGATTTTTATCGTTAATGCTCAAGTTTGGCTCGTTGATGGCTCCGCTTGTATCGTTATGGGATGCGCGGTCGCTTGGGCCGGTTCCTTGGTCGCGCTTACCGTCGGGCGGCCCTCCGCGTTTCCCGACGCTTGCGTTGCGTTTCGATATGCTAATCTTCGGCATTCGGTAGCCTTGTGTCCAGGATATTTACAATAATTACATACAATGGGTGAATTCGGTCCTGGCTGTCCTGGTACCAAGGGTCTGATCCATGGTCGCGGGGCGAAATTGTTATTATGGTTTTTCAATATAGATTTAGGTTGTTCTATGTCGGGAGGTCTTGGGTTATTTATGTCTGATCGCGTAACAGGGAATTGTCGAGGAGTAAATTGTCTTTCGCGCTGTTTCTCTATTTCCAAATTCCTCGTAATTTTGACAGCCCATTCAATTGCTTCATCTAGGGTGCCTATGTTTCGGTGTTCCATTCGCGTGATTACGTTAGAGGGTAATCCATTTACAAAAGCCTCTAAGACCTCTCCTTCAACTTCGTTATTAAATAACCGAGGGTTGTTGATGCCCTGTCGTCTGTTTCCATCTAGTATGGCGAGTTTCAAATCTTTAATTCTACCCGCGTATTTCAAGACTGTCTCGTTTGGCATCTTATACGCGTTGGCTAATTCTCCGCGGTATTGTGCTACGGATTTATTCGGAGCGAAAATATTTTTTAATTTGTCTAATAAATCTACGACGCGCGTATATATGTTTCCTTCAATGACTTGATACGCGTCGCCTTCAATTTTGTTAATAATAAATTGTACGAGTTGTGGCTCTTGTACAGATGGTAGTAAATCGCGGGCACGTTCGCATGCTCGGGCGAACTGGAAGATCGAAATCTTATAACCGTTAAACGGGGGAATATTTGCAACGACATCTTTTATTTTTAAGGTCGGCATGATTACTGGAGGTTCTTCCTGTTCCGGCGGGTTGGCGAATTCATCGTATGCGGACGCGGCGCGGGAAGCTTCATTCACGCGCTGTTCAAGATTGCTCACTTGCTCCGGTAATCTGCGTAATTGCGATAATTCTGTTTGGATTTTTGAAAGGACGTCGAATAACGAATTTGCATCTATTGACTCGTTAGGGCGTTTGGCTGTTTCTTCCCGTTCTTTAAGCGACATTTTCGAATGCGATTGTTTTTCACGGTCTTCTACGTATTTTTGTTTCTTTTCGATTTCCGGGTCGACGCTTACTGTACCGTGTGATCTTGTAAATTGGGCCATAACTCGGTATACGCGATTTTAAAATAGTTATCGGCTCTAATTGTTCTTAGCACAACAATTGTAAAAGTAGTAACTTTAATAATGTGAAAATTTATGGTAATACATACGGTTAAAAAGCATATATATGCTATGGTTCCTTAATCCTGCAAGAATGTGATATAGTACAATAAAATAAAGACAGTGTGATAAATTAGTACATAGATAATGACAAAAATTATATAGTAGTTAAACAAAATTGTAAGAATATAATAGCAGTATAATAAAAGAAATATGTATATGTGCATGTAATACTATGATAATAAAACAAGAATGTTTTTATGGATTTTCTCTCTTTTTTTTTCAAGTTACTTTATAATTCTCGTAGCAAATTGTAAATAGAAAGCTCAAGCGAATGATAAATATAATATCAAAGCTAATAATTGTAGTATATATATTTTGCAATAATAGAGATTCTCAAGTGAGGAGTATATATATATATATATATTTTCTTATTCATTCAAAGTTCTTCTTCATATGCCTCTATTGTCAAAATTGTAGTATCTTCATCAAGCGTTACTTCAGGCAAGTCTTCCCGAAATTCAGTAAATCTTAAAAAACATTCGAAGCATTCATTCCCGATTCTAGAGACAGTTAGCCTTTTTCGACATTCGTCGCAATAGTGGCTGGTGAGGATTCCGTTAATTATCAAGGTATGTCTAAAAACTTTACGCCAATTTGGTTTTTCAGACAGATCTATTCTTTCACAACACTCTTGACAAAGTGTAGTTCCAACCCTTTGTTTAATATACTGTCGTTTTTTGGCAAAAATAAACTTGTCTCGTTATTGGGGGTGGGGTTGGTACTTCGTAAATCGGCGTAAGGGGTTTCGAGAATCTATGTGGGCACATGAATATTTTATCTTGTAAGCAACAATAGAATAGCAATATGAAGCGAACAATATATATATATATATATGTGTGTAAATAAGCTATGCAGTAAAATATAAGAATATTCTGAAAATAAGACAATGTGATTATAGGGTAAGGTATAATAAAACACACAAAATAGTATAATATGAAACAATAATGGTATATATGTTTCTTTATTCGTCGCTGGCGCTAACGCTTTGAATTTGAGTCTTTTCGTAAAATTCACGACGCGGGTCGTTCTCCGGGATTTCTGAATATGGTAACGGAGATTGCTCGACCGTAATCGGAATCAATTTGTAATCATTTACTTCAAGTATCGGCTCGGATACAGAATTATTTTGAATATTGTTTGATTCGAACGAATTATTTTCGAGGGCTCGATAATATTGTGCTACTAATCGTCGGAGCTGATATTTTCGACCGGCACGGCGTGTCTTCGGCATCTCTAACCGACAAGCATTTCAATATCCGCCCTTTTGTTCAGCTCTAAATGTGCGGGGTCGCCTCACCAAGAAGAGAGAACGAAAAGCGAGAATGTGCGGGGTCACCTCACCAACTCCCTTACGTCTATTGAACGCACAGAAAATCAAAAGCAACAACGAGCGGTTTATCCGCCCCAGAGCCGTCGCTTCCAATTAACTCAGATTCCGCACACGCCGAAGGACAAGCGCACGCACCCGGAATTTAAAAATACGAATGTAATTAATTGATTTCTTTCTCCACTGCGTATTTCGGCACTGAAATTAGTAAGCTACACACTGGTGTCTACGCTACGTTCGCTATTCTCAATGTGCGGGGTCGCCTCACCAAAGAGAGAGCTCCGGTTATAACGACGAGCGGAGTGGACCAGCTCGAAGCCGTTATCGCAGAACCAGGTATCGTTCAAAAATTCTTTCGCAGCAAGGAGCGAACTATATTCGCTCTATACCCACAGCGTCAGAATGTCACTATGCCGTTTTAATGCATTCAAAGCACACGCAGTCGAGAACAATCACTGAATTCTAGCAACGTTATTAAAATCAAACACGAATCGTTATTTAGTACTTGAATAAAATAATAGCGACATTGCAACTCACGAAAGATTTAAGAAAAATCTGAAAAATATTAACCGAGACTCAAATCGAACGTTATATCGCGCACAATTCACTTTCTGAAATAAAATATGATTATTAACACAAAAAAATGACAAGTTAGCTTCTGCGATCCCACCGCTGCCACCAAATTTTTAATATGTCACGTCCCAGTAGTCGAAGTTAAGAAAAAAAAGGAAATTATATTACTGATGTTAAGTAACTCTCTAGAACGCGACTATATTGTTTAAGTAGTTATTAGATTGAATTTAATCTTTTACTGGTAAGTATTTTTATGGAAAAGATTTTGTTTTTGGGTCACTCTGCATTTCACCGAGTCTACCCGGGACCAGAAGATGTCAACTTGTCATTCAATATTCAGTGGTACCTTAACTTACCAGGTTTTTACGTATTTGAATATATATAAATATATATATATATATATATATATATATATATATATATAAGAGCAACTGCCTATGTAGCACGCTGAGTTTCCTTCTACCTAGCAGTCCTCCAAAGATTTCAGCTGTCGTGCGATGAGTGACGGTCGATCAAGGAAGTTGGAACAACCGGTCGTCGAATAAATTGCAATTAGTAATATAAAATATTCTTTATTGTTGCACGACGTTAAATTAACAATATTACAGTCGTAAGACTTGCGACTGGTAAACTCACTATTCAATAATGTAGTATGTATAAGAGTCTCGAAGACTTGTACTGGAATTTGGCGACGCAAACGAGATTTGAATACGCCGGATTATTAACTGCTAAACGCCACGGCAACGGAGTCGGAGAACGAATTTAGTACGAAAGTTAGTAACGTGTTAACCGTAGGAGCGTCGAATTAATAATGCTGGATGTCGGACTTGCACTGAGCTCCTCCGGTCTTCGGGTGTTGGTGGGAGAGATGCTGCAGTGGGATCGCCTCTTGTAGATGGTGGGATATTCTTCCTATGCTTCGCCTAAGACTTCCTGATGTTGGAGGGAGACCCATGGGCGGGAGCAATGGCAAGTGGAAGAGCCGCTGGTAGGGATCTCTGTGCGAGAAGGACAGCTATATCGTTCCCTCGCAACATTCCAACTTGTTTGTCCGGCCTAATCTTATCGAGCGGGCGGATAAGAATATCGATCGATGGCCAGTCCGCATACCATGTACAGTATAAGGCTCTTATAAAACTCTTATAATACTGTAGTGAATAAAATATTTTATAATGAATATTCTTATATGCCTAATTCCTTATTGCTACCTATATGGTTAATAATAAAGTCTTATGCTACGTAGAATATGTGTATGCGCGTATGCGGATATAAAGTTTTTAAGGCTAATATGGATATAACGTTAAAATGAATATATATATATATATGTTCGTGTACTTAAAATTATTATATTTAAGCGTTACATTTGCATTTAACTGTTTCATTCTTTTCCGCTTGTATTTCTCAATTGAATTTAATGCCTTTAAAGTTAGATCTCCTGTATTTTCATATATATATATATATATATATATATATATATATATATATATATATAGTATTTATTACAATTTTTAAAGCGTTCGAATCGTCTGTCTGATTGTACAATGCAAATATAAGGTTTTAGTTATTTCTATAGTTTATTCATATGATAGTTATTTTTGCGTCACCCGCTGGCGCGCTCGAGCGTTGGCTATATACGGGGTGACTCTTGAGTATGAATACTATTTTACAAGTTAGAACTTTGTCTTGGACGAATAACTTTCTCCGGATTTTTACTTCTTTCACCTCCTATGGGTGAGTTAACAATAAATATATTGTTTAAATATAATTTGACGTGCGGCAAAGACGTCACAATAGCTATCTCTTCTCTGTGTGCGGAGAAACGTTTCTACTCAATTTCCTTCATGTTGCACAAGAATTTTTTGCATATCTCACTTGCCGACACGTATCTAAGACGTTTCGAACGAAGGAAACGTGCATACATAGCGATCTTAGCTCTGTATGCGGAGAAACGTGATTCCTTTAGTTCCTTGACGTTGTACAATAATTTTCTGCATTTCTCACATGTCGACACGTAACTAAGACGTTCCGAACGAAGGAAACTTGCGTACATAGCGATCTTACCTCTGTGTTCAGAGAAACGTGATTCCTCTATTTCCTTGACGTTGTACAAGAATTTTCTGCATATCTCACTTGCCGACACGTAGCTAAGACGTTCCGAACGAAGGAAACTTTCGTACATTGCGATCTTAGCTATGTGTTCAGAGGAACGTGATTCCTTAGTTCCTTGACGTTGTACAAGAATTTTATGCATATCTCACTTGCCGAAACGTAACTAAGACGTTCCGAACGAAGGAAACTGCGTACATAGCGATCTCTGGTTTGTGTGCAGAGAAACGTGATTCCTTTAGTTCCTTGACGTTGTACAAGAATTTTCTACATATCTAACTTAAACACACGTAACTAAGGCGTTCCGAACGGAGGAAACTTGCGTACATAGCGATCTCTGGTCTGTGTGCAAAGAAACGTGCTTCCTGTATTTCCTTGACGTTGTACAAGAATTTTCTGCATATCTCACTTGCCGAAACGTAACTAAGGCGTTCCGAACGAAGGAAACTGCGTACATAGCGATCTCTGGTTTGTGTGCAGAGAAATGTGATTCCGTTAGTTCCTTGACGTTGTACAAGAATTTTCTGCGTATCTCACTTGCCGACACGTAGCTAAGACGTTCCGAACGAAGGAAACTTGTGTACATAGCGATCACTAGTCTGTGTGCAAAGAAACGTGTTTCCTCTATTTCCTTGACGTTGTACAAGAATTTTCTGCATATCTCACTTGCCGAAACGTAACTAAGGCGTTCCGAACGAAGGAAACTGCGTACATAGCGATCTCTGGTTTGTGTGCAGAGAAATGTGATTCCGTTAGTTCCTTGACGTTGTACAAGAATTTTCTGCATATCTCACTTGCCGGCACGTAACTAAGACGTTCCGAACGAAGGAAACTTGCGTACATGGCGATCTTACCTCTGTGTTCAGAGAAACGAGATTCCTCTATTTCCTTGACGTTGTACAAGAATTTTCTGCATATCTCACTTGCCGACACGTAGCTAAGACGTTCCGAACGAAGGAAACTTGCGTACATTGCGATCTTAGATCTGTTTGCAGAGAAACGTGATTCCTTAGTTCCTTGACGTTGTACAAGAATTTTCTGCATTTCTCAAATGTCGACACGACACTAAGACGTTCCGAACGAAGGAAACTTGCTTACATAGCTATCTCTTCTCTGTGTGCGGAGAAACGTTTCTACTCAATTTCCTTCATGTTGCACAAGAATTTTTTGCATATCTCACTTGCCGACACGTATCTAAGACGTTTCGAACGAAGGAAACGTGCATACATAGCGATCTTAGCTCTGTATGCGGAGAAACGTGATTCCTTAGTCCCTTGACGTTGTACAAGAATTTTCTGCATATCTCACTTGCCGACACGTAGCTAAGACGTTCCGAACGAAGGAAACTTGTGTCACGTCCCAGTATTTGAAGTTAACAAAAAAAAACTGTTCTCTGTTTTAAGAACGTGAACATATAAAACTAATAGTAATGATAAATCTGAGTAGTGTATGTTAACTATTTTCAGTGTAATTTTCCTTTATAAGTAAGATATTTTATTTTCTTTTTCGGTCACCCTGCAGTTCACCGGGTCTACCGGGGACCATAAGACTAATAACCCGTCAATGATTGTGTAGAATTAATAAGTGATATTTCCTCAATTAATAAGGAATATTTCCTCTTACCCTTTATGATTATATGTGTTTGAATAATGATTGATATGCTGGATTCTCCTTGTAGCTGGTCCTCCAAATTGATTACTGATAAGCGCTCTTAATTATGGTAATGATGGCTAATTTAGGATGAATTGGTAACCAGATGTTGAAATAATTGGTAGAGTTATGTAGAGTAAAATAGCACTTTATTTTATATTTGAATTAAGTTAAGCAATTAATATTACTAGCGTCTGCTAACGCTAGAGAAACTCTAAGTACAAGAATAGAAGTCTTATAACTGTGAATTCGGAGCTTGTCGATGCGTACACCGGACTACTATGTTGAAGAGCTAGTGGTGTTAGCTGTTCGAAGTTTGAAATAGTAATGCTGGATGTTCAGCTCTCACTGAGCTCCTCCGGTCTTCGGGTGTTGGTGGGGAGATGCTGCCGTGGGAGCGTTTCGATGTTCGTGGTGGGATAGGGCTCCGTATGTCGTTGCATTAAGTCTTCGCGTGCTGGTGGGATGGTCATGGGCGAGGCTAAGGCGAGTGGGAAGCGCTGCTGGTAGGGATCGCTACGTCACTCGGGGCTTCCCTCCTGTGCGTCGGGACTTCCCCGGCGCGCGAGAAGGACAGCTAGTGTTTTCACCGTCTGCATACCAAGACTTTTACATCAACGTCTGCAGCCGTTGTTCTCTGGGCTTCCCTCTTATCTTATCGGCCGGGCGGATAAAAGTATTGATCGCCGGGCGACTTGCACGTTCTAAGACTCTTATAGAATATTGCATTGAATAAAATATTATTTCTTATATGCTTAATTCCTTATTACTACCTATAATGTGATTACAAAATGCTATGTTACATAGAATACGTGTACGCGTTGCATAGCATATTAGTACGGGTATAAATTCGTATAGAGATATAAGGATATAATATTTTTAAAGTCAATGAGGAATAATGTGTAAAGGATATAAAATTCTTAATATTAATGTGTGGATATATAAATGCTCGTGTACTTAATAATTAAAGCGTGTCACGGGATGTGCCGTTCTTAGTTAATAATATTACATTTGCATTGCTCTTTGCCTTAGGCTTTCAGTATGCATTATCTTATCGGGCGGGCGGATAAGATTATCGATCGACGGCGGACTTGCATTTCCGTGCACAGTCTAAAGACTCGTAGGAATAAAATATTCCCTACTGAATATTCTATTAATACTGAATTATTCTATTATTATATATAATAATCTTAAGCTGCTTAAACTAGAGTGTGCGTATAAATCTTGAGGATAATGAAGTTTTTCGCAATGTATAAATCGTACTGTCGTTCTGATACATACACATATATATATATATATAACGTTTTAAATTTTGTGACATTTGTAATAAAGTTTTCAGTTTTCTAATAATGTTCCCGTGGATTGTAAATAAATTTTTAATGTTGCTCTCTTTACTAAATGAGCAACTTTCTTCCTATATACTGATACTCGCATGTATGTGTAAATGATTGACTCGTATAGTTTTTATATAAGGTGTCTATTAAATACACATATGTTCTTCCCAAGTTATTATAATGAATTTTATAATTGATCTTGCTCTATTAGCATCCTTTGAGTGAGTATGATGAGAATTTATTGTTTATGAAAAAATATAAAAATGTGCGACTGGGACGTCACACTTGCATACATAGCGATCTTAGATCTGTTTGCAGAGAAACGTGATTCCTTAGTTCCTTGACGTTGTACAAGAATTTTCTGCATTTCTCACATATCGACACATAACTAAGACGTTCCGAACGAAGGAAACTTGCGTACATAGCGATCTCTAGTCTGTGTGCAGAGAAACGTGATTCCTCTATTTCCTTGACGTTGTACAAGAATTTTCTGCATATCTCACTTGCCGACACGTAACTAAGACGTTCCGAACGAAGAAAACTTGCATACATAGCGATCTTAGATCTGTTTGCAGAGAAACGTGATTCCTTATTTCCTTGACGTTGTACAAGAATTTTCTGCATTTCTCACATGTCGACACGTAACTAAGACGTTCCGAACGGAGGAAACTTGCGTACATAGCGATCTCTGTTCTGTGTGCAGAGAAAAGTTTCTACTCAATTTCCTTGATGTTGCACAAGAATTTTCTGCATATCTCACTTGCCGACACGTAACTAAGACGTTCCGAACGAAGGAAACTTGCGTACATAGCGGTTTCTTCTCTGTGGGCAGAGAAACCTTTCTATTCAATTTCCATCATGATGCACAAGAATTTTTTGCGTATCTCACTTGCCGATACGTAACTAAGACGTTCCG
This sequence comes from Polyergus mexicanus, assembly GCF_030449975.1. Classification (NCBI taxonomy): domain Eukaryota; kingdom Metazoa; phylum Arthropoda; class Insecta; order Hymenoptera; family Formicidae; genus Polyergus; species Polyergus mexicanus. Next base: position 6,070,989 of record NW_027223327.1, on the reverse strand, counting down.
AACGAAGGAAACTTGCATACATAGCGATCTTAGCTCTGTTTGCAGAGAAACGTTATTCCTTAGTTCCTTGACGTTGTACAAGAATTTTCTGCATATCTCACTTGCCGACACGTAACTAAGACGTTCCGAACGAAGGAAACTTGCTTACATAGCTATCTCTTCTCTGCAGGCAGAGAAACGTTTCTACTCAATTTCCTTCATGTTGCACAAGAATTTTTTGCATATCTCACTTGCCGACACGTAGCTAAGACGTTTCGAACGAAGGAAACGTGCATACATAGCGATCTTAGCTCTGTATGCGGAGAAACGTGATTCCTTAGTCCCTTGACGTTGTAAAAGAATTTTTTGCATATCTCTCATGTCGACACGTAACTAAGACTTTCCGAACGAAGGAAACTTGCGTACATAGCGATCTTACCTCTGTGTTCAGAGAAACGTGATTCCTTAGTTCCTTGACGTTGTACAAGAATTTTCTACATATCTAACTTAAACACACGTAACTAAGACGTTCCGAACGAAGGAAACTTGCGTACATAGCGATCTCTAGTCTGTGTGCAGAGAAACGTGATTCCTTTAGTTCCTTGACGTTGTACAAGAATTTTCTACATATCTAACTTAAACACACATAACTAAGGCGTTCCGAACGGAGGAAACTTGCGTACATAGCGATCTCTGGTCTGTGTGCAAAGAAACGTGTTTCCTGTATTTCCTTGACGTTGTACAAGAATTTTCTGCATATCTCACTTGCCGAAACGTAACTAAGGCGTTCCGAACGAAGGAAACTGCGTACATAGCGATCTCTGGTTCGTGTGCAGAGAAATGTGATTCCGTTAGTTCCTTGACGTTGTACAAGAATTTTCTGCATATCTCACTTGCCGACACGTAGCTAAGACGTTCCGAACGAAGGAAACTTGCGTACATAGCGATCTTAGCTCTGTGTTCAGAGAAACGTGATTCCTTAGTTCCTTGACGTTGTACAAGAATTTTCTGCATTTCTCACATGTCGACATGTAACTAAAACGTTCCGAACGAAGGAAACTTCTGTACATAGCGATCACTAGTCTGTGTGCAAAGAAACGTGTTTCCTCTATTTCCTTGACGTTGTACAAGAATTTTCTGCATATCTCACTTGCCGAAACGTAACTAAGGCGTTCCGAAGGAAGGAAACTGCGTACATAGCGATCTCTGGTTTGTGTGCAGAGAAATGTGATTCCGTTAGTTCCTTGACGTTGTACAAGAATTTTCTGCATATCTCACTTGCCGGCACGTAACTAAGACGTTCCGAACGAAGAAAACTTGCGTACATAGCGATCTTACCTCTGTGTTCAGAGAAACGAGATTCCTCTATTTCCTTGACGTTGTACAAGAATTTTCTGCATATCTCACTTGCCGACACGTAGCTAAGACGTTCCGAACGAAGGAAACTTGCGTACATTGCGATCTTAGATCTGTTTGCAGAGAAACGTGATTCCTTAGTTCCTTGACGTTGTACAAGAATTTTCTGCATTTCTCAAATGTCGACACGACACTAAGACGTTCCGAACGAAGGAAACTTGCTTACATAGCTATCTCTTCTCTGTGTGCGGAGAAACGTTTCTACTCAATTTCCTTCATGTTGCACAAGAATTTTTTGCATATCTCACTTGCCGACACGTATCTAAGACGTTTCGAACGAAGGAAACGTGCATACATAGCGATCTTAGCTCTGTATGCGGAGAAACGTGATTCCTTAGTCCCTTGACGTTGTACAAGAATTATTTGCATATCTCACTTGCCGAAACGTAACCAAGACGTTCCGAACGAAGGAAACTGCGTACATAGCGATCTCTGGTTTGTGTGCAGAGAAACGTGATTCCTTTAGTTCCTTGACGTTGTACAAGAATTTTCTACATATCTAACTTAAACACACGTAACTAAGGCGTTCCGAACGGAGGAAACTTGCGTACATAGCGATCTCTGGTCTGTGTGCAGAGAAACGTGATTCCTCTATTTCCTTGACCTTGTACAAGAATTTTGTGCATATCTCTCTTGCCGACACGTAGCTAAGACGTTCCGAACGAAGGAAACTTGCGTACATAGCGATCTTAGCTCTGTGTTCAGAGAAACGTGATTCCTTAGTTCCTTGACGTTGTACAAGAATTTTCTGCATTTCTCACATGTCGACACGTAGCTAAGACGTTCCGAACGAAGGAAACTTGCGTACATAGCGATCTTAGCTCTGTGTTCAGAGAAACGTGATTCCTCTATTTCCTTGACGTTGTACAAGAATTTTCTGCATATCTCACTTGCCGACACATAGCTAAGAGGTTCCGAACGAAGGAAACTTGCGTACATAGCGATCTCTGGTCTGTGTGCAGAGAAAAGTTTCTACTCAATTTCCTTGATGTTGCACAAGAATTTTCTGCATATCTCACTTGCCGACACGTAACTAAGACGTTCCGAACGAAGGAAACTTGCGTACATAGCGGTTTCTTCTCTGTGGGCAGAGAAACCTTTCTATTCAATTTCCATCATGATGCACAAGAATTTTTTGCGTATCTCACTTGCCGATACGTAACTAAGACGTTCCGAACGAAGGAAACTTGCATACATAGCGATCTTAGCTCTGTTTGCAGAGAAACGTTATTCCTTAGTTCCTTGACGTTGTACAAGAATTTTCTGCATATCTCACTTGCCGACACGTAACTAAGACGTTTCGAACGAAGGAAACGTGCATACATAGCGATCTTAGCTCTGTATGCGGAGAAACGTGATTCCTTAGTTCCTTGACGTTGTAAAAGAATTTTTTGCATATCTCTCATGTTGACACGTAACTAAGACTTTCCGAACGAAGGAAACCTGCGTACATAGCGATCTTACCTCTGTGTTCAGAGAAACGTGATTCCTTAGTTCCTTGACGTTGTACAAGAATTTTCTACATATCTAACTTAAACACACGTAACTAAGACGTTCCGAACGAAGGAAACTTGCGTACATAGCGATCTCTAGTCTGTGTGCAGAGAAGCGTTTCTACTCAATTTCCTTAATGTTGCATAAGAATTTTCTGCATATCTTACTTGCCGACACATAACTAAGGCGTTCCGAACGGAGGAAACTTGCGTACATAGCGATCTCTGGTTTGTGTGCAGAGAAATGTGATTCCGTTAGTTCCTTGACGTTGTACAAGAATTTTCTGCATATCTCACTTGCCGACACGTAGCTAAGACGTTCCGAACGAAGGAAACTTGCGTACATAGCGATCTTAGCTCTGTGTTCAGAGAAACGTGATTCCTTAGTTCCTTGACGTTGTACAAGAATTTTCTGCATTTCTCACATGTCGACACGTAACTAAAACGTTCCGAACGAAGGAAACTTGTGTACATAGCGATCACTAGTCTGTGTGCAAAGAAACGTGTTTCCTCTATTTCCTTGACGTTGTACAAGAATTTTCTGCATATCTCACTTGCCGAAACGTAACTAAGGTGTTCCGAACGAAGGAAACTGCGTACATAGCGATCTCTGGTTTGTGTGCAGAGAAATGTGATTCCGTTAGTTCCTTGACGTTGTACAAGAATTTTCTGCATATCTCACATGTCGACACGTAACTAAGACGTTCCGAACGAAGGAAACTTGAGTACATAGCGTTCTCTAGTCTGTGTGCAGAGAAGAGTTTCTACTCAATTCCCTTGATGTTGCACAAGAATTTTCTGCATATCTCACTTGCCGACACGTAACTAAGACGTTCCGAACAAAGGAAGCTTGCATACATAGCGATCCTAGATCTGTTTGCAGAGAAACGTGATTCCTTAGTTTTTTGACGTTGTACAAGAATTTTCTGCATTTCTCACATGTCGACACGTAACTAAGACGTTCCGAATGAAGGAAACTGCGTACATAGCGATCTCTGGTTTGTGTTCAGAGAAACGAGGTTCCTTTAGTTCCTTGACGTTGTACAAGAATTTTCTATATATCTAACTTAAACACACGTAACTAAGGCGTTCCGAACGGAGGAAATTAGCGTACATAGCGATCTCTGGTCTGTGTGCAGAGAAGAGTTTCTACTCAATTTCCTTTGTGTTGCACAAGAATTTTCTGCATATCTCACTTGCCGGCACGTAACTAATACATTCCGAACGAAGGAAACTTGCGTACATAGCGATCTCTAGTCTGTGTGCAGATAAACGTGATTCCTCTATTTCCTTGACGTTGTGCAAGAATTTTCTGCATATCTCACTTGCCGACACGTAACTAAGACGTTCCGAACGAAGGAAACTTGCGTACATAGCGATCTTAGCTCTGTGTTCAGAGAAACGTGATTTCTCTATTTCCTCGACATTGAACAAGAATTTTCTGCAAATCGCACTTGCCGACACGTAACTAAGACGTTCCAAAAGAAGAAAACTTGCGTACATAGCGATTTCTTCTCTGTTTGAAAAGAAACGTGATTCCTTAATTCCTTGACGTTGTACAAGAATTTTCTGCAAATCTCACATGTCGACACGTAATTAAGACGTTCCGAACGAAGGAAACTTGAGTACATAGCGTTCTCTAGTCTGTGTGCAGAGAAGAGTTTCTACACAATTCCCTTGATGTTGCACAAGAATTTTCTGCATATCTCTCTTGCCGACACGTAACTAAGATGTTCCGAACGAAGGAAACTTGCGTACATAGCGATCTCTAGTCTGTGTGCAGAGAAACGTGATTCCTCTATTTCCTTGACGTTGTACAAGAATTTTCTGCATATCTAACTTAAACACACGTAACTAAGACGTTCCGAACGAAGGAAACTTGCGTACATAGCGATCTCTAGTCTGTGTGCAGAGAAGCGTTTCTACTCAATTTCCTTCGTGTTGCACAAGAATTTTCTGCATATCTCACTTGCCGACACGTAACTAAGACGTTTCGAACGAAGGAATTTTGCATACATAGCGATCTTAGATCTGTTTGTAGAGAAACGTGATTCCTTAGTTCCTTGACGTTGTACAACAATTTTCTACATATCTAACTTAAACACACGTAACTAAGACGTTCCGAACGAAGGAAACTTGCGTACATAGCGATCTCTAGTCTGTGTGCAGAGAAACGTGCTTCCTCTATTTCCTTGACGTTGTACAAGAATTTTCTGCATATCTCACCTGCCGGCACGTAACTAAGACATTCCGAACGAAGGAAACTTGCGTACATAGCGATCTCTAGTCTGTGTGCAGAGAAACGTGATTCCTCTATTTCCTTGAGGTTGTACAAGAATTTTCTGCATATCTCACTTGCCGGCACGTAACTAAGACATTCCGAACGAAGGAAATTTGCGTACATAGCGATCTCTAGTCTGTGTGCAGAGAAACGTGATTCCTTAGTTTCTTGACGTTGTACAAGAATTTTCTACATATCTAACTTAAACACACGTAACTAAGACGTTCCGAACGAAGGAAACTGGCGTACATAGCGATCTCTAGTCTGTGTGCAGAGAAACGTGATTCCTCTATTTCCTTGACGTTGTACAAGAATTTTATGCATATCTCACTTGCCGACACGTAACTAAGACGTTCCGAACAAAGGAAGCTTGCATATATAGCGATCCTAGATCTGTTTGCAGAGAAACGTGATTCATTAGTTTCTTGACGTTGTACAAGAATTTTCTGCATTTCTCACATGTCGACACGTAACTAAGACGTTCCGAATGAAGGAAACTGCGTACATAGCGATCTCTGGTTTGTGTTCAGAGAAACGAGGTTCCTTTAGTTCCTTGACGTTGTACAAGAATTTTCTATATATCTAACTTAAACACACGTAACTAAGGCGTTCCGAACGGAGGAAACTAGCGTACATTGCGATCTCTGGTCTGTGTGCAGAGAAGAGTTTCTACTCAATTTCCTTTGTGTTGCACAAGAATTTTCTGCATATCTCACTTGCCGAAACGTAACTAAGACGTTCCGAACGAAGGAAAAACGTACATAGCGATCTCTGGTTTGTGTTCAGAGAAACGTGATTCCTTTAGTTCCTTGACGTTGTACAAGAATTTTCTGCATATCTCACTTGCCGGCACGTAACTAATACATTCCGAACGAAGGAAACTTGCGTACATAGCGATCTCTAGTCTGTGTGCAGATAAACGTGATTCCTCTATTTCCTTGACGTTGTGCAAGAATTTTCTGCATATCTCACTTGCCGACACGTAACTAAGACGTTCCGAACGAAGGAAACTTGCGTACATAGCGATCTTAGCTCTGTGTTCAGAGAAACGTGATTTCTCTATTTCCTCGACGTTGAACAAGAATTTTCTGCAAATCTCACTTGCCGACACGTAACTAAGACGTTCCAAAAGAAGAAAACTTGCGTACATAGCGATTTCTTCTCTGTTTGCAGAGAAACGTGATTCCTTAGCTCCTTGACGTTGTACAAGAATTTTCTGCAAATCTCACATGTCGACACGTAATTAAGACGTTTCGAACGAAGGAAACCTGCGTACATAGCGATCTATGGTCTGTGTGCAGAGAAGAGTTTCTACTCAAATTCCCTTGATGTTGCACAAGAATTTTCTGCATATCTCTCTTGCCGACACGTAACTAAGACGTTTCGAACGAAGGAATCTTGCATACATAGCGATCTTAGATCTGTTTGTAGAGAAACGTGATTCCTTAGTTCCTTGACGTTGTACAACAATTTTCTACATATCTAACTTAAACACACGTAACTAAGACGTTCCGAACGAAGGAAACTTGCGTACATAGCGATCTCTAGTCTGTGTGCAGAGAAACGTGATTCCTCTATTTCCTTGACGTTGTACAAGAATTTTCTGCATATCTCACCTGCCGGCACGTAACTAAGACATTCCGAACGAAGGAAACTTGCGTACATAGCGATCTCTAGTCTGTGTGCAGAGAAACGTGATTCCTCTATTTCCTTGACGTTGTACCAGAATTTTCTGCATATCTCACTTGCCAACACGTAACTAAGACGTTCCGAACGAAGGAAACTTGCGTACATAGCGATCTTAACTCTGTGTTCAGAGAAACGTGATTTCTCTATTTCCTCGACGTTGAACAAGAATTTTCTGCAAATCTCAATTGCCGACACGTAACTAAGACGTTCCAAAAGAAGAAAACTTGCGTACATTGCGATTTCTTCTCTGTTTGCAGAGAAACGTGATTCCTTAGTTCCTTGACGTTGTACAAGAATTTTCTACATATCTAACTTAAACACACGTATCTAAGACGTTCCGAACGAAGGAAACTTGCTTACATAGCGATCTCTAGTCTGTGTGCAGAGAAACGTGATTCCTCTATTTCCTAGACGTTGTACAAGAATTTTATGCATATCTCACTTGCCGATACGTAATTAAGACGTTCCGAACGAAGGAAGCTTGCATACATAGCGATCTTAGATCTGTTTGCAGAGAAACGTGATTCCTTAGTTCCTTGACGTTGTACAAGAATTTTCTACATATCTAACTTAAACTCACGTAACTAAGACGTTCCGAAGAAGGAAACTTGCGTGCATTGCGATCTTAGCTCTGTGTTCAGAGAAACGTGATTTCTCTATTTCCTCGACGTTGTACAAGAATTTTCTGCATTTCTCACATGTCGACACGTAACTAAGTCGTTCCGAACGAAAGAAACTTGTGTACATAGCGATCTCTAGTCTGTGTGCAGAGAAACGTGATTCCTCTATTTCCTTGACGTTGTACAAGAATTTTCTGCATATCTCACTTGCCGAAACGTAACTAAGACGTTCCGAACGAAGGAAACTGCGTACATAGCGATCTCTGGTTTGTGTTCAGAGAAACGTGATTCCTTAGTTCCTTGTCGTTGTACAAGAATTTTCTACATATCTAACTTAAACACACGTAACTAAGGCGTTCCGAACGGAGGAAACTAGCGTACATAGAGATCTCTGGTCTGAGTGCAGAGAAGAGTTTCTACTCAATTTCCTTTGTGTTGCACAAGAATTTTCTGCATATCTCACTTGCCCACACGTAACTAAGACGTTCCAAACGAAGGAAACTTGCATACATAGCGATCTTAGATGTGTGTGCAGAGAAGAGTTTCTACTCAATTTCCTTTGTGTTGCACAAGAATTTTCTGCATATCTCACTTGCCGACACGTAACTAAGACATTTCGAACGAAGGAAACTTGCGTATATAGCGATCTCTAGTCTGTGTGCAGAGAAACGTGATTCCTCTATTTCCTTGACGTTGTACAAGAATTTTCTGCATATCTCACCTGCCGGCACGTAACTAAGACATTCCGAACGAAGGAAACTTGCTTACATAGCGATCTCTAGTCTGTGTGCAGAGAAACGTGATTCCTCTATTTCCTAGACGTTGTACAAGAATTTTATGCATATCTCACTTGCCGACACGTAATTAAGACGTTCCGAACGAAGGAAGCTTGCATACATAGCGATCTTAGATCTGTTTGCAGAGAAACGTGATTCCTTAGTTCCTTGACGTTGTACAAGAATTTTCTACATATCTAACTTAAACTCACGTAACGAAGACGTTCCGAAGAAGGAAACTTGCGTACATAGCGATCTTAGCTCTGTGTTCAGAGAAACGTGATTCCTCTATTTCCTTGACGTTGTACAAGAATTTTCTGCATATCTCACTTGCCGAAACGTAACTAAGACGTTCCGAACGAAGGAAACTGCGTACATAGCGATCTCTGGTTTGTGTTCAGAGAAACGTGATTCCTTTAGTTCCTTGACGTTGTACAAGAATTTTCTATATATCTTACTTAAACACACGTAACTAAGGCGTTCCGAACGGAGGAAACTAGCGTACATAGAGATCTCTGGTCTGAGTGCAGAGAAGAGTTTCTACTCAATTTCCTTTGTGTTGCACAAGAATTTTCTGCATATCTCACTTGCCCACACGTAACTAAGACGTTCCAAACGAAGGAAACTTGCATACATAGCGATCTTAGATCTGTGTGCAGAGAAGAGTTTCTACTCAATTTCCTTTGTGTTGCACAAGAATTTTCTGCATATCTCACTTGCCGACACGTAACTAAGACATTTCGAACGAAGGAAACTTGCGTACATAGCGATCTCTAGTCTGTGTGCAGAGAAACGTGATTCCTCTATTTCCTTGACGTTGTACAAGAATTTTCTGCATATCTCACCTGCCGGCACGTAACTAAGACATTCCGAACGAAGGAAACTTGCGTACATAGCGATCTCTAGTCTGTGTGCAGAGAAACGTGATTCCTCTATTTCCTTGACGTTGTACAAGAATTTTCTGCATATCTCACTTGCCGACACGTAACTAAGACGTTCCGAACGAAGGAAACTTGCGTACATAGCGATCTTAGCTCTGTGTTCAGAGAAACGTGATTTCTCTATTTCCTCGACGTTGAACAAGAATTTTCTGCAAATCTCACTTGCCGACACGTAACTAAGACGTTCCAAAAGAAGAAAACTTGCGTACATAGCGATTTCTTCTCTGTTTGCAGAAAAACGTGATTCCTTAGTTCCTTGACGTTGTACAAGAATTTTCTGCAAATCTCACATGTCGACACGTAACTAAGACGTTTCGAACGAAGGAATCTCGCATACATAGCGATCTTAGATCTGTTTGTAGAGAAACGTGATTCCTTAGTTCCTTGACGTTGTACAAGAATTTTCTATATATCTAACTTAAACACACGTAACTAAGGCGTTCCGAACGGAGGAAACTAGCGTACATAGCGATCTCTGGTCTGTGTGCAGAGAAGAGTTTCTACTCAATTTCCTTTGTGTTGCACAAGAATTTTCTGCATATCTCACTTGCCGACACGTAACTAAGACATTTCGAACGAAGGAAACTTGCGTACATAGCGATCTCTAGTCTGTGTGCAGAGAAACGTGATTCCTCTATTTCCTTGACGTTGTACAAGAATTTTCTGCATATCTCACCTGCCGGCACGTAACTAAGACATTCCGAACGAAGGAAACTTGCGTACATAGCGATCTCTAGTCTGTGTGCAGAGAAACGTGATTCCTCTATTTCCTTGACGTTGTACAAGAATTTTCTACATATCTAACTTAAACACACGTATCTAAGACGTTCCGAACGAAGGAAACTTGCTTACATAGCGATCTCTAGTCTGTGTGCAGAGAAACGTGATTCCTCTATTTCCTAGACGTTGTACAAGAATTTTATGCATATCTCACTTGCCGACACGTAATTAAGACGTTCCGAACGAAGGAAGCTTGCATACATAGCGATCTTAGATCTGTTTGCAGAGAAACGTGATTCCTTAGTTCCTTGACGTTGTACAAGAATTTTCTACATATCTAACTTAAACTCACGTAACTAAGACGTTCCGAAGAAGGAAACTTGCGTACATAGCGATCTTAGCTCTGTGTTCATAGAAACGTGATTCCTCTATTTCCTTGACGTTGTACAAGAATTTTCTGCATATCTCACTTGCCGAAACGTAACTAAGACGTTCCGAACGAAGGAAACTGCGTACATAGCGATCTCTGGTTTGTGTTCAGAGAAACGTGATTCCTTTAGTTCCTTGACGTTGTACAAGAATTTTCTATATATCTTACTTAAACACACGTAACTAAGGCGTTCCGAACGGAGGAAACTAGCGTACATAGAGATCTCTGGTCTGAGTGCAGAGAAGAGTTTCTACTCAATTTCCTTTGTGTTGCACAAGAATTTTCTGCATATCTCACTTGCCCACACGTAACTAAGACGTTCCAAACGAAGGAAACTTGCATACATAGCGATCTTAGATCTGTGTGCAGAGAAGAGTTTCTACTCAATTTCCTTTGTGTTGCACAAGAATTTTCTGCATATCTCACTTGCCGACACGTTACTAAGACATTTCGAACGAAGGAAACTTGCGTACATAGCGATCTCTAGTCTGTGTGCAGAGAAACGTGATTCCTCTATTTCCTTGACGTTGTACAAGAATTTTCTGCATATCTCACTTGCCGACACGTAACTAAGACGTTCCGAACGAAGGAAACTTGCGTACATAGCGATCTTAGCTCTGTGTTCAGAGAAACGTGATTTCTCTATTTCCTCGACGTTGAACAAGAATTTTCTGCAAATCTCACATGTCGACACGTAACTAAGACGTTTCGAACGAAGGAAACTGCGTACATAGCGATCTCTGGTTTGTGTTCAGAGAAACGAGGTTCCTTTAGTTCCTTGACGTTGTACAAGAATTTTCTATATATCTAACTTAAACACACGTAACTAAGGCGTTCCGAACGGAGGAAACTAGCGTACATAGCGATCTCTGGTCTGTGTGCAGAGAAGAGTTTCTACTCAATTTCCTTTGTGTTGCACAAGAATTTTCTGCATATCTCACTTGCCGAAACGTAACTAAGACGTTCCGAACGAAGGAAACTTGCGTACATAGCGATCTCTAGTCTGTGTGCAGATAAACGTGATTCCTCTATTTCCTTGACGTTGTGCAAGAATTTTCTGCATATCTCACTTGCCGACACGTAACTAAGACGTTCCGAACGAAGGAAACTTGCGTACATAGCGATCTTAGCTCTGTGTTCAGAGAAACGTGATTTCTCTATTTCCTCGACGTTGAACAAGAATTTTCTGCAAATCTCACTTGCCGACACGTAACTTAGACGTTCCAAAAGAAGAAAACTTGCGTACATAGCGATTTCTTCTCTGTTTGCAGAGAAACGTGATTCCTTAGTTCCTTGACGTTGTACAAGAATTTTCTGCAAATCTCACATGTCGACACGTAATTAAGACGTTTCGAACGAAGGAAACCTGCGTACATAGCGATCTATGGTCTGTGTGCAGAGAAGAGTTTCTACTCAAATTCCCTTGATGTTGCACAAGAATTTTCTGCATATCTCTCTTGCCGACACGTAACTAAGACGTTTCGAACGAAGGAATCTTGCATACATAGCGATCTTAGATCTGTTTGTAGAGAAACGTGATTCCTTAGTTCCTTGACGTTGTACAACAATTTTCTACATATCTAACTTAAACACACGTAACTAAGACGTTCCGAACGAAGGAAACTTGCGTACATAGCGATCTCTAGTCTGTGTGCAGAGAAACGTGATTCCTTAGTTTCTTGACGTTGTACAAGAATTTTCTACATATCTAACTTAAACACACGTAACTAAGACGTTCCGAACGAAGGAAACTTGCGTACATAGCGATCTCTAGTCTGTGTGCAGAGAAACGTGATTCCTTAGTTTCTTGACGTTGTACAAGAATTTTCTACATATCTAACTTAAACACACGTAACTAAGACGTTCCGAACGAAGGAAACTTGCGTACATAGCGATCTCTAGTCTGTGTGCAGAGAAACGTGATTCCTCTATTTCCTTGACGTTGTACAAGAATTTTCTGCATATCTCACTTGCCGGCACGTAACTAAGACATTCCGAACGAAGAAAACTTGCGTACATAGCGATCTCTAGTCTGTGTGCAGAGAAACGTGATTCCTCTATTTCCTTGACGTTGTACAAGAATTTTCTGCATATCTCACTTGCCAACACGTAACTAAGACTTTCCGAACGAAGGAAACTTGCGTACATAGCGATCTTAACTCTGTGTTCAGAGAAACGTGATTTCTCTATTTCCTCGACGTTGAACAAGAATTTTCTGCAAATCTCAATTGCCGACACGTAACTAAGACGTTCCAAAAGAAGAAAACTTGCGTACATTGCGATTTCTTCTCTGTTTGCAGAGAAACGTGATTCCTTAGTTCCTTGACGTTGTACAAGAATTTTCTACATATCTAACTTAAACACACGTATCTAAGACGTTCCGAACGAAGGAAACTTGCTTACATAGCGATCTCTAGTCTGTGTGCAGAGAAACGTGATTCCTCTATTTCCTAGACGTTGTACAAGAATTTTATGCATATCTCACTTGCCGACACGTAATTAAGACGTTCCGAACGAAGGAAGCTTGCATACATAGCGATCTTAGATCTGTTTGCAGAGAAACGTGATTCCTTAGTTCCTTGACGTTGTACAAGAATTTTCTACATATCTAACTTAAACTCACGTAACTAAGACGTTCCGAAGAAGGAAACTTGCGTGCATTGCGATCTTAGCTCTGTGTTCAGAGAAACGTGATTTCTCTATTTCCTCGACGTTGTACAAGAATTTTCTGCATTTCTCACTTGTCGACACGTAACTAAGTCGTTCCGAACGAAAGAAACTTGTGTACATAGCGATCTCTGGTTTGTGTTCAGAGAAACGTGATTCCTTAGTTCCTTGTCGTTGTACAGGAATTTTCTACATATCTAACTTAAACACACGTATCTAAGACGTTCCGAACGAAGGAAACTTGCTTACATAGCGATCTCTAGTCTGTGTGCAGAGAAACGTGATTCCTCTATTTCCTAGACGTTGTACAAGAATTTTATGCATATCTCACTTGCCGACACGTAATTAAGACGTTCCGAACGAAGGAAGCTTGCATACATAGCGATCTTAGATCTGTTTGCAGAGAAACGTGATTCCTTAGTTCCTTGACGTTGTACAAGAATTTTCTACATATCTAACTTAAACTCACGTAACTAAGACGTTCCGAAGAAGGAAACTTGCGTACATAGCGATCTTAGCTCTGTGTTCAGAGAAACGTGATTCCTCTATTTCCTTGACGTTGTACAAGAATTTTCTGCATATCTCACTTGCCGAAACGTAACTAAGACGTTCCGAACGAAGGAAACTGCGTACATAGCGATCTCTGGTTTGTGTTCAGAGAAACGTGATTCCTTTAGTTCCTTGACGTTGTACAAGAATTTTCTATATATCTTACTTAAACACACGTAACTAAGGCGTTCCGAACGGAGGAAACTAGCGTACATAGAGATCTCTGGTCTGAGTGCAGAGAAGAGTTTCTACTCAATTTCCTTTGTGTTGCACAAGAATTTTCTGCATATCTCACTTGCCCACACGTAACTAAGACGTTCCAAACGAAGGAAACTTGCATACATAGCGATCTTAGATCTGTGTGCAGAGAAGAGTTTCTACTCAATTTCCTTTGTGTTGCACAAGAATTTTCTGCATATCTCACTTGCCGACACGTAACTAAGACATTTCGAACGAAGGAAACTTGCGTACATAGCGATCTCTAGTCTGTGTGCAGAGAAACGTGATTCCTCTATTTCCTTGACGTTGTACAAGAATTTTCTGTATATCTCACCTGCCGGCACGTAACTAAGACATTCCGAACGAAGGAAACTTGCGTACATAGCGATCTTAGCTCTGTGTTCAGAGAAACGTGATTTCTCTATTTCCTCGACGTTGAACAAGAATTTTCTGCAAATCTCACTTGCCGACACGTAACTAAGACGTTCCAAAAGAAGAAAACTTGCGTACATAGCGATTTCTTCTCTGTTTGCAGAGAAACGTGATTTCTTAGTTCCTTGACGTTGTACAAGAATTTTCTGCAAATCTCACATGTCGACACGTAACTAAGACGTTTCGAACGAAGGAATCTCGCATACATAGCGATCTTAGATCTGTTTGTAGAGAAACGTGATTCCTTAGTTCCTTGACGTTGTACAAGAATTTTCTATATATCTAACTTAAACACACGTAACTAAGGCGTTTCGAACGGAGGAAACTAGCGTACATAGCGATCTCTGGTCTGTGTGCAGAGAAGAGTTTCTACTCAATTTCCTTTGTGTTGCACAAGAATTTTCTGCATATCTCACTTGCCGACACGTAACTAAGACATTTCGAACGAAGGAAACTTGCGTACATAGCGATCTCTAGTCTGTGTGCAGAGAAACGTGATTTCTCTATTTCCTTGACGTTGTACAAGAATTTTCTGCATATCTCACCTGCCGGCACGTAACTAAGACATTTCGAACGAAGGAAACTTGCGTACATAGCGATCTCTAGTCTGTGTGCAGAGAAACGTGATTCCTCTATTTCCTTGACGTTGTACAAGAATTTTCTGCATATCTCACCTGCCGGCACGTAACTAAGACATTCCGAACGAAGGAAACTTGCGTACATAGCGATCTCTAGTCTGTGTGCAGAGAAACGTGATTCCTCTATTTCCTAGACGTTGTACAAGAATTTTATGCATATCTCACTTGCCGACACGTAATTAAGACGTTCCGAACGAAGGAAACTGCGTACATAGCGATCTCTGGTTTGTGTTCAGAGAAACGTGATTCCTTAGTTCCTTGACGTTGTACAAGAATTTTCTACATATCTAACTTAAACTCACGTAACTAAGACGTTCCGAAGAAGGAAACTTGCGTACATAGCGATCTTAGCTCTGTGTTCATAGAAACGTGATTCCTCTATTTCCTTGACGTTGTACAAGAATTTTCTGCATATCTCACTTGCCGAAACGTAACTAAGACGTTCCGAACGAAGGAAACTGCGTACATAGCGATCTCTGGTTTGTGTTCAGAGAAACGTGATTCCTTTAGTTCCTTGACGTTGTACAAGAATTTTCTATATATCTTACTTAAACACACGTAACTAAGGCGTTCCGAACGGAGGAAACTAGCGTACATAGAGATCTCTGGTCTGAGTGCAGAGAAGAGTTTCTACTCAATTTCCTTTGTGTTGCACAAGAATTTTCTGCATATCTCACTTGCCCACACGTAACTAAGACGTTCCAAACGAAGGAAACTTGCATACATAGCGATCTTAGATCTGTGTGCAGAGAAGAGTTTCTACTCAATTTCCTTTGTGTTGCACAAGAATTTTCTGCATATCTCACTTGCCGACACGTTACTAAGACATTTCGAACGAAGGAAACTTGCGTACATAGCGATCTCTAGTCTGTGTGCAGAGAAACGTGATTCCTCTATTTCCTTGACGTTGTACAAGAATTTTCTGCATATCTCACTTGCCGACACGTAACTAAGACGTTCCGAACGAAGGAAACTTGCGTACATAGCGATCTTAGCTCTGTGTTCAGAGAAACGTGATTTCTCTATTTCCTCGACGTTGAACAAGAATTTTCTGCAAATCTCACATGTCGACACGTAACTAAGACGTTTCGAACGAAGGAAACTGCGTACATAGCGATCTCTGGTTTGTGTTCAGAGAAACGAGGTTCCTTTAGTTCCTTGACGTTGTACAAGAATTTTCTATATATCTAACTTAAACACACGTAACTAAGGCGTTCCGAACGGAGGAAACTAGCGTACATAGCGATCTCTGGTCTGTGTGCAGAGAAGAGTTTCTACTCAATTTCCTTTGTGTTGCACAAGAATTTTCTGCATATCTCACTTGCCGAAACGTAACTAAGACGTTCCGAACGAAGGAAAAACGTACATAGCGATCTCTGGTTTGTGTTCAGAGAAACGTGATTCCTTTAGTTCCTTGACGTTGTACAAGAATTTTCTGCATATCTCACTTGCCGGCACGTAACTAATACATTCCGAACGAAGGAAACTTGCGTACATAGCGATCTCTAGTCTGTGTGCAGATAAACGTGATTCCTCTATTTCCTTGACGTTGTGCAAGAATTTTCTGCATATCTCACTTGCCGACACGTAACTAAGACGTTCCGAACGAAGGAAACTTGCGTACATAGCGATCTTAGCTCTGTGTTCAGAGAAACGTGATTTCTCTATTTCCTCGACGTTGAACAAGAATTTTCTGCAAATCTCACTTGCCGACACGTAACTTAGACGTTCCAAAAGAAGAAAACTTGCGTACATAGCGATTTCTTCTCTGTTTGCAGAGAAACGTGATTCCTTAGTTCCTTGACGTTGTACAAGAATTTTCTGCAAATCTCACATGTCGACACGTAATTAAGACGTTTCGAACGAAGGAAACCTGCGTACATAGCGATCTATGGTCTGTGTGCAGAGAAGAGTTTCTACTCAAATTCCCTTGATGTTGCACAAGAATTTTCTGCATATCTCTCTTGCCGACACGTAACTAAGACGTTTCGAACGAAGGAATCTTGCATACATAGCGATCTTAGATCTGTTTGTAGAGAAACGTGATTCCTTAGTTCCTTGACGTTGTACAACAATTTTCTACATATCTAACTTAAACACACGTAACTAAGACGTTCCGAACGAAGGAAATTTGCGTACATAGCGATCTCTAGTCTGTGTGCAGAGAAACGTGATTCCTTAGTTTCTTGACGTTGTACAAGAATTTTCTACATATCTAACTTAAACACACGTAACTAAGACGTTCCGAACGAAGGAAACTTGCGTACATAGCGATCTCTAGTCTGTGTGCAGAGAAACGTGATTCCTTAGTTTCTTGACGTTGTACAAGAATTTTCTACATATCTAACTTAAACACACGTAACTAAGACGTTCCGAACGAAGGAAACTTGCGTACATAGCGATCTCTAGTCTGTGTGCAGAGAATCGTGATTCCTCTATTTCCTTGACGTTGTACAAGAATTTTCTGCATATCTCACCTGCCGGCACGTAACTAAGACATTCCGAACGAAGAAAACTTGCGTACATAGCGATCTCTAGTCTGTGTGCAGAGAAACGTGATTCCACTATTTCCTTGACGTTGTACAAGAATTTTCTGCATATCTCACTTGCCAACACGTAACTAAGACTTTCCGAACGAAGGAAACATGCGTACATAGCGATCTTAACTCTGTGTTCAGAGAAACGTGATTTCTCTATTTCCTCGACGTTGAACAAGAATTTTCTGCAAATCTCAATTGCCGACACGTAACTAAGACGTTCCAAAAGAAGAAAACTTGCGTACATTGCGATTTCTTCTCTGTTTGCAGAGAAACGTGATTCCTTAGTTCCTTGACGTTGTACAAGAATTTTCTACATATCTAACTTAAACACACGTATCTAAGACGTTCCGAACGAAGGAAACTTGCTTACATAGCGATCTCTAGTCTGTGTGCAGAGAAACGTGATTCCTCTATTTCCTAGACGTTGTACAAGAATTTTATGCATATCTCTCTTGCCGACACGTAATTAAGACGTTCCGAACGAAGGAAGCTTGCATACATAGCGATCTTAGATCTGTTTGCAGAGAAACGTGATTCCTTAGTTCCTTGACGTTGTACAAGAATTTTCTACATATCTAACTTAAACTCACGTAACTAAGACGTTCCGAAGAAGGAAACTTGCGTGCATTGCGATCTTAGCTCTGTGTTCAGAGAAACGTGATTTCTCTATTTCCTCGACGTTGTACAAGAATTTTCTGCATTTCTCACTTGTCGACACGTAACTAAGTCGTTCCGAACGAAAGAAACTTGTGTACATAGCGATCTCTGGTTTGTGTTCAGAGAAACGTGATTCCTTAGTTCCTTGTCGTTGTACAAGAATTTTCTACATATCTAACTTAAACACACGTATCTAAGACGTTCCGAACGAAGGAAACTTGCTTACATAGCGATCTCTAGTCTGTGTGCAGAGAAACGTGATTCCTCTATTTCCTAGACGTTGTACAAGAATTTTATGCATATCTCACTTGCCGACACGTAATTAAGACGTTCCGAACGAAGGAAGCTTGCATACATAGCGATCTTAGATCTGTTTGCAGAGAAACGTGATTCCTTAGTTCCTTGACGTTGTACAAGAATTTTCTACATATCTAACTTAAACTCACGTAACTAAGACGTTCCGAAGAAGGAAACTTGCGTACATAGCGATCTTAGCTCTGTGTTCAGAGAAACGTGATTCCTCTATTTCCTTGACGTTGTACAAGAATTTTCTGCATATCTCACTTGCCGAAACGTAACTAAGACGTTCCGAACGAAGGAAACTGCGTACATAGCGATCTCTGGTTTGTGTTCAGAGAAACGTGATTCCTTTAGTTCCTTGACGTTGTACAAGAATTTTCTATATATCTTACTTAAACACACGTAACTAAGGCGTTCCGAACGGAGGAAACTAGCGTACATAGAGATCTCTGGTCTGAGTGCAGAGAAGAGTTTCTACTCAATTTCCTTTGTGTTGCACAAGAATTTTCTGCATATCTCACTTGCCCACACGTAACTAAGACGTTCCAAACGAAGGAAACTTGCATACATAGCGATCTTAGATCTGTGTGCAGAGAAGAGTTTCTACTCAATTTCCTTTGTGTTGCACAAGAATTTTCTGCATATCTCACTTGCCGACACGTTACTAAGACATTTCGAACGAAGGAAACTTGCGTACATAGCGATCTCTAGTCTGTGTGCAGAGAAACGTGATTCCTCTATTTCCTTGACGTTGTACAAGAATTTTCTGCATATCTCACTTGCCGACACGTAACTAAGACGTTCCGAACGAAGGAAACTTGCGTACATAGCGATCTTAGCTCTGTGTTCAGAGAAACGTGATTTCTCTATTTCCTCGACGTTGAACAAGAATTTTCTGCAAATCTCACATGTCGACACGTAACTAAGACGTTTCGAACGAAGGAAACTGCGTACATAGCGATCTCTGGTTTGTGTTCAGAGAAACGAGGTTCCTTTAGTTCCTTGACGTTGTACAAGAATTTTCTATATATCTAACTTAAACACACGTAACTAAGGCGTTTCGAACGGAGGAAACTAGCGTACATAGCGATCTCTGGTCTGTGTGCAGAGAAGAGTTTCTACTCAATTTCCTTTGTGTTGCACAAGAATTTTCTGCATATCTCACTTGCCGACACGTAACTAAGACATTTCGAACGAAGGAAACTTGCGTACATAGCGATCTCTAGTCTGTGTGCAGAGAAACGTGATTCCTCTATTTCCTTGACGTTGTACAAGAATTTTCTGCATATCTCACCTGCCGGCACGTAACTAAGACATTCCGAACGAAGGAAACTTGCGTACATAGCGATCTCTAGTCTGTGTGCAGAGAAACGTGATTCCTCTATTTCCTTGACGTTGTACAAGAATTTTCTGCATATCTCACTTGCCGAAACGTAACTAAGACGTTCCGAACGAAGGAAACTGCGTACATAGCGATCTCTGGTTTGTGTTCAGAGAAACGTGATTCCTTAGTTCCTTGTCGTTGTACAAGAATTTTCTACATATCTAACTTAAACACACGTATCTAAGACGTTCCGAACGAAGGAAACTTGCTTACATAGCGATCTCTAGTCTGTGTGCAGAGAAACGTGATTCCTCTATTTCCTAGACGTTGTACAAGAATTTTATGCATATCTCACTTGCCGACACGTAATTAAGACGTTCCAAACGAAGGAAGCTTGCATACATAGCGATCTTAGATCTGTTTGCAGAGAAACGTGATTCCTTAGTTCCTTGACGTTGTACAAGAATTTTCTACATATCTAACTTAAACTCACGTAACTAAGACGTTCCGAAGAAGGAAACTTGCGTACATAGCGATCTTAGCACTGTGTTCAGAGAAACGTGATTCCTCTATTTCCTTGACGTTGTACAAGAATTTTCTGCATATCTCACTTGCCGAAACGTAACTAAGACGTTCCGAACGAAGGAAACTGCGTACATAGCGATCTCTGGTTTGTGTTCAGAGAAACGTGATTCCTTTAGTTCCTTGACGTTGTACAAGAACTTTCTATATATCTTACTTAAACACACGTAACTAAGGCGTTCCGAACGGAGGAAACTAGCGTACATAGAGATCTCTGGTCTGAGTGCAGAGAAGAGTTTCTACTCAATTTCCTTTGTGTTGCACAAGAATTTTCTGCATATCTCACTTGCCCACACGTAACTAAGACGTTCCAAACGAAGGAAACTTGCATACATAGCGATCTTAGATCTGTGTGCAGAGAAGAGTTTCTACTCAATTTCCTTTGTGTTGCACAAGAATTTTCTGCATATCTCACTTGCCGACACGTAACTAAGACGTTCCGAACGAAGGAAGCTTGCATACATAGCGATCTTAAATCTGTTTGCAGAGAAACGTGATTCCTTAGTTCCTTGACGTTGTACATGAATTTTCTACATATCTAACTTAAACACACGTATCTAAGACGTTCCGAACGAAGGAAACTTGCTTACATAGCGATCTCTAGTCTGTGTGCAGAGAAACGTGATTCCTCTATTTCCTTGACGTTGTACAAGAATTTTCTGCATATTTCACTTGCCGAAACGTAACTAAGACGTTCCGAACGAAGGAAACTTGCGTACATAGCGACCCAGTAAACACGCAGGGCTCATTTCCGTAACAATTATATAATATTCTACATGTATATATTACAGATCATTAAAATGAAACTATAACGTATCAGTTATATCAATAACATAATGAATCTATAATTGTTGCATAGAATTGTTATGTAATTTTGTCGTTACTTTGTTGTGTAACATTTTTACAGTTTTGTGAACGTTAATGTGCATACTCTAAAAGTTTCGTAAATGCTACGTAACTCTAACGACGTAATTGTAACGTTATAATAAATACGTAACATTTATACAGTTTTGTGAACGTTAATGTGCATACTCTAAAAGTTTCGTAAATGCTACGTAACTCTAACGACGTAATTGTAACGTTATAATAAATACGTAACATTTATACAGTTTTGTGAACGTTAATGTGCATACTCTAAAAGTTTCGTAAATGCTACGTAACTCTAACGACGTAATTGTAACGTTATAGTAAATACGTAACATTTATGTATTTTGGTGAAATGTAAATGTGTATACTCTAAAAGTTTTATAAATGCTACGTAACTCTAATGACATAATTAAAACGTTATGTTAAATACGTACCAATTATGTATTTTGGTGAATGTAAATGTGTACACTCTAATAACTTCATAAATGCTACATAACTCTAACGACATAAGTGTATCGTTATGTTAAATACGTAACATTTATGTATTGTATTTTGGTGAATGTAAACTTGTATACTCGAAAAATTTCATAAATGCTATGTAACTTTAACGACATAATTGTAACGTTATGTTAAACATGTAACATTAACATTATTTTATTGATGTCAATGTATACATTTTTGTTAAAACCTTGTAAAAAGAATTCGTAAAAGGAAGAGAATTATGCAGAAACAAGAAAATGAAAGATTTTGAGAGAGGAAAGTTGCGATATATTTATTTATAATTTAAAAGCGATAACAATATATCAATCATGCCTTTTTTTAGAGAAGAACTACAACATCACAACTACAACATCAGAACTACAACAAACGCGTGCTCCGTGCACACCATATACATTTATTGTGTGTGTACCACATTTGATTTTTTTTGTGTGTATACAGGGTGATTCAAAACAACTTTTAGTTCTTAAAATGTCGTATTCTTGAATTAATTCTAAGACGATTTTTCCTTTACCAAAATTTTATCCGAAGCTTAGTCGTTAAATTATAATATATGTATACACACACACACACACACACACACACACACATTTAATACACAGACACACACGCACACGATAAATGCGTGTGGCGCACGCAAAGCGCACACTTGTAATGTCTAGTAATAACAAAATTTCCATATCGTATTACACATAAAAAAATATATACCATTGTTGACATTTTTGAGTGTTCTGAAAAGATGATAAATGCATATAATATCATTGAGAAAAACGTATTTGAAACATATTTTCTTAATATAGAGTTATAAATGTGGAAAATAAAATTATATATTAAAAAAAAAATTTTTAAATATGCACCAGATATCTTTTTTTGAATGATATATGTATACTATTTTTCTGTTATGTAACATTTATGAAATTTTTATAGTATACACATTTACGGGAGTGGTGCACTTGGACACAGTATAATTGGACACGGTGCAAATGGACACGTTACAAATGGACACGAGATTTTGCACACGGTTCAATTGGACACAGTGCATTTGGACACAGTAATTTTGGATACAGTAGCTTTTGGACACATAAGAAAATACGCATCGTTTACTTGGACACCGCTCAATTGGACACTGTTCATTTGGACACCGTTCGTTTGGACACAGAAAGATGCGCATCGTTCATTTGAACACCGTTCGTTTGGACACCGTTATTTGCCCACCGTTCGTTTGGACACCGTTCATTTGCCCACCGTTCGTTTGGACACCGTTCATTTGCCCACCGTTCGTTTGGACACCGTTCATTTGCCCACCGTTCGTTTGGACACCGTTCGTTTGGACACCAAAATTTGATTTAAATTATACGACGTAATCCACACCAAATTTTTGTTTTAAATAAGAAATAGGTTTGGGTTAGGTTATATCTTCCGGAAGTGGAGCCCCCCCGCAGAGGGGGCGGAACCCACTGTATCCATGCATGACATCCAAATATGCGAAAGGCTAAACGAAGTGCTAAAAGCAATGTAAAATTAATGACATCAGTATCAGAGATATATAAGTATGAATATATTTTATTTTGACAGATATTATAACCTTCAAATGTATCTCCTTTTCACGATTTCATATTTTACATAGATTTACCAGTATAAAGTGTTATAAGAATACTGATTATATTTTCCCAAAATGATTTTTATTTCTCTCCATCTGTTACATATTCAAACAAACAGTGCGCATGTTTCTGTGTACAAATGAACGGTGTCCAAACGAACGGTGGGCAAATGAACGGTGTCCAAACGAACGGTGGGCAAATGAACGGTGTCCAAACGAACAGTGGGCAAATGAACGGTGTCCAAACGAACGGTGGGCAAATGAACGATGTCCAAACGAACGGTGGGCAAATAACGGTGTCCAAACGAACGGTGTCCAAATGAACGGTGCGCATCTTTCTGTGTCCAAACGAACGGTGTCCAATTGAGCGGTGTCCAAGTAAACGATGCGTATTTTCTTATGTGTCCAAAAGCTACTGTATCCAAAATTACTGTGTCCAAATGCACTGTGTCCAATTGAACCGTGTGCACAATCTCGTGTCCATTTGTAACGTGTCCATTTGCACCGTGTCCAATTGTACTGTGTCCAAGTGAAGGCCACTCCACATTTACATTTATCAAAATACATAATTGTTACGTATTTAACATAACGTTTCAATTATATCATTAGAGTTACGTAACATTTATGAAACTTTTAGAGTATACACATTTACATTCACCAAAATACATAAATGTTATGTATATTTAACATAACGTGTCAATTATGTCGTTAAAATTACGTGGCATTCACGAAACTTTTAGAGTATACACATTTATGTTCACCAAATTGCATAAATGTTACATAATAGAGTAACGACAAAATGACATAACATTTCTATGTAACAATTATAGATTCATTACGTTATTGACATAACTGATACGTCATAGTTTTGTTTTGTTCATTTATAACATATAGAATATTATGTAATTACTAAGTAAATATACGTTTACTGAAATTACTTATGTTCTTTGTGCAAGACGCATAATTAGTAAATTTTTCTCTACATTATGCATCTGTGTAAGTTATGTGAACATGCCCTAGGGGGTAAGTCTGTGATTGGCTTATTGTTAGTCGTATTAAGTATACGTGCAAGCATAGACATACTCGCTGCTACTTGCGAGCGAGAGAGAACGCAAGGAGCACGGAACAGAGTATGTCCTTTTCTACGTGTATCTTTACCCCCACTCCTTAAATAAAGGCAAACGCTCGGTCTAGATATACTATGTCTATGCGTGCAAGGCTGCGTTCGAAAACATCATTCGTGTGCACACGAGTGTCGTTCTATCTTTGTTATGTACCAAAAGTTAAACAAAGATAGAACGTCGCTCGTGTGCACACGGGTAATGTTTCCGAACGCAGCTCTAGTGCACAATCATCGTACAAAGCATCCCAAGCTTCTGCGCGCTAGGCTTTACTTTTCAATATGGCCAAATCTACGAAAACAGTAGTTGTGCGTGTGAAAAAATTGTGTTGAAAGTGTGAACAGTATCGAGATATTGGTAAGTATGAAATAAATATTAACTTAATAATTAATGCCAACAAATGATAATTGTTGTCTTGTGGTAAAAAAGCTATGCTAAAGATTGAATTCCTCTTGTGCAGTGAACAAAAGATACATCGCGTACCACGTGAAAACCACGTGCGCCTAACAAAGGACAAAGGACCTCGTGCCGGCGAAAGATACACCTAGTTTTGCCTCATTATTTTTATATTTTGGCATTTTTATAGTAAGTACGATTTATTTTATGCAACATTATTTTTCCCATGTTTTTTTTTACAATATTTGTTGCACGGTCATATAATGAGAAAAACAAGAAATCTCTTATTTGCACTACTTTTTGAATCAGAAGCTTGAATATTTCGAGTGTAAAGTTACATCATTTCTTAATTATAGATTTTTTATTTTTTATTGCATTGCGGCATACTAAATTCCGGTTTATAATTTTTTTATAATGATCGTAATGGTAATTCCAATGATAAATGATATCAATTATGAAATATAGCTTTTATATTGTTGAACAAGATATCTGCATTAGAAAAAACTGTAGATATATTTTTTCGAATACTTCATATATTTTGAAAGTTTATTATTGACTGTTTTCATAATAATTTTTTGCAAATGAAATAGAATCTTATAATTAATAAATATTTTCTATGCATGAGTCTTAATTTTTCAATTTGGTATTTGATCGTGAATTAATTTGATGTAAACTGATTTTTATTCAAGTAAAATATTTAAACATGATAGCATTAATTATTACAAGTCATTACATAATGAAGTTATAGGTCTTAAAAAATTGTAAATATTATGCGTGCAATATGCTTATATAATTACTTTAATTTATAATTTATAGTTTATAATAACATGCAACGTAACAAAAAAAATTATTCGTGTTTAATTAATTACAACACTAAAATACATTACAAAAATATTTCCGTTAAAAGACATTAAAAAATTATGTAGGTTGTTTCACCATAATTGTGAGAAATCAAATTTTTCATATATAAATGAAATACTATTTAAGAAATATAGATTGCATTTTTTCTGAAATTTTCTATTAGCGTCCTTAAAATATTACATAAATTATATTTTAATTATTGAATTAGTTTGTTTCGATAAAAAACTGCAAATGTCTTAAAACATTTTTTATTTGTCAAAATATTTTTAATTCTCCATATAAGCTTCCTATATATTGTTTCAGTGAAAAAGGAAAATATAATATAAACAATAATATCAGGCAAACCCAAACCTATATTCGTATACATAATCGCAATTCATCTATTTCCTATTGCTTTATAAAATTATATATTATGTCCAAATCAAAATTAAGACTAGACATTAATTCTTTAACGCCAAGGCAGCGGCGACGTATTTTCTTAAAAAAATTTCGTAATATTTGCCAAATGACTATTAATTCAAATTTGGAAATTCAAAATAATATCGTAAGTTTATCGAATGGGCCAGGTAACATCGAACAATTACCTCAGCAGCAAAATGTACTAAAAGAAATTGATATCGATTATTCCAATGTAATGAACACTCATAAGTGTACAGAAAATAATCATGATTTAGTTTCTGAACATTCGGAAATTAGTATTGATAAAAATAGTCTTCAGTTAAGTATTTCAAGTGATAAATTTTCTAAAACAGAATTTTGTAAAACAGAACTTATTAACGACATCCGATTATGGGCTATTGAAAATCGTGTCAGTCATTCTGCTATTAGTAGTTTACTGAAAATTCTAGTAAAATACGGCCATAATGTTCCGATTGATGCTCGAACTCTATTTCAAACGCCCAAACAAGTAGACATTATTGAAATGACACCAGGAAAATATTATCATGCAGGTTTAGATGATAGTTTGAAAAAATCTATTCGTAAGCATTATTGTCGAAATAATTTACCATCTCAGATAAATATTAATGTGAATATAGATGGTCTTCCTTTAACAAAATCTTCTGGGAGTCAATTTTGGCCTATTTTAGGTAGTATAGTTGCAGATGTTTACACCGAACCGTTTATAATTGGTGTTTATCATGGTTTTGAAAAGCCAAAATGTTGCAATACTTTTTTGAAATATTTTAAGGATGATTGTTTAGAAATTTTCCGAACTGGCATTGTAGAATACGGCAAAAAAATAACTGTGAAATTGAACGTATTTATCTGCGATGCTCCTGCAAAATCGTTTATCAAGGGAACTAAAGGACATAATGCGTATTTTGGATGCGGTAATTGTATTCAAGAGGGAGATTACATAGAAAATCGAGTAACGTACCCAGAAATTAATGCAATGTTAAGATCAGATGAATCTTTTAAATTAAGAAAACAAGAAGAACACCATAAAATCACTTCAAATCTTGAAGATTTAAACATTGGAATGGTTACTCAATTTCCTTTAGACTACATGCATCTCGTACTATTAGGAGTAATGAAAAAATTGTTGCAGTTTTGGATTAAAGGTAAACATAATGTTCGTATGGTTGCAACTCAGATAACTCTTGCTTCAATTCTTTATTATCTATGTCATTATTCCTACCTAAGGAATTTGCTAGAAAGCCAAGGAAATTAGATGAGGTTGATCGCTTTAAAGCCACCGAATTAAGACAATTATTATTATATACTGGGCCAATAATCTTTTTTAAAAAATTATCACGTGATAAATATGTTCATTTTTTGAGTCTGAGCATAGCAATTCGAATTTTATGTAGCAAAGAATATTGCGTACAACTGCTTGATTCCACGTCGTGACGACGCCGAGCCCGGGTAAAGCGGCGTCTGGCCGCGACGGAGCATCGCCGTAATTCGGCGATCTCCGCGCTCCACCAATACGCCGCTCTTCGCGGGCGGGGGCTGGTCCGGGGCATCGCGAAATCGCACGCGTCGCGTAATGCGCCCCGGAACCAGTTCACCTCCTCGGCGATCCCCCGCCCTTCCACCCCGGGACACGGCCAGTCTGCCGCGAGGACGGCTGCGATCAGCCTGTCCGGGCTCAGCTTAGTGAGGGCCCATCTCCGTGGCCGGGCATCTCCCCGGCCTTGGGAGCGGCCGAGCACCCCGTGGCGGGCAGCGTGTAGGACCACCTCTATATAGAGGTGGTCCGAGAGTGTCTCGCACTCCGCTACCCGCCAACTGATGATCTTGCGTGCGGCGGAGGGGGTGGCCCAGGTCAAATCCGGGACCGATTCCCCCTGCCACCGCACTAGGGTGCTCCTCGACCCCGTGTTGAGTAAACACAGGCCGAGTGTCGCCGCCCAATCCTGCAGGGCCTCGCCCCTGGCGTCCGTGAACCGGGAACCCCAACGCGTTGATTTCGCGTTGAAGTCCCCGGCCACAATAATCGGACGGGGCATCTGTCGGCGAAAACAGGCCGACACCCCGTCTAGGAACGCCTCAAACTGGGCGAGGCCCACGTTGGGGGAGATGTACACCTCCAGCACGGAAACGGGCCCCTACCTGACCACCACCACTCCCGCCCCGGCCTCGACCGGTGTGCAAGGCGGGAGGGTGGGGTCGTGCCTCCAAGTGATCGCGACGGAGCCCGTCCGGTCGCCAATCCAACATGGACTGGCTTCCGGAACCTGGTAGGGCTCCGCCGCGATCCCCAACCCGAAACCACGCTCTGCCAGGCTATGCAGGAAGAGGTCCTGCGCCCGGCGAGCGTGGTTCAGGTTGGCCTGCAAAATGCCCAGGGACATTTATTTAATTGTCCCTGGGCTCCGCCATCACTACCTCCGCCATCGAGGCGGGGGGCATGACGACGGTCCTCCGGGCCCTAGGGGGCCTTTTCTCCTTGGGGGCCTCCGTTGGGGTCCCCTTGTCCTGCGCCCCGCGCTTGCGGGTGTCGGGCGCCGCGGTGATCTCGGCCAGATTGACTGACCAAGTCACTCCCGCGGCGCTCGCCGGCGGGAGGGGCTCCCGCTGTTTTCCCGACCGCTTTTTGGGGGGGGTGCATCTTGCACTCCCCACCCGGTGGTCGGCCGGGCGCCCCAAACCCGCGCAAACCGGGCACCTGACCTTTCCGGCGCAGTCGCGCGCCAGGTGCCCGGGTTCGCCGCATCTATAGCAGCAGCCCCTACGATCGATGGGGCTGCTGCAATGCTGCTGGACGTGGCCCCTCTCCAAACATTTGAAACATTGGAGGGGGCGCTTGCCCAGCAGCTCTACTTGAGCCCGGGACCATCCTATCTGAATGGCCCGGGCTGCCGCTATCTTGTTAGCGGCCCTTAATGGGCACTGTACCCAAACAGTGCCCAGGCCTCGGGTTGGGAACTTGATGTCCCCAACCCGAACATCCGCCGCCTCGCACCCCCCCCCCCCGATCCTGCGATGGCCGCCGCAATATCGGCGGCCGCTATGGACCGGTCGAGGCCTCGAAGCCGTAGCTCCGCCTTTCTTATAGGGCGGGCGAGACGGACCCCTTCATCGCCGGCAAAAACTCGGCGGAGGTCGGCGTAGAGGGCATCAGCCCTCTGAGACGCCGTTGGTCCGTCCTTCTCGCCCGACCCTGCAAGCTCCACAACCATGGCCCCTGTAGCGGCCTCCCGGACCCGGAGGGAGTCTATTCCCAGTTTCGGGAGATCGATCTCCCTCCGGGCCCTGGCCATGGTTGCTTGGTACGCCCCGTCGGCGCAGGTTATCGTAACCGCCGCCGATCGGGGCACCCTTCGCCTCGAGGCGTCTCCTCGTTGGCGCCGTTTGGCCGCTGTCGTCCCCCAGTGCGCTGGGTGGACGGCGCCGCCCTTGCGGCTCCTCTTCCGGCCGGGGATTGGGCCGCCTGCGCGGCCTTTGCCCGTGCCGTCCTCTCCCTCCGCCCCACAACCCTCGACCAGGAATCGTCCTGGCGAGGGGCAACGGAGGGGAGGGGAGGGAACCCCCGATCCCGTGCCACCGGCCTGGGATCGCTAGGGGGGGGCGGGGCTCTGCTCCGCCCTCCCGGGGTAGCCGGTGCGCCGCGAGGCGCAGGGGGCGGGGGCCTCGTGCCGCCGCCTTCCGCCGCGCCGCGCGACTTTTTCCTCTTCCCCCTCTTCCTCCCCTGCCCCGGCGCCGAGGCGCCGGCAGGGGGGAGAGGCGGGAAGTCTCTCCCGGACGGGCGACCGGCCATCGGAGTGGGCCCCCTAGGGGGTTCGCCCCGGCCTATCGCCGCCCGTAGGTCGACGAGGGTGGCGATCTGCTCAGTGTACCAATCGTACCAAGCTCGCTCACCCTCGCCGACAATTCCCGGCGGGTAGCTCACGGGGAGCGGTGCAGAGGAACCCCCCAAGGGGGGCCTCATCATCGCCTGACCCCGGCCACCCGCCGACGTTGGGGATCGCAATCCCTTTCCCCCCTTCGGAGGGGACGTTGGGGACCCCTGTCCCATACCCCCCCCTATGAAACGTTGGGGACGTAGGTCCCTTCCCCCCCCCAACGTTAAGGACCCCTGTCCCTTCTTCCCGGCTGGGCGCTCCACCCTCACAAGAGCGTCCAGCTTCTCCACCGACTTCACCCGGGGCGCTCCCCGCCTTTTGCGGGGAGACCCCTCGGGCGAGCCGGGGAGAGCCAACTGGAGGGAGGGTTTGGCGGCTCTGATCGCCGCCAACTCCCCTCTGAGCTCACGGACCTCTTTTTGGAGGTCCGCGTTGCGGTCTCCGAGGGACTTAATGTCCCTTCGGAGAACCGCGAGCTCTCCCTCTCCCTCGACCCGCTGGGCCCTCTCCGCCAAGGTACTGGCCGCTACCCTCACCAGGGCCGCGGCCTCCCTCAGCCTCTTTTGGAGGGGGCCCTGCAAGTTCCCGGAGCAGGCGGCTATCCGATCAATGGCAGCCGCCTGCTCCAGGCTACGCGCCGCTATGTCCGGGGTGGAGGCTTGTCCCACCTCGTCAGCGCATCGTGCCTCGTAGGTCCTGAGTTCCCTACTCGGCGGAGGGAGGGGAGCATCCTCCGACAGGGCCTTCTTGGCCCTCTGCTCCCTCTCCCTTTCTCTCCTACGGGCGGCCTCCACCTCGCGTTTTTCGCGGAGGCCCACAAATTCGCCCGTAGTGGGCGGTCGTCCTCGCCCCCGCTTCTTGGGGAGGTCCTCCTCCATTACCTCATCCCCCTCGGGGGACATGTACCCCTCGGTGTCCTCGCTCGCGAGCGAGGCCCGTGATGAGAGGACGGGGGTGGCGCAGCTGCTGCCCCCCCGTGAGGAGTCCTCCTCCCTTTCATTTGAGCGGGTGAGGCTCTTGCCCCGACCCGCTTCGCCCCGATTGTATGGGTGCGCCCTCGCCGACGAGAGCGAGCGCGACCGGGACCCCGACTTCGACGAAGCCGGACCCGGTCGACCCGCCCTCCGCGTGGTCACCCTCCTCTCACTATCTTCGGCGATAGTATACTCGCCGGGGGCGCTCGTCGGCAACGCCCCCGGTGGCCCGTCGTGTGATGACGACGAGGGGGGAACCGGGACTGTATCCCCCCTCCCGCCGGCCGCTGTGGGTTCCGAAGCCCACTGCGGCGGTAAGGTTTTTATCTTTACTTGTACTCATCATATT
Source organism: Polyergus mexicanus (assembly GCF_030449975.1). Taxonomy (NCBI): domain Eukaryota; kingdom Metazoa; phylum Arthropoda; class Insecta; order Hymenoptera; family Formicidae; genus Polyergus; species Polyergus mexicanus. The sequence continues at coordinate 6,039,781 of NW_027223327.1, read as the reverse complement.
TGTATCAAGAAGAAAGATGGTTTAATTTCGGTGTTTTCCTTCACCTAGGTCGGTTGGCTTCACCACGCCTGACGAGCCCGACCTGCCCGGGATTTTTTACTGAGGTTACCTACCTCTCCTCCTCGATCCCTCCTTCCCTCCCATACACACCCCCTCCCCCCCTTCCCACAAAACCCCAATACCCTCCCCACCCATCCCCAATACCCACACACACCCACATACCCCCCCTCGACCCACACATCCCCCAAAAAACCCCAATAACCCCCCTATAACCCCCCACAATATCCCACTCCAATCCGCCCATTCATACAAAAATAAATAAACATAATATGCAGTCACGCGACGATCGAGCTATTTGGTGCACTCTTAGACCCCTTCCAGGAATGGAAGGGGAGCCCCCCCACCACGACAAGGTGGTGCACCATCGGGGGGGTTACTAATGATCCTAAATGGACACTTTATCCTATCAAATTTCATGGATATTATGGTAATTTATATTTTACTTCAGAATTTATGTAATTATTTTTTTAATATTTTTAAAAAAATAATGTAATTTATAAATTACGGTTTTGTCCTAATCAAGATTCATTAGATGAGGCTAGACAAAGAGCAACGAATTATTCTTCAAGCGATGAAAATAATACAAATCAAATAAAGAAGTCATGCACAAAACGGTCACTAAATACAGTTTATGATAATGAATCTGAATCTGATTCTGATGACTCACGTTCAATTATACCAAATCCACCATCAACCCACAATGTCTCACAATCAGCCAAAAATATTCAATCAATCTCAAATATTTTGGATTCAACAATTATTAATAATATTGATATGGAAATTCTTGATGGAACTATAGTACCTCACAAAAGTAATTTTTATTTTAATTCTTTTATTCCATTTTTATTATCTCTATAATAAAACGGTTTTTGTTTAAATTATAGTTATTGTTTATTATGAGTAATCTAATACTTTTTTAATATTTCTAGATATGCAGGATGTATATACGTTAGTGTCAGAAATGTCAGATAAAATGGAAGGTTTTGTATTTACTTTTTATCTTATAATCTTATTAATATCTCTTTATGGCATTGTTTACTCAATATTATTAATTTTTTAGATAATTTTGAAAAAATATGTACAGCTATAACTACAATTTCATTAGACATACAAACTATAGATACTCGTTTAAAAAACATAGAAACACAACATAACCAACATAAGTCTAAAGACTCTGCCAGAGATACATCAAATATACAAAAATCTTTTCCGTTTAAGAGTATAAATGAAGTAATAGCTTTTGAAAAGAATTTATCAGAAAATGCAGATGAGTACAACAAATTTATAAGTTTAATTAAGGTATTTAAATGCAAATTTTATTTAAATAGAATAATGTAAATTATATTATTGGTATGTTTTATTTCTAAAGATGCTGTATATATCTCGCATAGGCGGAGGGTCCGCTAAAGAAAATTTAATTCGTATATATCGAACTTTATTTTCTAATGAAGTTGCCAAGGTATCATCCTGGAAAGGACTACGTAATCATTTTAAAATAAGTAGTTTAAAGTCTATATTGACGGGAATACAAGGTAAAATATATTTTTATATTTATAAATAAATTTATAAAATATGCAATTTAATTTAATGTAAAATTTCTTTAATAATTCAGCAACAATTTTGGCTCAACATCAATTCACAAACAAAGAGTTTGAAGACATCACGAATGGTTTCGCCAAGGTGGTCAAAGGCTTAGCAGACAACAAAAAGACTCTGAAGAAGCAAATCCGCAAGTTATTTAAATGTCTCAAAAGCTTATTATTTTTTCATTATAATCTTTTCTCTTATTAGTCTATGAGCTTTCGGCTTATGATCTTTTTTTTATTGGCCTAGAGTCTTAATTAACATAAAAAATATTTTTTTTAACTAATGTTTTTTTTATATTGAATGATTTTAACACTAAACCTACCACGACTGGTTAAACAATCGGTCAAAACGTTATCAAAGTTTAAAAATTTCTGCATTTGGTATAAATAAGTTGTCGGTAGATTTAGTGTTAAATACTTAAGTTTTTAAATTTTTATGTTCTAAAATCTAAAATCATAGTATGCACTCTTTTCATTTTGAGTTCTCAACGTCATTATTTGAGTTAAATACTTCTTTTAGGAGAATTAGTAGAATTAAAGTATGCATTATGTTGATACATTTAATAGTTTATCTAACAATCTTTTTAATTACAAAAAGTATAATTGCTTTATTGTTTTTCTTTCAAATGAAAATCGATTCCATTTTTGTTTAAATTAGATTTATTCTAACGGTACACACTTATATTATTAACAAATGTGTTATAATTAACGAATCATACATGAATCTCAAAGATTTTGACAAGTGTGTTTATGAAAAGTTTATGGATGTAAAAATTATAGTTTTCATGTGGGGAGAAGCCTAAAAAACTAATTTCTTATTGATGTATAGCGTTAAAACAAAAAATAATATCGCGAATACTCGAGTGTACCGTGAAGTTTAAATTTATCATATTAATTACTATTATAATAAATTTATAATTTATAATATTTCTAAATTTAATTAATTTATAATATTATTAATTGTTCTTAGTGTACTATATTTTGCAACAAAATTAGGAAATTATTGTACTTCGGCGTAAAAAGGCGTAGAAAGAATGAAATTCAAATTGATATACTTTTCGAAAAAATTATCACAGAGTGATATTTAAAACAGATTTTAAAGCTAGAAAACATAACTTTCCAATGCTTTAACGGAGATTTTTCTAACGATTTTTCTTATACAGATTTTATTACAAGTGGTGCTACTTTAAAATGAGCTTTGTAATTGTAGAAAAAAACTTCAACTTTAAAAGGCGAGTATGTAGAGAACAATTTTTTCATCAATTCTATTAATTGTAATAAAACTTAACATTTTCTCTTTAAAATGCTTTTTTTAAACAGTTCTACGACCATACGACATTTTTTTTGCAAAAATACGTGAATTTGATTCTTTTTAATTTTATGATTCTAATTGTTTGCAAAGTATATTAATTAATACAATATAAGTGCAATTTGTTATTTAAGTTTGAAATTATTATTAGCTATTAGTATATTTAAAGTTTTCTCTTAAAAAAAATATCTAAAATTATGTAATATAATTTAAATTATCATTATAATTGTAATTTGAAACAAAAATTAGTTTTATAAATATTAATAATATTTGTTAAAAGATTTATTCATAAATTTGTTACAAGATTCATTTATTTAACAATTTAGCATATGTGGAAATAAAGAGTTGTTCAAGAAATCAAGTTTTTATTGTTATATATATCCATATCTTTATATATACACGATTTTCTAAACATAAATAATATAAGTTAATTCTCTTAATTTTAATAAAAAAACAACCATTAGTAATTTTATCCAATCAATAATTTTGCGCTCTATATTCAACTATAGCAGAATAGTTTCTTCATTTTAATCATTGATAAATATGTATTATTAATATATATATTTATCAATGATTAGACTGAAAAAAGACTATTCTATTATAGTTACTTAATTTCATGTCTAAATTTTAGATATTTGTTATTTGTTATTATCATTTTGTTACATATTATATACAACATAGTGTTGCTGTATATAATACGTGAAATTTTGATCTAAATGTTACCTGTAAATTACATAATGGTTACTAGAACAGATAATATGTGTTCTGTAAATAATATATAAATATTACAGAACAGTGTGTACTAAATTCTATTATAATGACGTAATTTTATATCTAAATTTTATGTATCTATTACGTATTATATACAGGCATAAAGTTGCTGATATTTCCATTTAAACATCATTTAAAAGTTGACATAATCGTTACCATATCTGTTCTATCAATGTTACAGAATAGTGTTTACTATGTTCTGTTACAGTTACGTAATTTATATATATAAATTTTATGTATCTATTACGTTTTAAAAGTTGACATAATGGTTACCATATCTGTTCTGTAAATGTTATGTAAATGTTACAGAACAGTGTTTACTATGTTCTGTTATAGTTATGTAATTTCATATATAAATTTTATGTATCTATTACATTTTAATTTCATGTATCTATTATGTTTGATATACAAGAATAATATTGCTGACATTTCCATCTAAACGTTACTTAATCGTGGACATAACGGTTACCACAACAGCGAACAGCTGTTTTGTAAATGTTCTGTAAAAGTTACAAAACAGTGTTTATTGGGGACCTTAGCTCTGTTTGCAGAGAAACGTGATTCCTTAGTTCCTTGACGTTGTACAAGAATTTTCTGCATTTCTCACATGTCGACACGTAAATAAGACGTTCCGAACGAAGGAAACTTGCGTACATAGCGATCTCTAGTCTGTGTGCAGAGAAACGTGATTCCTCTATTTCCTTGACGTTGTACAAGTATTTTCTGCATATCTCACTTGCCGACACGTAACTAAGACGTTCCGAACGAAGGAAACTTGCGTACATAGCGATCTCTAGTCTCTGTGCAGAGAAACGTGATTCCTCAATTTCCTTGACGTTGTACAAGAATTTTATGCATATCTCACTTTTGACACGTAACTAAGACGTTCCGAACGAAGGAAACTTGCATACATAGCGATCCTAGATCTGTTTGCAGAGAAACGTGATTCCTTAGTTCCTTGACGTTGTACAAGAATTTTCTGCATTTCTCACATGTCGACACGTAACTAAGACGTTCCGAACGAAAGAAACTTGCGTACATATCGATCTCTAGTCTGTGTGCAGAGAAACGTGATTCCTCTATTTCCTTGACGTTGTACTAGAATTTTATGCATATCTCACTTGCCGACACGTAACTAAGACGTTCCGAACGAAGGAAACTTGCGTACATAGTGATTTCCTCTCTGTGTGCAGAGAAACGTTTCTATTCAATTTCCTTGACGTTGTACAAGAATTTTCTGCATATATCACATGCCGACACATAACTAAGGCGTTCCGAACGGAGGAAACTTGCGTACATAGCTATCTCTTCTCTGTGTGCAGAGAAACGTTTCTACTCAATTTCCTTCAAGTTGCACAAGAATTTTTTGCATATCTCACCAGCCGATACGTAACTAAGACGTTCCGAACGAAGGAAACTTGCGTACATAGCGATCTCTAGTTTGTGTCCAGAGAAACGTGATTCCTCTATTTCCTTAACGTTGTACAAGAGTTTTATGCATATCTCACTTGCCGACACGTAACTAAGACATTTCGAACGAAGGAAACTTGCGTACATAGCGATCTCTAGTCTCTGTGCAGAGAAACGTGATTCCTCTATTTCCTTGACGTTGTACAAGAAGTTTATGCATATCTCACTTGCCGACACGTAACTAAGACGTTCCGAACGAAGGAAACTTGCATACATAGCGATCCTAGATCTGTTTGCAGAGAAACGTGATTCCTTAGTTCCTTGACGTTGTACAAGAATTTTCGGCATTTCTCACATGTCGACACGTAACTATGACGTTCCGAACGAAAGAAACTTGCGTACATAGCGATCTCTAGTCTGTGTGCAGAGAAACGTGATTCCTCTATTTCCTTGACGATGTACAAGAATTTTCTGCATTTCTCACCTGCCGACACGTAACTAAGGCGTTCCGAACGGAGGAAACTTGCGTACATAGCGATCTATGGTCTGTGTGCAGAGAAGAGTTTCTACTCAATTCCCTTGATGTTGCACAAGAATTTTCTGCATATCTCACTTGCCGACACGTAACTAAGGCGTTCCGAACGGAGGAAACTTGCGTACATAGCGATCTATGGTCTGTGTGCAGAGAAGAGTTTCTACTCAATTCCCTTGATGTTGCACAAGAATTTTCTGCATATCTCACTTGCCGACACGTAACTAAGACGATCCGAACGAAGGAAACTTGCGTACATAGCGATCTCTAGTTTGTGTGCAGAGAAACGTAATTCCTCTATTTCCTTGACGTTGTACAAGAATTTTCTGCATATCTCACTTGCCGGCACGTAACTAAGACATTCCGAACGAAGGAAACTTGCGTACATAGCGATCTCTAGTCTCTGTGCAGAGAAACGTGATTCCTCTATTTCCTTGACGTTGTACAAGAATTTTATGCATATCTCACTTTTGACACGTAACTAAGACGTTCCGAACGAGCAAAACTTGCGTACATAGCGATCTTGGCTCTGTGTCAAGAAAAGCGTTTCTCCTCAATTTCCTTTATATTGTACAGGAATTTTCGACTAATCTCACTCACTGATACGTAACTAAGACGCTCCGAACGATCAAAACTTGCGTACATAGCTATCTCAGAATTGTGCGCAAAAAGGAGTATATACTATATTTCCTTGACGTTGTACAAGAATTTTCGACTAATCTCATTTAGTGACACGTAACTAAGACGTCCAGAACGAACAAAACATGCGGACATAGCGATCTCATCACTGTGCGCAGAAAAACGTATATCCTCAATTTCTTTGATGTTGTACAAGAATTTTCGACTAATCTCTCTTACTGACACGTAACTAAGACGTTCCGAACGAGCAAAACTTGCGTACATAGCGTTCTTTGCTCTATGTCAAGAAAAGCGTTTATCCTTAATTTCCTTGATGTTGCACAAGAATTTTCGTCTAATCTCACTCACTGACACGTAACTAAGACGTTCCGAACGATCAAAACTTGCGTACATAGCGATTCCGGAATTGTGCGCAAAAAAGCTTTTATCCTCAATTTCCTTGATGTTGTACATAAATTTCCGACTATTCTCACTTACTGATACGTAACTAAAACGTTCCGAACGTACTAAACTTGCGTACTTATTGATCTCAGGATTGTGCGCAAAAAAACGTATATCCTCAATTTCCTTAATGTTGTACATGAATTTTCGACAATTCTCACTTACTGAGACGTAACTAAAACGTTCCAAACGAGCAAAACTTGCGTACATAGCGATCTTGGCTCTGTGTCAAGAAAAGCGTTTCTCCTCAATTTCCTTTATATTGTACAAGAATTTTCGACTAATCTCACTCACTCATACGTAACTAAAACTTTCCGAACGAACTAAACTTGCGTACATAGCAATCTCAGCTCTGTGCTAAAAAAAGCGTATATCCTCGATTTCCTTGAAATTGTACAAGAATTTTCGACTAATCCCACTTATTGACACGTAACTAAGACGTTCCGAACGAAGGAAACTTGCATACATAGCGATCCTAGATCTGTTTGCAGAGAAACGTGATTCCTTAGTTCCTTGACGTTGTACAAGAATTTTCTGCATTTCTCACATGTCGACACGTAACTAAGACGTTCCGAACGAAAGAAACTTGCGTACATAGCGATCTCTAGTCTGTGTGCAGAGAAACGTGATTCCTCTATTTCCTTGACGATGTACAAGAATTTTCTGCATATCACACTTGCCGAAACGTAACTAAGACATTCCGAACGAAGGAAACTTGCGTACATATCGATCTCTAGTCTGTGTGCAGAGAAACGTGATTCCTCTATTTCCTTGACGTTGTACTAGAATTTTATGCATATCTCACTTGCCGACACGTAACTAAGACGTTCCGAACGAAGGAAACTTGCGTACATAGTGATTTCCTCTCTGTGTGCAGAGAAACGTTTCTATTCAATTTCGTTGACGTTGTACAAGAATTTTCTGCATATATCACATGCCGACACATAACTAAGGCGTTCCGAACGGAGGAAACTTGCGTACATAGCTATCTCTTCTCTGTGTGCAGAGAAACGTTTCTACTCAATTTCCTTCAAGTTGCACAAGAATTTTTTGCATATCTCACCAGCCGATACGTAACTAAGACGTTCCGAACGAAGGAAACTTGCGTACATAGCGATCTCTAGTTTGTGTCCAGAGAAACGTGATTCCTCTATTTCCTTAACGTTGTACAAGAGTTTTATGCATATCTCACTTGCCGACACGTAACTAAGACATTTCGAACGAAGGAAACTTGCGTACATAGCGATCTCTAGTCTCTGTGCAGAGAAACGTGATTCCTCTATTTCCTTGACGTTGTACAAGAAGTTTATGCATATCTCACTTGCCGACACGTAACTAAGACGTTCCGAACGAAGGAAACTTGCATACATAGCGATCCTAGATCTGTTTGCAGAGAAACGTGATTCCTTAGTTCCTTGACGTTGTACAAGAATTTTCGGCATTTCTCACATGTCGACACGTAACTATGACGTTCCGAACGAAAGAAACTTGCGTACATAGCGATCTCTAGTCTGTGTGCAGAGAAACGTGATTCCTCTATTTCCTTGACGATGTACAAGAATTTTCTGCATTTCTCACCTGCCGACACGTAACTAAGGCGTTCCGAACGGAGGAAACTTGCGTACATAGCGATCTATGGTCTGTGTGCAGAGAAGAGTTTCTACTCAATTCCCTTGATGTTGCACAAGAATTTTCTGCATATCTCACTTGCCGACACGTAACTAAGGCGTTCCGAACGGAGGAAACTTGCGTACATAGCGATCTATGGTCTGTGTGCAGAGAAGAGTTTCTACTCAATTCCCTTGATGTTGCACAAGAATTTTCTGCATATCTCACTTGCCGACACGTAACTAAGACGATCCGAACGAAGGAAACTTGCGTACATAGCGATCTCTAGTCTGTGTGCAGAGAAACGTGATTCCTCTATTTCCTTGACGATGTACAAGAATTTTCTGCATATCACACTTGCCGAAACGTAACTAAGACATTCCGAACGAAGGAAACTTGCGTACATATCGATCTCTAGTCTGTGTGCAGAGAAACGTGATTCCTCTATTTCCTTGACGTTGTACTAGAATTTTATGCATATCTCACTTGCCGACACGTAACTAAGACGTTCCGAACGAAGGAAACTTGCGTACATAGTGATTTCCTCTCTGTGTGCAGAGAAACGTTTCTATTCAATTTCCTTGACGTTGTACAAGAATTTTCTGCATATATCACATGCCGACACATAACTAAGGCGTTCCGAACGGAGGAAACTTGCGTACATAGCTATCTCTTCTCTGTGTGCAGAGAAACGTTTCTACTCAATTTCCTTCAAGTTGCACAAGAATTTTTTGCATATCTCACCAGCCGATACGTAACTAAGACGTTCCGAACGAAGGAAACTTGCGTACATAGCGATCTCTAGTTTGTGTCCAGAGAAACGTGATTCCTCTATTTCCTTAACGTTGTACAAGAGTTTTATGCATATCTCACTTGCCGACACGTAACTAAGACATTTCGAACGAAGGAAACTTGCGTACATAGCGATCTCTAGTCTCTGTGCAGAGAAACGTGATTCCTCTATTTCCTTGACGTTGTACAAGAAGTTTATGCATATCTCACTTGCCGACACGTAACTAAGACGTTCCGAACGAAGGAAACTTGCATACATAGCGATCCTAGATCTGTTTGCAGAGAAACGTGATTCCTTAGTTCCTTGACGTTGTACAAGAATTTTCGGCATTTCTCACATGTCGACACGTAACTATGACGTTCCGAACGAAAGAAACTTGCGTACATAGCGATCTCTAGTCTGTGTGCAGAGAAACGTGATTTCTCTATTTCCTTGACGATGTACAAGAATTTTCTGCATTTCTCACCTGCCGACACGTAACTAAGGCGTTCCGAACGGAGGAAACTTGCGTACATAGCGATCTATGGTCTGTGTGCAGAGAAGAGTTTCTACTCAATTCCCTTGATGTTGCACAAGAATTTTCTGCATATCTCACTTGCCGACACGTAACTAAGGCGTTTCGAACGGAGGAAACTTGCGTACATAGCGATCTATGGTCTGTGTGCAGAGAAGAGTTTCTACTCAATTCCCTTGATGTTGCACAAGAATTTTCTGCATATCTCACTTGCCGACACGTAACTAAGACGATCCGAACGAAGGAAACTTGCGTACATAGCGATCTCTAGTTTGTGTGCAGAGAAACGTGATTCCTCTATTTCCTTGACGTTGTACAAGAATTTTCTGCATATCTCACTTGCCGGCACGTAACTAAGACATTCCGAACGAAGGAAACTTGCGTACATAGCGATCTCTAGTCTCTGTGCAGAGAAACGTGATTCCTCTATTTCCTTGACGTTGTACAAGAATTTTATGCATATCTCACTTTTGACACGTAACTAAGACGTTCCGAACGAGCAAAACTTGCGTACATAGCGATCTTGGCTCTGTGTCAAGAAAAGCGTTTCTCCTCAATTTCCTTTATATTGTACAGGAATTTTCGACTAATCTCACTCACTGATACGTAACTAAGACGCTCCGAACGATCAAAACTTGCGTACATAGCTATCTCAGAATTGTGCGCAAAAAGGAGTATATACTATATTTCCTTGACGTTGTACAAGAATTTTCGACTAATCTCATTTAGTGACACGTAACTAAGACGTCCAGAACGAACAAAACATGCGGACATAGCGATCTCATCACTGTGCGCAGAAAAACGTATATCCTCAATTTCTTTGATGTTGTACAAGAATTTTCGACTAATCTCTCTTACTGACACGTAACTAAGACGTTCCGAACGATCAAAACTTGCGTACATAGCGATTCCGGAATTGTGCGCAAAAAAGCTTTTATCCTCAATTTCCTTGATGTTGTACATAAATTTCCGACTATTCTCACTTACTGATACGTAACTAAAACGTTCCGAACGTACTAAACTTGCGTACTTATTGATCTCAGGATTGTGCGCAAAAAAACGTATATCCTCAATTTCCTTAATGTTGTACATGAATTTTCGACAATTCTCACTTACTGAGACGTAACTAAAACGTTCCAAACGAGCAAAACTTGCGTACATAGCGATCTTGGCTCTGTGTCAAGAAAAGCGTTTCTCCTCAATTTCCTTTATATTGTACAAGAATTTTCGACTAATCTCACTCACTCATACGTAACTAAAACTTTCCGAACGAACTAAACTTGCGTACATTGCAATCTCAGCTCTGTGCTAAAAAAAGCGTATATCCTCGATTTCCTTGAAATTGTACAAGAATTTTCGACTAATCCCACTTATTGACACGTAACTAAGACGTTCCGAACGATCAAAACTTGCGTACATAGCGATCTCATCACTGTGCGCAGAAAAACGTATATCCTCAATTTCTTTGATGTTGTACAAGAATTTTCGACTAATCTCTCTTACTGACACGTAACTAAGACGTTCCGAACGAGCAAAACTTGCGTACATAGCGTTCTTTGCTCTATGTCAAGAAAAGCGTTTATCCTTAATTTCCTTGATGTTGCACAAGAATTTTCGTCTAATCTCACTCACTGACACGTAACTAAGACGTTCCGAACGATCAAAACTTGCGTACATAGCGATTCCGGAATTGTGCGGAAAAAAGCTTTTATCCTCAATTTCCTTGATGTTGTACATAAATTTCCGACTATTCTCACTTACTGATACGTAACTAAAACGTTCCGAACGTACTAAACTTGCGTACTTATTGATCTCAGGATTGTGCGCAAAAAAACGTATATCCTCAATTTCCTTAATGTTGTACATGAATTTTCGACAATTCTCACTTACTGAGACGTAACTAAAACGTTCCAAACGAGCAAAACTTGCGTACATAGCGATCTTGGCTCTGTGTCAAGAAAAGCGTTTCTCCTCAATTTCCTTTATATTGTACAAGAATTTTCGACTAATCTCACTCACTCATACGTAACTAAAACTTTCCGAACGAACTAAACTTGCGTACATAGCAATCTCAGCTCTGTGCTAAAAAAAGCGTATATCCTCGATTTCCTTGAAATTGTACAAGAATTTTCGACTAATCCCACTTATTGACACGTAACTAAGACGTTCCGAACGATCAAAACTTGCGTACATAGCGATCTCAGAATTGTGCGCAAAAAAAAGTATATCCTCAATTTCCTTAATCTTGTACATGAATTTTCGACTATTCTCACTTACTGACACGTAACTAAGACGTTCCGAACGAGAAAAACTTGCGTACATGGCGATCTCTGTTCTGCGCAAAGAAAAGCGTGTATTCTCAATTTCCTTAACGTTGTACAAGAATTTTCGACTAATCTCACATACTGACACGTAACTAAGACGTTCCGAACGAGCAAAACTTGCGTACATAGCGATCTCTGCTCTGTGTCAAGAAAAGCGTATATCCTCAATTTCCTTGATGTTGTACATGAATTTTCGAATATTCTCATTTACTGACCCGTAACTAAGACGTTCCGAACGATCAAAACTTGCGTACATAGCGATCTCAGAATTGTGCGCAAAACAAAGTATATCCTCAATTTCCTTAATGTTGTACATGAATTTTCGACTATTCTCATTTACTGACACGTAACTAAGACGTTCCGAACGAGCAAAACTTGCGTACATAACGATCTTTGCACTGTGTCAAGAAAAGCGTTTCTCCTCAATTTCCTTTATATTGTATAAGAATTTTCGACTAATCTCACTCACTGATACGTGACTAAGACGCTCCGAACGATCAAAAATTGCGTACATAGCGATCTCAGAATTGTGCGCAAAAAGGCGTATATCCTCGATTTCCTTGATATTGTACAAGAATTTTCGACTAATCTCACTTAGTGACACGTAACTAAGACGTCCCGAACGAACAAAACATGCGTACATGGCGATCTCTGTTCTGTGCCAAGAAAAGCGTGTATTCTCAATTTCCTTGATGTTGTACAATAATTTTAGGCAAATATCACTTACTGATACGTAACTAAAACGTTTCGAATATACTAAACTTGCGTACATAGCGATCTTAGCTCTGTGTTCAGAGAAACGTGATTCCTCTAATTCCTTGACGTTGTACAAGAATTTTCTGCAAATCCCACTTGCCGACACGTAACTAAGACGTTCCAAAAGAAGAAAACTTGCGTACATAGCGATTTCTTCTCTGTTTGCAGAGAAACGTGATTCCTTAGTTCCTCGACGTTGTACAAGAATTTTCTGCAAATCTCAATGTCGACACGTAACTAAGACGTTCCGAACGAAGGAAACTTGCGTACATAGCGATCTCTAGTCTGTGTGCAGAGAAGCGTTTCTACTCAATTTCCTTGATGTTGCACAAGAATTTTCTGCATATCTCACTTGCCGACACGTAACTAAGGCGTTCCGAACGGAGGAAACTTGCGTACATAGCGATCTATGGTCTGTGTGCAGAGAAGAGTTTCTACTCAATTCCCTTGATGTTGCACAAGAATTTTCTGCATATCTCACTTGCCGACACGTAACTAAGACGTTCCGAACGAAGGAAACTTGCGTACATAGCGATCTCTAGTTTGTGTGCAGAGAAACGTGATTCCTCTATTTCCTTGACGTTGTACAAGAATTTTCTGCATATCTCACTTGCCGGCACGTAACTAAGACATTCCGAACGAAGGAAACTTGCGTACATAGCGATCTCTAGTCTCTGTGCAGAGAAGCGTTTCTACTCAATTTCCTTGATGTTGCACAAGAATTTTCTGCATATCTCACTTGCCGACACGTAACTAAGGCGTTCCGAACGGAGGAAACTTGCGTACATAGCGATCTATGGTCTGTGTGCACAGAAGAGTTTCTACTCAATTCCCTTGATGTCGCACAAGAATTTTCTGCATATCTCACTTGCCGACACGTAACTAAGACGTTCCGAACGAAGGAAACTTGCGTACATAGCGATCTCTAGTTTGTGTGCAGAGAAACGTGATTCCTCTATTTCCTTGACGTTGTACAAGAATTTTCTGCATATCTCACTTGCCGGCACGTAACTAAGACATTCCGAACGAAGGAAACTTGCGTACATAGCGATCTCTAGTCTCTGTGCAGAGAAACGTGATTCCTCTATTTCCTTGACGTTGTACAAGAATTTTATGCTTATCTCACTTTTGACACGTAACTAAGACGTTCCGAACGAGCAAAACTTGCGTACATAGCGATTTTGGCTCTGTGTCAAGAAAAGCGTTTCTCCTCAATTTCCTTTATATTGTACAAGAATTTTCGACTAATCTCACTCACTGATACGTAACTAAGACGCTCCGAACGATCAAAACTTGCGTACATAGCGATCTCAGAATTGTGCGCAAAAAGGCGTATATCCTCGATTTCCTTGATATTGTACAAGAATTTTCGACTAATCTCACTTAGTGACACGTAACTAAGACGTCCCGAACGAACAAAACATGCGTACATGGCGATCTCTGTTCTGTGCCAAGAAAAGCGTGTATTCTCAATTTCCTTGATGTTGTACAATAATTTTAGGCAAATATCACTTACTGATATGTAACTAAAACGTTTCGAATATACTAAACTTGCGTACATAGCGATCTTAGCTCTGTGTTCAGAGAAACGTGATTCCTCTAATTCCTTGACGATGTACAAGAATTTTCTGCAAATCCCACTTGCCGACACGTAACTAAGACGTTCCAAAAGAAGAAAACTTGCGTACATAGCGATTTCTTCTCTGTTTGCAGAGAAACGTGATTCCTTAGTTCCTCGACGTTGTACAAGAATTTTCTGCAAATCTCACATGTCGACACGTAACTAAGACGTTCCGAACGAAGGAAACTTGCGTACATAGCGATCTCTAGTCTGTGTGCAGAGAAGCGTTTCTACTCAATTTCCTTGATGTTGCACAAGAATTTTCTACATATCTCACTTGCCGACACGTAACTAAGGCGTTCCGAACGGAGGAAACTTGCGTACATAGCGATCTATGGTCTGTGTGCAGAGAAGAGTTTCTACTCAATTCCCTTGATGTTGCACAAGAATTTTCTGCATATCTCACTTGCCGACACGTAACTAAGACGTTCCGAACGAAGGAAACTTGAGTACATAGCGATCTCTAGTTTGTGTGCAGAGAAACGTGATTCCTCAATTTCCTTGACGTTGTACAAGAATTTTCGACAATTCTCACTTACTGACACGTAACTAAGACGTTCCGAACGAGAAAAACTTGCGTACATGGCGATCTCTGTTCTGCGCCAAGAAAAGCGTGTATTCTCAATTTCCTTAACGTTGTACAAGAATTTTCGACTAATCTCACATACTGACACGTAACTAAGACGTTCCGAACGAGCAAAACTTGCGTACATAGCGATCTCAGCTCTGTGCGCAGAAAAGCATATATCCTCAATATGCTTGATGTTGTACAATAATTTTAGGCAAATATCACTTACTGACACGTAACTAAGACGTTCCGAACGATCAAAACTTGCGTACATAGCGATCTCAGAATTGTGCGCAAAAAAGCGTATATCCTCAATTTCCTTGATGTTGTACAAGTATTTTCGACAATTCTCACTTACTGACACGTAACTAAAACGTTCCGAACGAGCAAAACTTGCGTACATAGCGTTCTTTGCTCTATGTCAAGAAAAGCGTTTATCCTTAATTTCCTTGATGTTGTACAAGAATTTTCGTCTAATCTCACTCACTGACACGTAACTAAGACCTTCCGAACGATCAAAACTTGCGTACATAGCGATCTCACAATTGTGCGCAAAAAAGCGTATATCCTCAATTTCCTTAACGTTGTACAAGAATTTTCGACTAATCTCACTTACTGACACGTAACTAAGACGTTCCGAACGATCAAAACTTGCGTACATAGCGATCTCAGAATTGTGCGCAAAAAAAAGTATATCCTCAATTTCCTTAATGTTGTACATGAATTTTCGACTATTCTCATTTACTGACACGTAACTAAGACGTTCCGAACGAGCAAAACTTGCGTATATAGCGATCTTTGCTCTGTGCCAAGAAATGCGTATATCCTCGATTTCCTTGATGTTGTACAAGAATTTTCGACTAATCTCTCTTATTGACACGTAACTAAGACGTTCCGAACGAGCAAAACTTGCGTACATAACGATCTTTGCTCTGTGTCAAGAAAAGCGTATATCCTCAATTTCCTTGATGTTGTACAAGAATTTTCGTCTAATCTCACTCACTGACACGTAACTAAGTCCTTCCGAACGATCAAAACTTGCGTACATAGCGATCTCAGAATTGTGCGCAAAAAAGCGTTTATCCTAAATTTCCTTGATGTTATACAAGAATTTTCGACAATTCTCACTTACTGACACGTAACTAAGACGTTCCGAACGAGAAAAACTTGCGTACATGGCGATCTCTGTTCTGTGCCAAGAAAAGCGTGTATTCTCAATTTCCTTAACGTTGTACAAGAATTTTCGACTAATCTCACATACTGACACGTAACTAAGACGTTCCGAACGAGCAAAACTTGCGTACATAGCGATCTCAGCTCTGTGCGCAGAAAAGCATATATCCTCAATATGCTTGATGTTGTACAATAATTTTAGGCAAATATCACTTACTGACACATAACTAATACGTTCCGAACGTACTAAACTTGCGTACATGGCAATCTCTGTTCTGTGCCAAGAAAAGCGTGTATTCTCAATTTCCTTGACGTTGTACAAGAATTTTCGACTAATCTCACTTACTGACACGTAACTAAGACGTTCCGAACGAGCAAAACTTTCGTACATAATGATCTTTGCTCTGTGTCAAGAAAAGCGTATATCCTCAATTTCCTTGATGTTGTACATAAATTTTCGAATATTCTCATTTACTGACCCGTAACAAAGACGTTCCGAACGATCAAAACTTGCGTACATAGCGATCTCACAATTGTGCGCAAAAAAGCGTATATCCTCAATTTCCTTAACGTTGTACAAGAATTTTCGACTGATCTCACTTACTGACACGTAACTAAGACGTTCCGAACGATCAAAACTTGCGTACATAGCGATCTCAGAATTGTGCGCAAAAAAGCGTATATCCTCAATTTCCTTAACGTTGTACAAGAATTTTCGACTAATCTCACTTACTGACACGTAACTAAGACATTCCGAACGAGCAAAACTTGCGTACATAGCGATCTCTGCTCTGTGTCAAGAAAAGCGTATATCCTCAATTTCCTTGATGTTGTACATGAATTTTCGAATATTCTCATTTACTGACCCGTAACTAAGACGTTCCGAACGATCAAAACTTGCGTACATAGCGATCTCAGAATTGTGCGCAAAAAAGCGTATATCCTCAATTTCCTTAACGTCGTACAAGAATTTTCGACTAATCTCACTTACTGACACGTAACTAAGACGTTCCGAACGATCAAAACTTGCGTACATAGCGATCTCAGAATTGTGCGCAAAAAAGCGTATATCCTCAATTTCCTTGATGTTGTACAAGTATTTTCGACAATTCTCACTTACTGACACGTAACTAAAACGTTCCGAACGAGCAAAACTTGCGTACATAGCGTTCTTTGCTCTATGTCAAGAAAAGCGTTTATCCTTAATTTCCTTGATGTTGTACAAGAATTTTCGTCTAATCTCACTCACTGACACGTAACTAAGACCTTCCGAACGATCAAAACTTGCGTACATAGCGATCTCAGAATTGTGCGCAAAAAAGCGTTTATCCTAAATTTCCTTGATGTTGTACAAGAATTTTCGACAATTCTCACTTACTGACACGTAACTAAGACGTTCCGAACGAGCAAAACTTGCGTACATGGCGATCTCTGTTCTGTGCCAAGAAAAGCGTGTATTCTCAATTTCATTAACGTTGTACAAGAATTTTCGACTAATCTCACATACTGACACGTAACTAAGACGTTCCGAACGAGCAAAACTTGCGTACATAGCGATCTCTGCTCTGTGCCAAGAAAAGCGTTTCTCCTCAATTTCCTTGATGTTGTACAAGAATTTTCGACAAATCTCACTTATTGACACGTAACTAAGACGTTCCGAACGAGCAAAACTTGCGTACATGGCGATCTCTGTTCTGTGTCAAGAAAAGCGTATATCCTCAATTTCCTTGATGTTGTACATAAATTTTCGAATATTCTCATTTACTGACCCGTAACAAAGACGTTCCGAACGATCAAAACTTGCGTACATAGCGATCTCACAATTGTGCGCAAAAAAGCGTATATCCTCAATTTCCTTAACGTTGTACAAGAATTTTCGACTGATCTCACTTACTGACACGTAACTAAGACGTTCCGAACGATCAAAACTTGCGTACATAGCGATCTCAGAATTGTGCGCAAAAAAGCGTATATCCTCAATTTCCTTAACGTTGTACAAGAATTTTCGACTAATCTCACTTACTGACACGTAACTAAGACGTTCCGAACGATCAAAACTTGCGTACATAGCGATCTCAGAATTGTGCGCAAAAAAGCGTTTATCTTTAATTTCCTTGATGTTGTACAAGTATTTTCGACAATTCTCACTTACTGACACGTAACTAAAACGTTCCGAACGAGCAAAATTTGCGTACATAGCGTTCTTTGCTCTATGTCAAGAAAAGCGTTTATCCTTAATTTCCTTGATGTTGTAAAAGAATTTTCGTCTAATCTCACTCACTGACACGTAACTAAGACCTTCCGAACGATCAAAACTTGCGTACATAGCGATCTCAGAATTGTGCGCAAAAAAGCGTTTATCCTAAATTTCCTTGATGTTGTACAAGAATTTTCGACAATTCTCACTTACTGACACGTAACTAAGACGTTCCGAACGAGCAAAACTTGCGTACATGGCGATCTCTGTTCTGCGCCAAGAAAAGCGTGTATTCTCAATTTCCTTAACGTTGTACAAGAATTTTCGACTAATCTCACATACTGACACGTAACTAAGACGTTCCGAACGAGCAAAACTTGCGTACATAGCGATCTCTGCTCTGTGTCAAGAAAAGCGTATATCCTCAATTTCCTTGATGTTGTACATGAATTTTCGAATATTCTCATTTACTGACCCGTAACTAAGACGTTCCGAACGATCAAAACTTGCGTACATAGCGATCTCACAATTGTGCGCAAAAAAGCGTATATCCTCAATTTCCTTAACGTCGTACAAGAATTTTCGACTAATCTCACTTACTGACACGTAACTAAGACGTTCCGAACGATCAAAACTTGCGTACATAGCGATCTCAGAATTGTGCGCAAAAAAGCGTATATCCTCAATTTCCTTGATGTTGTACAAGTATTTTCGACAATTCTCACTTACTGACACGTAACTAAAACGTTCCGAACGAGCAAAACTTGCGTACATAGCGTTCTTTGCTCTATGTCAAGAAAAGCGTTTATCCTTAATTTCCTTGATGTTGTACAAGAATTTTCGTCTAATCTCACTCACTGACACGTAACTAAGGCCTTCCGAACGATCAAAACTTGCGTACATAGCGATCTCAGAATTGTGCGCAAAAAAGCGTTTATCCTAAATTTCCTTGATGTTGTACAAGAATTTTCGACAATTCTCACTTACTGACACGTAACTAAGACGTTCCGAACGAGCAAAACTTGCGTACATGGCGATCTCTGTTCTGTGCCAAGAAAAGCGTGTATTCTCAATTTCATTAACGTTGTACAAGAATTTTCGACTAATCTCACATACTGACACGTAACTAAGACGTTCCGAACGAGCAAAACTTGCGTACATAGCGATCTCTGCTCTGTGCCAAGAAAAGCGTTTCTCCTCAATTTCCTTGATGTTGTACAAGAATTTTCGACTAATCTCACTTATTGACACGTAACTAAGACGTTCCGAACGAGCAAAACTTGCGTACATGGCGATCTCTGTTCTGTGCCAATAAAAGTGTTTATTCTCAATTTCCTTGTTGTTGTACAAGAATTTTCGACTAATCTCACTAACTGACACGTAACTAAGACGTTCCGAACGATCAAAACTTGCGTACATGGCGATCTCTGTTCTGTGCCAAGAAAAGCGTTTATTCTCAAGTTCCTTGACGTTGTACAAGAATTTTCGACTAATCTCACGACTCTGGTCCTTACAAAATTCTTGAATCATTACCGATGAATATCTTCCAAATATTCATTCAGATTCCGTACGTTGAGAACGCGAATGTAACACAGACATCAGTGTTTAAATATCTTTATAAAGCCAGTGAGACACGCCACGCAGTAGGGAAGTGATTGATTTTTGTGAATGTGAAAGCCAGCTCTTTGTAGCGCCGCGAATTCGAAGCGACGGCTCCGAGCGGATAAACCGCCCGCCGTTGCTTTGAGTTTTTTGTGTACATACGATAGACGGAGAGTAGTGCAGGCAGATTCCGCACACTCTTTCTTGTTCCTTCTCTTTAGTGCAGGCCAGATTCCGCACACTGAGATTGGAATGAGATGACGGATATCGTTATGTGCAAAATAAGTGCCTCAGAGAATCACTGCATGAAACTGAAATCAATCCTTATTCAAATTTTGTGAAACTTGCGCGTGTTCTTTGTGAACGGAATCGAGAGCGACCGTTGAGAGTGGTGACGAAACGCCGCACGCTCTCGCCCTGTTCGTTCTTTCTAGTGCAGGCCAGATTCCGCACATTCGGAACGAAACGAGGGACGGATATTGTGAAAGAAAGACATGGCAAGAACGCGTCGCGCCGGTCGTAGAAACCAGCTTCGACGTCAAATAAGAGCGCATCTCAGAGAATTAGCAAACCGTTTCGTCGGGACCGACACTACAGACAATTCTAGTATCCCGGTTCGTGAGCAGTTAAATGAGAAAGAAAGTTTCGTTTACCAATTAATTCCGATCACGATCGAGCAATCTCCGTTACTATATTCAGAAATCCCGGAGAACGATCCGCGTCGTGAATATTACGAAAAGACTCAATACGAAAAGACTCAAATTCGAAACGTTAGCGCCAGCAACGAATAAAGAAACATATATACCATTGCTATTTTCATATTATACTATTTTTGTGTGTTTTATTATACCCTACCTTATAATTACATTACCCTTATTTTCAGAATATTCCTATATTTCATTGCATTGCCTATTTTTCAATATATATATATATATATATTTTTTAGTTAAGAATCTTTTATTATTGCGAAATATATACCACAATTATTAGCTTTGACACTATATACATACATACCATTTATTGCATTTATTATTTGCTTGAGTTTTACTATTTACAATTTTGCTACGAGAATTTATAAAGTAACTTTAAAAATCCATAAAAACATTCTTATTTTATTATCATATTATTACATGCACATATATATATTTCTTTTGTTATACTGCTACTATATTCTTACGATTTTGTTTAACCACTATACGGTTTTCGTCATTATCTATGTACTGATTTATCACACTGTCTTTATTTTATTGTACTATATCATATTCTTACAGGATTAAAAGGGACCATACCATTTTAATCGTACGTATTGTATTAATTTTATATTCTTGTACGTTATACCTTACAGAGTTGTAACGGGGTCACTTTTCGCGAGTGCGTGGATAAACTCGGTCGGGATCAGGGCTCGTGAAAAGGTGAGACACACGAAAGATTTAGATATTGTCTTTATTTGCCTCTTCCGGCAATGGTCGATTTACAATAGTGAGCGCGCGGCGGATGATGCAGCGCGCTAGATGCAACGGGCGTTCGTTATTCGGTGCGCGATGTTCGATATATATCGAACCGCTTATAATATTCGTAACCGTGTTTATTTTGACGGCACGCTAGACGCGCAAGAAATCGGGCGCGGTCGGTCGGCGCGTGTACGGCAAGGCCGTGTTTATTTTGACGGCGCGCGAGACGCGCAAGAAATTGGGCGCGGTCGGTCGGCGCGTATACGGCAAGGCCGTGTTTATTTTGACGGCGCGCGGAATAGAATGAACTATTAGGCGGTAGATATTTCGGCGCGATAATTATAAT
The DNA here is from genome assembly GCF_030449975.1 of Polyergus mexicanus. Classification (NCBI taxonomy): domain Eukaryota; kingdom Metazoa; phylum Arthropoda; class Insecta; order Hymenoptera; family Formicidae; genus Polyergus; species Polyergus mexicanus. The sequence goes on along the minus strand of NW_027223327.1, from coordinate 6,018,080 downwards.
TATAGTATTATAATATTAGGATTAGTGTGGTCGCGGGATTAATCGCGTGTTCCCAGTGGTCGGGGAATTCGAGCGGAAATCGAGTACCCTCGACCGGGCGGAGAACTCTCCGTCCCTGCTTCCGTTCGCGGAGTGGAGGAGAGCGTGTCGGAGTCGAGAAAACTCGACGGGGCAGCGAACTCGCAAACCCACGATCCGGCTAGCTGGAGCGGTTGAATGATAGACCGTAGTCTCGGAGAGCGGCGAACACTCCGCTCTCGTCGAGTCGGTCGGATCTGTGTCAGGAGTTCGGAGACTGCACGGAAGCCGAGAATGCTCGGCGGAGGCTGCGAACTCGTCAACCCCACGTTCCGTCGTTGCTACGACTGTTCAGGATCGGTTTCTGGTATCTCGGAGCGTACAGCTCGAGCGGATTCAGGAATCGTTCTGGTCCCGAGATGCCGAAACGCTGTCTTCTTATACCCGAGCGTCTATCGGTAATTGCGTCGTTCGCCCCCGGGTGGGGATAACGACGCGTTGTTTTTCGGCGGGTAACGCTCGGGATCTTCCGGCAGCGCTCGGCGATGCTCGGTCTTCGGCGTAACGGCGGCCGTATAACGGCCGTATAGTTGTTTATCACAACCGCGGTTTTGAGAGATTAAAAAAGGGCGCTAGGCGCCTCTGCCACTGCCCGGCTGGTGTTCGCCGGGCGGCAGACTTCCGGCTGGCTACGTGCCGGGTAACGATGGGGGGTGCATCGTTACATCACCCCCCCGCCTACTGTGCCTGAACTTTGAGGCACTCGCTTATTCGGCCTCGTCTAGTTTGCGGCGGTAGCGCAATTTTCCGGCGCTGTCGAACCGCAGCGTCCATCGTCCGTGCGGTGTGCGGACTTTGTATCGCCGGGACACGTGAACCGCGAAATGCGGGATCGGCGCTAGGAGTCCCGGCTGTAATTCCACCATGATCGGCGGTGGCGGCGCGGGGCCCATCGGGACCAGGATTTCGGGCATGGGGGGGGGCGGGTGGTGTTTTCCCCGTTGCTCGCTCCTCTGGCTGTTCCTGGCCCGATGGCGACCTTGGTCGCTTGGCTGTCGTCCTTATCGGTACCCCGGCGTGGCATCGGCGACGGCAGGCGGATAGCGGTGGCGGCGGTGTGGCCAGCATGGCTAGCTTCCGCTGGTTCGTCCTGTCGGACCGCTGGATGGCGGTGCCGACTTTTGGCGGCCGTTTTGCTGGTGGCGGCCGTGAGATCGGCGGTGCTTCTGGCACGCCTGTGCCATACGGCGGCTCGGGCTCTCCCAAGATCTCGTTAATTGCTTTTAAGATGTCTTGCTCTACGCTCATCTTGGCAGCTTCTGAGCCCGTAATCTTTTCTGGTTGCCTTCCTTCCTTTGGATTTTTGCTTTTTAATTCGTGGTGGGGTTGTTTTCCTCGTTTTCATCTTCGTCTTCCTCGTCATTATATTCGTCAATATTGATGTTATTGTCGTCTGGATCCTCTGTGTTGTTGTTATTGTTGTCGGTGTCTGTGTTGTTATTTTCGCCGGGAGCGGGTTTCAGGTCCTGAATATGTGTATGACGATACCATTTCCCCCGTTGGCTCCGGAGATCGACGATTACTGGCGAAATAAACCGACGTACTTCCAGCGGGCCGATGAACTTTGGCGCGAGCTTTGCATTAAATGCGTTCGCTTTGTTAGAGAGCGGGTAATTTCGCTTCCAAACGTAGTCGCCTAGTTTTGGTCGCCATTCTCGCCGTCGTAGATCGTAGTATCGCTGCTGTCGCTGGAATCCCCTGGCCAGATTGATGCGTACGACCTCCTCGGCATCCTGTAGTCGTTGTCGGACGATGTCAGGTTCTGGGGCCTCCGTAGGTGTTGGGAGGGCGGGGGCGGGCGGAACTAATTCGCGGCCGTGATTAAGATAAGCCGGCGTATATCCGGTGGCATCGTGCTTGGCGGTGTTGTACGCAAATTGTAGCGCATGGAGATGTTCGTCCCACTCTCGGTGGTCGCGGTCTACGTATTGCGCCACCATTGTTTTTATTGTGCGGTTGGTGCGCTCGACGGGGTTACAATGCGGGCTGCGGACGGGTGCCGTACGATGTTCGATATTAAAGGCCTTGAGCCTCGCGGTTAGTGGTGCGGACTTGAATTGCGTCCCGTTATCTGATATAATGATATCGGGACGGCCGTGTCGCAGGATTATGCTTTCCGTGATTTCGCGTGTTACGGCCGGTGCCGTGGCTTTTCTGAGAGGCGAAAGTTCTACCCATTTTGAGAATCGGTCTTGCATGACTAGTAGCCATACATGCCCTCGGCGTGATCGGGGAAGCGGTCCTACTAGGTCGACCGTGACGTGTTCCCAGGGACGGCTAACGTGTGTCGCATGCATTTGTCCCGCCGGTTTTTGCTGGAGTGCCTTATGCGCTAGACATTTGGTGCATTGCCGGACGTAGTTGGCGATTTCCCGCAACATCCCGGGCCAGTATAAATTTTCGGCAATGCGGGCGATAGTTTTCGCGACCCCCCCGTGTCCGGCCGTGGGGGCGTCATGGTACTGCCGGAGGATCTCTCCGCGCTGCTCGCGGGGCACGCACCGCTTCCACTGTTCGTCGGCGGATGTTTCTTTGAAGTTCAAACTGTGGAGGAGGTGCCGGTAGAGCTCGTTGTTCGTTATTCGGTAATCCGGGTGCGCGGCGGGGTCGCGCCGGACGTTGTTCAGTAAACGGTTATACCAGCGGCAACGTATCGGTCGGATCGCGTTTACTTCCGGTTTTCGTGAGAGCGCGTCGGCTACCCGGTTTAGCGCTCCCCGTCGGTATTTGATTTCGTAATCAAATTGCTGGAGCTCGAATAGCCAGCGAGCGAGTCGTCCTGTCGGGGTTTCGAGTTTCTGCAACCACCGTAAAGACTGATGGTCTGTGATGACGGTGAAGGCGTACCCCTCCAGGTAATTTCGCATTTTCCGTATGCCCCAGACGACCGCCAGACATTCGAGCTCCGTGGCGCTATAATTTTTCTCGGCGCCGGATAGTGTGCGGCTCGCGTAGGCGATGACGCGTTCGCCATCCTCATGGTATTGCGTGAGGACGGCTCCTAGCCCGCTGGTACTCGCGTCCGTTTGTAAGAAAAACCGGCGGCTAAAATCCGGGCATGCGAGTACGGGCGCAGTGGTTAACGCGTGTTTTAGTTGTTGAAACGCGGCGGCTTCTTCCGCTCCCCATGCCCAGCGGGCGTTCTTTTTCGTTAACTGCGTGAGGGGTGCGGCTAACGTCGAGAAGTTCTGGATGAATCGTCGGTACCATGACGCCATCCCGAGGAACTGTCGGATTTGTTTCACCGAGCGCGGTTCGGCCCAATTTGCGACCGCGCTGACCTTGTCGGGGTCGGTGTGGATGCCGGTACGGTCAACAACATGCCCCAGGTACTTCAGGTTGTCGACGCAAAATCGACATTTGTCGGGGTTTAACCGGAGGCGGGCTTGACGGAGGCGGCGGAATACTTCGGCGAGCAAGTCTAAATGTTCGTTGAACGTGCGGCTAATTATTATTATATCGTCCAAATACACGAAAACGTTCGGTTCGAGTGCGGGTCCGATGACGGTATCGAGCAGGCGCTGGAACGTGGCCGGGGCGGAGTGCAACCCGAACGGCATCACCCGGAACTGCATTAAGCCTTTTCCCGGTACGGTAAAGGCCGTGATCGGTCGACTTTCGGGCGTCAGAGGTACTTGCCAGTACCCGTTCTTTAAGTCGAGCGTGGTTAAATAACGGGCGCCACGTAGTTTGTCCAAGGTGGCGGTAACTTGCGGCAGCGGGTAGGCATCTTTCTCGGTGACCTCGTTGACTTTCCGAAAATCGATGCAGAAGCGGTGCTTCCCGTCCTTCTTCCGGACGACCACCACGGGCGAGCTCCAGGCACTTCGAGACGGCTCGATTACTCCCGCCCTTTCCATTTCTTCGACCTCCGTATCGATAATGGCTTGCATGGCCGGGTTGCGTGGCCGGTATCGTTGTTTGATTGGTGTGGTTCGAGTTAATCGGATCTGGTGCTCGACCAGCGGAGTCGGTCCCGTGACTGTCCGGAATTTCTGGAGTTCGCTGTTCAGGAAGTTTCTCAGGCGGTTTTCCTCTTCTTTTGTCCGTTCAGCCAGGCCGCTGGTTTCCCCGCATGTCGGCGGGCGGTGCCGGGCTCGTCGTTGCCGGGGCGGAGTGATCGCGAGCCCCAAGCGGCCCCACAGATCTATCCCGATTAACGCTGCCTCGCGGAGTGTCGGCAGGATCCAAAAGTCGTGGATATACGTCCGTCCCTGCAGACATACCGGTAGTCGGACCTTCCCGAGGGTCCGGGCGGCGGTACCGTCGGCCATCTGTATTTGGCCGTCTTCTTCGCTGGGTGTGATGCCGAGTTCCTTCATTGTCGCGACGGTTTCGGCATTGATGAAGGAAACTTCCGAGCCCGAGTCTAGTAGGGCTTCCACGGGGTGCCCGTGCACGGTTGCCGTAATGTGTGGCCGCGGCGTATATCTCACTTCGTCCTGTGCGTCCGGGATGCGGCCATGGTACTCCCGGCGCGTCTGGCGTTTCCCGGCGGTGGATGGCAGTTGGCGGTCAGTATGCCGTCCTTCCCGCACTGCGAGCAGAATCGCCGTGGGGCTTGCTGGCATTGAAACCGGGTGTGCCCCCGCTGTTTGCAACGCCAACAGCACTCCTCCCGGTTATATGCGGTCGCTACGGTCGGTGTTGTAGCGCTGTGCGGTCTTCGGTTCGGCTGTTCCTGCTCGATCCGCTCGAACTCCGCGGCGTCCTCGAACAATTCATTTAATTCGTGTACGTCCCGGCGCTTGACGTACTTCTTGTATTCGGGCCGCATATTTGCGTAAATTCGCGACAGTCTTTGGTCGCGGGTGAACCCCTCCGCTCGGCGTATGAGGGTCATCATTTCGTCCGCGTACGGCGCGAATTTTTCGTTCTCCCCCTGTTTTCGTTCGGCGATTTGTTGTTGCAGCTCCTCGTTATACCGTGGGGGTAGATACCGCCGCCGGATGGCGTTGCAGAAGTCCCCCCACGTCCTCCAGTCCTCGCGGTTATTACGCGCCCAAGCGACGGCCTCTCCGCGTAGGAGCTCGGACAGCCCCTTCATGAGTTGCTCGCCGGAGTACCCGTAGTCTGCGCGGAGGTCGTCCACGCGTTCTAGGAACGCGATGGGGTCGCGTCCGTCGAATGGACGTCCCCATTTCCGTAGATGCTCTAGCATCTGTATGGTTGCGGATGGTTCGCTTTCGCGTCTTTCGTCGCGGTGTGTGCTAGGCGGCGCGATCTCTATGCGTGGGGGCGTCCGCGTGTTTCGAGCGTCTGGGCCTTGGGCCCCAAATTCGTCTGGGTGTGAGTCTATGTATTGGCTCATCCGGCTGCGGATGACATCGAGTGTACCGGACGTTTCGATGCCATGTTGCAGGGCTATATTTATTAGTTGCTCTTTCGAGAGCGTGTATAGCCAGGCCTTCATATCGCTTGGTTATCGACCACGCCGTTAGAGAATAGAAAAAAAATCGTGTGTCCCGGACGGTCCTACTGTTCGGGCGCCAATGTAACGGGGTCACTTTTCGCGAGTGCGTGGATAAACTCGGTCGGGATCAGGGCTCGTGAAAAGGTGAGACACACGAAAGATTTAGATATTGTCTTTATTTGCCTCTTCCGGCAATGGTCGATTTACAATAGTGAGCGCGCGGCGGATGATGCAGCGCGCTAGATGCAACGGGCGTTCGTTATTCGGTGCGCGATGTTCGATATATATCGAACCGCTTATAATATTCGTAACCGTGTTTATTTTGACGGCACGCTAGACGCGCAAGAAATCGGGCGCGGTCGGTCGGCGCGTGTACGGCAAGGCCGTGTTTATTTTGACGGCGCGCGAGACGCGCAAGAAATTGGGCGCGGTCGGTCGGCGCGTATACGGCAAGGCCGTGTTTATTTTGACGGCGCGCGGAATAGAATGAACTATTAGGCGGTAGATATTTCGGCGCGATAATTATAATTATAGTATTATAATATTAGGATTAGTGTGGTCGCGGGATTAATCGCGTGTTCCCAGTGGTCGGGGAATTCGAGCGGAGATCGAGTACCCTCGACCGGGCGGAGAACTCTCCGTCCCTGCTTCCGTTCGCGGAGTGGAGGAGAGCGTGTCGGAGTCGAGAAAACTCGACGGGGCAGCGAACTCGCAAACCCACGATCCGGCTAGCTGGAGCGGTTGAATGATAGACCGTAGTCTCGGAGAGCGGCGAACACTCCGCTCTCGTCGAGTCGGTCGGATCTGTGTCAGGAGTTCGGAGACTGCACGGAAGCCGAGAATGCTCGGCGGAGGCTGCGAACTCGTCAACCCCACGTTCCGTCGTTGCTACGACTGTTCAGGATCGGTTTCTGGTATCTCGGAGCGTACAGCTCGAGCGGATTCAGGAATCGTTCTGGTCCCGAGATGCCGAAACGCTGTCTTCTTATACCCGAGCGTCTATCGGTAATTGCGTCGTTCGCCCCCGGGTGGGGATAACGACGCGTTGTTTTTCGGCGGGTAACGCTCGGGATCTTCCGGCAGCGCTCGGCGATGCTCGGTCTTCGGCGTAACGGCGGCCGTATAACGGCCGTATAGTTGTTTATCACAACCGCGGTTTTGAGAGATTAAAAAAGGGCGCTAGGCGCCTCTGCCACTGCCCGGCTGGTGTTCGCCGGGCGGCAGACTTCCGGCTGGCTACGTGCCGGGTAACGATGGGGGGTGCATCGTTACAGAGTTGCATAACCACTATTTTAATCATCACCAATTACAATTAAAATAAAATCATGGCTCAATTTACGAGATCGCACGGCACGGTAAGCGTCGAAGTAGAATCCGAAAAGAAACAAAAAGCGGTAGAGGAGCGCAAAAAACCAACACAGTCTAAACAACGTGACGAAAATCCTAAACGCCCTAGCGAATCAATTGACGCGAACTCCCTATTCCACGTACTGTCTCAAATATAATCAGAATTATCACAGCTACGTAGATTACCCTGTAACGATACCGTTACCAGCCTCGCGGGCCGACCAGCCGCCCGCAAATTTCGAGGCTCGGCGCCTATGGCGCCCCTAAACTTCCACACCCGTGTTGCGGCCCCACCGTGGGGCCGCCCCACCACGCGCTCCCACCACGCGCCGACTCGCGTAAGTGGGAGGCCGGCCGCCGGTATATAAGGCGCTCCGGCGAGCGTAGCGTTACCAGTTTCCGATCCCGATTCCTGTCACGTACAACTCTCCGGATCCTGAACCACCTCTCGCGTTACACCAGGCTACGGGCTTCCCGTAGTTAGGCCGGGCTTCCCGGTTGCTGGGACGGCGCACCCTGATACCTCGCGTTACACCGGGCTACGGGCTTCCCGTAGTTGGGCCGGGCTTCCCGGTTGCCGGGACGGCGCATCCTGATATCCCGCGTTACACCAGGCTACGGGCTTCCCGTAGTTAGGCCGGGCTTCCCGGTTGCTGGGACGGCGCATCCTGACACCTCGCGTTACACCAGGCTACGGGCTTCCCATAGTTAGGCCGGGCTTCCCGGTTGCTGGGACGGCGCATCCTGACACCTCGCGTTACACCAGGCTACGGGCTTCCCGTAGTTAGGCCGGGCTTCCCGGTTGCTGGGACGGCGCATCCTGACACCTCGCGTTACACCAGGCTACGGGCTTCCCATAGTTAGGCCGGGCTTCCCGGTTGCTGGGATGGCGCATCCTGACACCTCGCGTTACACCAGGCTACGGGCTTCCCGTAGTTAGGCCGGGCTTCCCGATTGCTGGGACGGCGTATCCTACTAGTCGATAAGTTCGCACCGCGTTATACCGTAAGACCGTTTGCATATATACCGTGACCCATTTGTATCGTAAGACCGCTTTGGTCTCCGTGTTCTAGTAGCTTCTAGTACCGCTTTGTACATATACCGCGACCTGATACATTGTAATACCGTTGTACCTATTCCGTAATCAGTAAGACCGCTCCGGCCTCCGCGCCCTGATAGATTCTAGCACCGGTTGTATATATACCGCGACCCGTTCGTATTATAAGACCGCATTGTACATACCGCGACTTTTAACTAGAGAGTTAATTAGACCTTAGGATTCCCGCCAGTGTCGCGCCGTTTCTATCTTCACCCACGGCCCTCAAACTACTACGGGAGCGTCAGTCCTTTTAAGGATAGACCGCCGAGAACGCCGACGCCCCGTCCTTTTAAGGATAAGGCAGTCAGGCAGTTGGAATTACATTGAGGGCCCCGCGACACCCCGTAGTGTTTAAGATCTGTACTGTACCACAAATAATAATCGTAGGTTAGTTGCATGCGAACACCGCGAATGCAGAACACGGCCGCTCGAGCCACGCTCGCTTCCCGAGCTCCACGCGCAAAACTCTGTCCGCACCGTGCTTGCACGCGAATAACAACCGCTCACGCACGAAACTCTGTACGCGCACCGCTCCCGCATGTTGCTTCGCGCATAGCTTTGAGTGTTAAATATCTTTCGTAATAAACAGACTTGTTTAAACCGATTACCCGAAGGTAAAGTAAGTTGGAGTTTCCCCCTTCTCCCGAATCCTGGCACCGGCGAGCCTTGATCCGCGGCGTACGGGAAAGGTGAACCGTTACAACCCGAGCAGGTAAATAGTTTAGAGCAACGCGTGAACGAAGCCTCGCGCGCCGCGTCTGCATACGACGAATGCCTTGATGACCGAATACATGAGGAGCCCCCTGTAGTTATGCCAACTCTAAAATTAAAAGACGTAGTTGCTAATATTCCCCCGTTTAACGGATACAAAATCTCGGTCTTCCAGTTCGCCCGAGCATGCGAACGTGCTCGCGATTTGTTACCATCAGTACAAAAACCGCAACTCGTACAGTTTATTATTAATAAAATAGAAGGCGACGCGTACCAAGTGATCGAAGAAAACGTATAAACGCGCGTCGTAGATCTATTAGACAAGCTTAAAAATATATTTGCTCCGAATAAGTCCGTGGCGCAATACTGCGGAGAATTAGCGAATGCTTACAAGTTGCCAAATGAGACTGTTTTAAAATATGCGGGCAGAGTTAAAGATTTAAGACTCACTATATTAGACGGACAACGCCGTCAAGGCACGGGAAACCTTCACCGATACAATAACGAAATTGAGAATGAAGTATTAGAGGCATTTGTAAACGGATTACCCTCCAACGTGATCACGCGTATGGAACATAGAAACATTAACACATTGGACGAAGCCATCGAATGGGCTGTTAAATCACAAAAAACCTAGAGATTGAAAAACAACGCGAAAGGCAATTTATGCCTCGACAATTCCCCGTGACGCATTCGGATGTGAATAACCCAAGACCTCCCGACATAGAACAACCTAAATCTATATTAAAGAATCCCAATAACAATTTTGTCCCGCGACCATGGATCAGGCCCCTAATACCGGGACAACCGGGACCGAACGCTCCCAATGTATATAACTATTGCAAATATCCCGGACACAAGGTTACAGAGTGTCGGAAATTAGCGTACAGAAACGCCGTAGGAACTCAGCCGTCGGGAAACGCGGAGGGCCGCCCGTCGGTGAGCACGACCAGGGAATCGGCCCAAGCAACCGCGCTTCCCATTACAATACAAACAGAACCATCAACGAGCCAAACCTGAACATTAATGATAAAAATCAGTGCTCAAGTTTTTCTAAAATTCTACTAAAAAATTATAGTGACTCAGAGCAGGTCACTCAATTAACTAAACCAATATCAGACGATTCGGATGCCACTATCGGAGTTGCAAATTTAGGTCCGATAGGCTCAAAGGCGCACCAACCGAAGGTCGTCGTAACATGTAAAAATTTCAAAGCTTACTGTTTCTTCATGGTGGACTCTGGGTCCTCCGTAAATCTTGTAAAAGTAGGAACCTTAAAAAATACCCCCATAAATGTGAACACTAAGATTAAAAGGCATTTCAGAAAAGCCAAAAAAGACATTAGGCTCGACCACCTTCGAAATTATGGGGAAGAAAACAAAATTATATGTCGTCAGGGATAATTTCGGCATACCCGCCGACGGCATAATAGGCGCCAGTTTCTTAAAAGATAATAATGCTATCATCGATTATAAACAAGAATGTCTAACTTTTGACAACGTACAAATACCGTTTTACAAAAAAAAGAAAATCGCAGTGCCATCGCGCACCATCGTTGACATTGCGTTCAACATAACAAATTCTGAAAAGAAGGAAGGCTATATTCTTCGAAACGAGCCAATAAAGGGATTACTTCTGGGTGAAGCACTTGTCAAAAATTCCCGAGGGAAGGGGCATATTAAGGCTTATAATTTGATAGAACAGGACTACACCATAGAGGTCTACCCAATGCCCCTTGAGGATTATTTTATACCGGATGACTCTGAGGAGCATCAAACTCCACTGAATTCTTCTACTTCTGTAAATCTTACGAGCCACGGAGAGCTCTCCGAAATCGGGAAATCTTCTGTTTCAAAAGACCATTAATCAAAGATCTTGCCATTACTCAAGATGCCTTGCTAGCATCTTCGAGTCTCAAGGATTCTATTAACGCACTTCCAGAATCGATAGGACTTGAGGATCTTCTATATGCAAATAATACTAATTCCATGAGCTCGAACAAGCTCTCTACTACTAACTTCGCTGATTCAATTGACTCTGCTCAACCTCGCGCTTCCAGGGAGATGACAGAGCCGCTTATGAGCCAAGGAGAGCTCTCCAAAGATGGGAAATCTTCTGAATCAATTTTATTTAACACTCTTCCAGAGTTACAAGACTAAGAAGGTCCTTTCATTGAACGTGCTGCGCAGCCAGCATTTTCTAGACTCAAGGATACAACTGATCTGCTTCCAGCATCTCCCATATCTCTCAGTCGTATCGAGCGACTTAAACCCATTATAAATACCAAACACCTAAACGAGGAAGAAACGGACCACGTTAATACCATACTCGAAGAATATGGAGAATGTTTCTATCTTCCAGGAGAAAACCTCAAGTTTACCACTTCAATTAAACATAGTATTCCAACCTCAGACAGCATACCAATACATGTAAAACAATACAGATACTCGCCGGTTCATAAAGAAGAAATAGACAGGCAAGTAACAAAGCTTTTAAAAGACAAGATAATAACGCCTTCAGCATCACCATTCAACGCACCTTTATGGATCGTCCCCAAAAAATCTGCGGCCGACGGACAAAGAAAATGGAGGATGGTGATCGATTTTCGTAAACTAAACGAAAAAACGGTAGGAGATGCATACCCACTGCCAAATATTATAGAAATATTAGACCAGTTGGGTAGTGCAAAATACTTTTCTATTTTCGATCTCGCACAAGGGTTCCATCAGATATCTATGGCCCCCGAGGATCAGGAGAAGACAGTTTCGGCCCCTCCAATGGTGCACCCCTCCGATGGTGCACCCCCCTCCGATGGTGCACCACCTTGCCGTGGTGGAGGGGTTCCCCTTCCGGTCTTGGAAGGGGTCTAAGAGTGCACCACACATCTCGATCGTCGCGAGAATGTGTTTTATTTTTATTTATTTTGGATGTATGTGTTGTGGAATGGATTGGGGTATTGTGGGGGGTTATTGGGGGGTTTATGAGGTTTTTATGGGGGGTTGTGTGGGATTGTGGGGGGTGTATGGGTTATGGGTGTGGGATGTATGTTTGTTAGGGAAGGGGTGATCGAGTGAGGTGGCGAGGTAGGTAACCTCTAGAAAAAATCCCGGGTAGGCCGAGCTCGTCAGGCGTGGTAAAGCCAATCGGCCTAGGTGAAGGAAAACACCGAAATCAAACCATCTTTCTTTGATACACAATGAGCGGTACAAATAAAGATAAAACGTTTACCGCCGCAGTGGGCTTCGGATCCCACAGCGACCGGCGGGGGGGGATACAGTCCCGGTTCCCCCCTCGTCGTCATCCAACGACGGGCCACCAGGGGTGTTGCCGACGAGCACCCCTGGCGAGCGGACTATCGCCGATGATAGAGAGATGAGGGTGGTCGTGCGGAGGACTGGCCGGGCCCGGCTTCATCAAAGTCGGGGTCCCGGTCGCGCTCGGTCACGTCTGCGAGGGCGCACCCGTATAGTCGGGACGAGGCGGGTCGGGGCCAGAGCCTCACCCGCCAAGATGGCGGGAAGGTGGATGGTGCGTCGTGGAGGGGCAGCAATCGCTTCACCCCCGTCTCCTCCTCCAGGACCTCGCTGGACAGCGAGGGTACGGAAGACCACGCGTCGCCCGAAGAGTACGCAATGGAGGTGGACGACCTCCCAAAGAAGAGGGGACGCGGGAGACCGCCCACCACGGGCGATTTCGTAGGCCTCCGCGAGAAACGCGAGGAGGAGGCCGCCCGCAAGCAGGAGAAGGAGAGGGAGCGTAGGGCCCAGAAAGCCCTATCGGAGGATGCTCCCCTCCCTCCGCCAAATAGGGGCCTTCGGGCCTATGAGGCGGAATGCGCCGAAGAGGTTTGGAAGGCCCCGACCCCGGATATCGCGGCGCGGAGTATGGAGCAGGCAGCGGCCATAGACCGTATCGCCGTCTGCTCCGGAAATCTGCAGGGCTCTCTCCAGAAGAGGCTCAGGGAGGCCGCGGCCCTTGTCAGGGTAATGGCCAGCACCCTGGCGGAGAGAGCCCAACAGAACGAGGCGAAAGGGGAGCTAGCGGCCTTCCGCAGGGACATAAAGTCTCTCGGAGACCGCAATGCGGATCTCCAACGGGAGATCCGCGAGCTAAAGGAAGAGCTCGACGCGACTCGTCGCACGAAGCCCCCCTCCCGGCTAGAACTTCCCGGTTCGCCCGGGGGGTCTCTCCGCAAAAGGCGGGGGGTTCCCCGGGTGAAGTTGGTGGAGGAGCTGGACGTTCCAATTAGACTGGAACGTCCAGCCGCGGGAAGGGGACAGAGGTCCCCATCGCCGGGGAGGGTTATGGGACGGGAGTCCCCAACGTCTTCGGGGGGGGGGGGGGGGTATAGGACGTATGTCCCCAACGTTTTCGGGGGGGGGGGGGTCAGGGACCTATGTCCCCAACGTTGGCGGGTGGCCGGGGTAAAGCGGCGATGAGGCCCCCTTTGAGGGGTACCTCTGCGCCGCTCTCCGAGAGCTACCCGCCGGGAATGGTCGGCGAGGGCGAGCGAGCTTGGTATCGGTGGTACACCGATCAGATCGCCGCCCTTGTCGACCTGCGGGCGGCAATAGGCCGGGGTGGGCCCCATGGACCCACCGCAACAGCCTGCCGCCCGCCTGGAGGGGCCTTCTCACTTCTCCCCCCTACCGGCGCTGTAGCACCGGGTCAGGGGGGGAAGAGGAGGAAGAAGAAGAAAGGGCGTAGCACGGGGGGGGAAGGGGGCTCTAAGCCCCCCCCTCCCCCGCCCACTGCCCCGCGGGGCCCGCCGGCAAGAGCGGGAGGACGGGGGGGATACCACCCCCCGGCGACTCCCGGCCGGCAAGGCCCATGCAGGAGGTCCATCCTCCCCCCCCACACGTACCCGGCCAGGGCGAGCCCTGGTCTAAGGTGGAGGGGCGGAGGGAACGGATGGCTAGGGCGAGGGCCGCACAACAGGCCCAACCCCTAGCCAAGAAGGGAGCTGCCAGGCAGGCGCCTCCTCCCTGACAAGCCGGGGGGACGCGCCAGAGGCAGCGGCCTAATGGGCGTCGGGGAGAAGACGCCTCTAGGCGCAGAGTGACCGCTCGGCTGCGGTAACGATTACCTGCGCCGACGGGGCATATCAGGAGACGATGACCGTGGCCCGGAGGGAGATCGACCTCCCCAAGTTGGGGATAGACTCCCTCCGCGTCCGTGAAGCCGCCACGGGGGCCATGGTCATCGAGCTCACCGGGTCGGGTGAGAAGGACGGGCCGACGGCGGCACAGAGGGCCGACGCCCTCTACGCGGACCTTTGCCGGGTATTTGCCGGCAAAGAGGAGGTCCGACTCGCCCGACCCGTCAGGAAGGCGGAGCTGCGGCTCCGCGGCCTCGACCGCTCCCTTGCGGCCGCCGACATAGCGGCGGCCGTCGCCGGGGGAGGAGGCTGTGCGGCGGAGGAAGTGCGGGTGGGAGACATTAAGTTCCCCACTCGCGGCTTGGGCACTGCATGGGTGCAGTGCCCTTTGAGGGCCGCCAACAAAGTGGCGGCAGCCCGGGCCATCCAAGTTGGATGGTCCCGGGCACAGGTGGAGCTGCTGGACAAACGCCCTCTCCAGTGTTTTAGATGCCTGGAGAAGGGACATGTCCAGCAGCACTGCAGCAGCCCCATAGATAGACGGGGCTGCTGCTATAGGTGCGGCAAACCGGGACACCTGGCGCGGGACTGCGCTGATAATGTCAGGTGCCCGGTTTGTTCCGGACTGGGTCGTCCGGCCGACCATAGGGTGAGAAGTGCGAGGTGCACCCCCCTAAAAAACGGCCGGACCGACGACGGGAGACGCTCCCGGCGGCGAGTGCCGCGGCGGGATCTCGGCCGGCAGAACCGGCCGAGGATACCGCAGCACTCTCCGACACCCGCAAACGCGGGGCGGAGGATAGCGGGGCCTCCTCGGAGGCCCCTAAGGAGAAGAGGCCACCAAAGGCCCGGCCTGCAGCCGCCACCCCACCCGCCCCTATGGCGGAGGTGGAGATGGCGGAACCGGGGGGCGTCAAATAATGCCCCCTCCCCTTAGGCATACTGCAGGCCAACCTGAACCACGCCCGCCGGGCGCAAGACCTGTTCTTGCACAGCCTGGCGGAGCGTGGTTTCGGGTTGGGGATCGCGGCGGAGCCATATTATGTCCCGGAAGCCAATCCATGCTGGATCGGCGACCGGGCAGGCTCCGTCGCGATCACGTGGAGGAATGACCCCACACTCCCGCCTTGCACACCGGTCGAGGCCGGGGCGGGAGTGGTGGTGGTCAGGTGGGGGCCCATCTCCGTGCTGGGGGTTTACATCTCCCCCAGCGTGGGCCTCGCCCAGTTTGAGGCGTTCTTGGACGGGGTGTCGGCATGCTTCCGCCGACAGATGCCCCGTCCCATTATCGTGGCCGGGGACTTCAACGTAAAGTCAACGCGTTGGGGTTCCCGGTTCACGGACGCCAGGGGCGAGGCCCTACAGGATTGGCCGGCGGCACTCGGCCTGTGTCTTATAAACACAGGGTCGAGGAGCACCCTAGTGCGGTGGGAATCGGTCCTGGACCTTACGTGGGCCACCCCCTCCGCCGCACGAATGATAGTAAGTTGGCGGGTGGCAGAGTGCGAGACGCTCTCCGACCACCTCTATATAGAGGTGGTCCTAAATGCCACCCGCCACGGGGTGCTCAGCCGCGCCCAAGACCGGGGAGATGCCCGGCCGAGGAGATGGGCCCTCAAGAAGATGAGCCCGGACAGGCTGATCGCAGCCGTCCTTGCGGCCGACTGGCCGTGTCCCGGGGGGAAGGGCGGGGGATTAATGAAGAAGTTGAGTGGTTCCGGGGCGCGCTCAGCGACGCTTGCGACTTCGCGATGCCCCGGATCAATCCCCGCCCGCGAAGGGCGGCGTACTGGTGGAGCGAGGAGATCGCCGAACTCAGGCGAATCTCCGTCGCCGCCAGACGCCGCTTCACCCGGGCCCGGCGTCGACCCGACGCCGAGAGGACGGCAGAGGCGTATGGGGCGTTCCGTGCCGCTAGGAACGACCTCAGCGCCGCGATCAGGAGGGCCAAGGCCCGAGCATGGGACGAGCTCCTGCGCTCCTTGGACGCAGACCCATGGGGGCGCCCGTATAAGCTTGTTATGAACAAGCTGAAAGCTTGGGCGCCGCCCGCGACGGAAACTCTGGAACCCCAAGTCCTCGATAATATCCTGGGGATCCTCTTCCCATCCGAGGGTCCCCCTTTTGACGCGGGTGGTCGCCAAGACGCGACCATCCCGTGGTCGGAGGACTTGGAAGTTTCGGAGGAAGAGATGGCCGAGGTGATCCGGCGGTTGAGACTCCGGGGCAACAAGGCCCCGGGTCCCGACGGGATCCCCGGCCGGGTCTGGGTCCTGGCTTTGGCCCAACTGTCCGGGCGCCTGAGGCGGCTGTTTAACAGCTGCCTCAGGGAGGGCATATTCCCCCCAGCATGGGTGAGGGCCAGATTGGTTCTCATCCCGAAGGGGGGCAAGCCCTGCAACGCCCCTTCTGCATACAGGCCTATCTGCCTGTTGGACGAGGCGGGGAAACTCTTGGAAAGAGTGTTGACGAACCGTCTCGTCCAACACCTGTCCCGGGGAGAGATGGACCTCCACCGAGACCAGTATGGATTCCGCGGGGGGCGATCGACCGTTGACGCGATCTTGCGCGTCCGGTCCCTCGCGGAGTCCATTATGGAGGAGGGCAGGGTGGTACTTGCGATGTCGTTAGACATCCGCAACGCATTTAACACCCTGCCCTGGAGTATGGTGGGGAAGGCCGTGAACACCTTCGGCCTTCCCCCCTACATGGTGGAGGTCCTGAGAAGCTATTTCCGGGACAGGTGGCTGGAGTACCCCAACAACCGGGTACTCCTAAGCAGAAGGGGCGTATATTGCGGGGTTCCACAGGGGTCCGTGTTGGGCCCCACCCTGTGGAACCTCGCCTATAATAGGGTGCTGGGTATTGCCCTCCCCCCCGGCTGCAGTGTCGTCTGTTACGCCGACGACACTTTGCTGTTGGCCGGGGGAGAGAGCTGGGGGGCTGCGGTTCATACCGCCAACGTCGGGGTAGCGTGCGCTGTCCGCGCGATCCGTGGCATGGGCCTGCAGGTAGCGCCTCATAAGACCGAGGCGCTATTCATGCATAGGGGGGAGCATGGGGCTCCCCCCGCCGAGGCCCATGTCATGGTGGGTGACGTCTCCGTCCGGGTGGGAGACAGGTTAAAATACCTTGGTCTCTACCTGGACGCGGCCTGGAGTTTTGGCGCGCACTTTGAGCTTCTGGCCCCCAGGGCGGAGTCGGTGGCACTTAGCCTCGGCCGACTCTTGCCCAATCTCGGGGGTCCGGATGGCCGGGTGCGGCGCCTATACGCGAACACCGTCCGGGCGGTGGCCCTTTACGGGTCACCGGTGTGGGCGGACGCCCTGGTGGCCAATCGGCGCGGCAGCATGCTGCTGCGCAGAGTATTTAGGAGGGTGGCCATCAGGGTAGTCCGAGGTTATAGGACGGTGTCGTACACGGCGGTCTCATTATTGGCGGGGATGCCGCCCGTCGAGCTCTACGCAGACATATACGCGCACGTTTACGCGCGTACGCGAGAGTTCGGCGGGCTCGGCGTGGTTTTGACCCCTAAGGTCAAGGCCGCTGTGAGACTCCAGGCTAGGCGACGCGCTCTGGAGAGGTGGGACGAACACCTCTCCAACCCCCAAGATACATCGGGGAGGCGCGTCGTCGAGGCCATCCGCCCCCATTTGATCAAGTGGGTCACACGGGCGGGTGGCGAGATGTCGTACCGTGCGACACAGGTATTTACGGGCCACGGGTGTTTCGGCTCGTACCTGTGTCGCATCGGTAAAGAGGACAGCGCACGCTGCCACCATTGTACGGGGGGGGGACGAGGACACGGCGCAGCACACGCTGGAGGTGTGCCCAGCGTGGGCAGAAGAGCGCCGTGTTCTCGTCAACGTAATAGGGGATATTGACTTCTCGCTCTCGAGCATCGTAGCGGCTATGCTCGAGAGCGAGGAGTCCTGGAGGGCGGTCTCCTCCTTCTGTGAAGCAGTTATGCTCCAGAAGGAGGCCGAAAGGGAGCGAGAGCGGCTTTCCGGAGAACACCCGGGGGGCCGCAATCGCGCCCGACGGGCCCCCGGGGGTGGGCCGACGGGAGCCGGGGCAGCACAAGCCCCCGGGCATCCCAGAAACCCACCCCAGCAAAGGGGTGGCGCACGCAGGGGGATGGGACGGGGTCGCAACCGTCCCCATCGACCTCCCCCAGCGAATGCGCGGGGCCCGGACAACTCGGGGGGACGTCCGCTATTTCGTCGCGGACGTCTCACCCCGAACTGGGCCCGGTGGTCGGAACCCAGGTGGGGTACCTGGGCCCGACCACGCCCTCCCCGGGAATAACACCGGGATGGCGGCGAGAGGGGCCGTGGTCCCCCTCTCGCCAAGATAGGATGATGTCCCCATCAACAACGGGGACACTGGGGGAGACAGAAACCGCTCCCCCAGCGGGCACGGCCCGTGGGCGGGGGGTCTCTCTGATGTAGTGCATACGCCAGTTTCCAGAGAGGCCCCCTGAAACGCCCGAGATAGGCCACCCGGAGAGGTTTTAGTGGGTAGTCCCCGGCCGTTTGTTTAGGCCGGGGGTAGTCCCACATAACCCCGCCTCGAACCCCATCGAGGCGGGGTATGCGTAAAGTCATTTCCCCTCCGTTACAAAAAAAAAAGGAGAAGACAGTTTTCTCCACGCCATATGGTCATTATGAATACCAGCGGGTGCCCTTTGGTCTCAAGAACGCGCCCGCAACATTTCAACTTGATGGACAACGTGCTCACCGGGTTGCAAGGAAACGAGCTATTCGTTTACCTAGACGATATAGTTGTTTACGCGAGATCCTTAGAAGAACACGATGTAAAAATCAAAGAATTAATGCAAAGATTAAAAGAAGCAAATCTCCAACTACAGCCTGACAAGTGCCAATTCTTAAGACACGAAGTGGCTTACTTAGGGCATATTATAGGGAATGACGGTGTGACGTCCTAGCCGCACGTCTAAATTTATTTAAACAATATATTTATTGTTAGTACACCCATAGGAGGTGAAAGAAGTAAAAAACCAGAGAAAATTATTCGTTCAAGGCAAAGATCTAACTCGTAAACGTAATACTTGTATTTGCGAATCACCCCGTATATAGAAAACGCTCAAGCACGCCAGCGGGTGACGCAGAAATAACTATCCAATATAGACCATAAGAATAATTAATAATTTATATTTGCAATTAAGATTGCACAGCTAGTTAAGCAATTCGAACGCTTCAAAATTATAACATATATATATATATATATATATATATATATATATACTATATATATATACGAATATACGAAAGATCTTTTAATAAACGATAACTTATAATAAACGAAAGTAACTTCTAAAGCATTAAATTCAATAAGGAGATACACGCAAAAAGAATGAAACAGTGAACAATGCAAATGTAACGTTATTAACTAACAAATGCGCGTCCCGTATAAACATAGCAAAATGGGACATTGGTACACGCTTTAATATAATAATTTTAAGTACATATACATTTATATGCACACCATAATATTTAACTTTATATTATTCTATATCTTTTATTCAGTAGCATTAAGAATCTTCATACGCATTTATATACTCTACACTACGCGCACACGAATCCTATATAACGTGGCGTTTTTCATTATTAATAATGCGTTTAATAATAAGAAGCTAGGAGTATAGGAAATAATATTTTATTCACTATAGCATTATAAGAGTTTTATAAGAGCCTTAAACTGTGCATGGTATGCGGACTAGCCGTCGATCGATATTCTTATCCGCCCGCTCGATAAGATTAAGCCGGACAAACAAGTTGGAATGTTGCGAGGCTACGATATAGCTGTCCTTCTCGCACAGAGATCCCTACCAGCGGCGCTTCCACTTGCCATTGCTCCCGCCCATGGATCTCCCACCAGTATCAGGAAGCCTAAGGCAAAACATAGGAAGAATATCCCACCATCTACAAAGAGGCGATCCCACTGCAGCATCTCTCCCACCAACACCTGAAGACCGGAGGAGCTCAGTGCGAGCCCGACGTCCAGCATTACTATTCGCGACGGCAAACTGTTAACACGTTTACTACTTTCGAGCTCCGAATACCTTTGTCAAGCGTCAGTAATCCGGCGTTACGCGTCGTCAAACTTCTGTACAAGTCTTTAAGACTCTTAGATATACTCTGAAACGGAGTTTACCAGCCGCTAGCATAGCGACTGTAATAATAATATAAATTTAACGTTGAGTATAAAATAAAGTGATTCTTTTTATATTGCAACGATTCGTAATTATTTAACGACCGGCTATTCCTACATCCTCGATCGGCCGTCGTCCACTGTAGTCGGCAGACGCAGTAAATTCTTTGGAGCCTTCGGAAGACCATCCGTAGGAGGAAATCCAGTGTGTTTAGAGAATATCATACAGCACATATTTAGATACAAAAATTTGGTGAGTCAAGGTAATACCGATTTAACAGCAACAAGTTATAAGTTTTCTGGTCCCCGGTAGACCCGGTGAATGCAGGGTGACCGAAAAAGAAACAAAACATCTTAAGAAATAATCATTTTATTTGATTTTAAATACTTAAACTCTAGATTAAACACAGACTCACTACTACTATTATTTCAATTGATATAGTCACGTTTTAAGAGATTACTTAGCATTAGTAATTCAAATTAATAATTTTTTTTATTAACTTCGAACACTGAGACGTGACACTGTACGGCAGGCGATTCACTATACTGACAG
The DNA here is from genome assembly GCF_030449975.1 of Polyergus mexicanus. NCBI lineage: Eukaryota > Metazoa > Arthropoda > Insecta > Hymenoptera > Formicidae > Polyergus > Polyergus mexicanus. Next base: position 5,997,607 of record NW_027223327.1, on the reverse strand, counting down.
ACCACAAACCCTTGGTCTGGCTGCTTTCGATAAAGGACCCCAGCTCAAGACTCTGGAAATGGAGGTTAAAGCTTTCCGAATATGATTATGTAATCAATTACCAAGCAGGGAAAATTAATGTGGTAGCAGACGCTCTCTCTCGAAACCCGCCGACTTCTGATGTTTCTCTGCTCCCTTTAACAACTGTGAACGAAAGCTCTAACGAATCCCTTTTTTCATACCAAACGGCTACCCAACAATCTAGACCATCCATTACTTTCTCATCCAATGGAAACACGCTTATAAATCCTCAGCAACAAATAATAATTAGAAATATGACGGAAGATGCCTTATTAACCTCTCCTGCAATAATTAGTAATGAACAACTCCAATTCCCTGATACAATAAATTCAGATAGAGAAGTAAATGATTCAACAGTAGAGTCGGATGAAGACGAGTCCACGATCACGAACGAGAAATTCGGAAGCGAAATAGATGATGCCGAATCTGCATCTCCCCAACCTAAATCATCGGACGATGAAAACCCCTTTAAAATTAACGAAACACGCGACTCTTTACTCCCTAGGAGAGATCATCACTTTATATTCACCACTCTTAACGGAGCTCCTTTCGATAAGGGAGCTAAAAATTATCACAAAGAAAACAAACATCCAAATTACGAGGAACTTACGTTTACTAGAGTACGTATTACTAATCTAAATAACGGAAAACTTCTGATAAACATTCCAATAAAACAAGATGATAGAACCCCTATCGAACAGAATGATATCTTAAATTGCATTCGGTCATTACGCGATGCCATAACCGAATTAAATCTAAAAACCATCAGTATAGCACAAAACGATCTATATGACTCAATTCCCTGGATTTTTATGTACAAGAACCTCAAGAGATTCCTATTAGACTTGCCTATAACTATAACAATTTGCAAATCCTTAATACGAAATCCTGACCTGCATAAAAGACAAAATATTATCTATGAGAAGCATGCGACCAAAATTGGAGGACACAAAGGAATAACAAAAACTTATAATAGAATTAGACAAAATTACTATTGGTCAACTATGAAAAAGGACATATAAGAATATATTAAAAACTGTAGAAACTGTCAGATTAAAAAACTAACTAGGGTAAAAACTAAACAACCAATGCTAATAACAGATACTCCTGGAGCCGCATTTGATAAAATATCCATTGAGATGTAGTAGGACCTTTGCCAACTACTAGTCGAAACAACTCCTATATCCTTACAATCCAAGACCTTCTAATCAAAGACTGTGTCGCTTCTCCTATTCAAAATGCTGACTCTCTCTCTATCGCAGAAGCTTTTATAAAAGACTTTATTTGTGTATATGGAGCTCCTAGAGCCCTGTTAACTGACCAAGCTCCCACCTTTTTCACATCTCTCATGAAGACCATAGCAAGCTACTTTAAGATCAAACAGTATCGCACAAGCGCTTATTATCCGCAGTCTAACGGTTCCATGGAACGCTCGCATCATGTTCTAACTACCCCTATAGAGCTAGCCCCCCCACCTAACAAAAATAAAAAAACAAATAGCGTACAATTATGAGCTATTTATGAGCTTTCATATCCCGCAAATTAAAAATTTTGAGCTCGTTGCACTACAAAGGAATTTAATATTTATGGTGGGGGGGCTGAGTCGATATCGACTCAGCCCCCCCACCACTTAAAAATAAAAATATTCAATCAATCTATGCGGCAGAATTAGGAGCTATTTATGAGGTTTTAAGCTAATATAGTTTTAATTTTTGAGCTCATCCCCTTAACCCATAAAATCACCCTACGTCTTCCCGGCACAAGAGAGAACTATACTCAAAATCAAAGAAATTAATTATTTTCCGACTAAATATTGTTTATCGATTTATGAGCTCGTAAAATACGTGAATTTCGATTATTGAGCTACAATCCTTTTACAATAAAACCACCCCACATCTCCCCGGCACAAGAGATAACTATACTTAAAATGAACGAAATTAATTATTTTCCAATTAAATATTGTTTATCAATTTATGAGCTCGTAAAATACGCGAATTTCGATTATTGAGCTACAACCCCTTTACAATAAAACCACCTCACATTTTTCCGGTACGTGCATTTTGATTATTGTATTGTAACTTTTTTTGCAAGAACTACTATTATATTTCTATATGATAAAATTATACATTATAATTATAAAATAATAAATTTATATATTATGTCTGAATTAATTTTTTGATAGACCAAAGTATGCAACTCAATAATTTTTTCATATCTTTCATATAAATAAAAAAAAAAAAAAAATAGGTCAATTGCGTAAATGTTTAGTTTATATTTTGATGAATCTTAGTATATATTCTTTTTATAAATTCTTTTTTTATGAATTAAATTAATACCGATATGTGAAATATAAAAGATTAATGCAGATAATCTTAATCTTAGATCTCAGATATTTAAATTGTATTATAAGACAACATTATTTTAATTATTTTCTTACATCTATTCAAAAGGACATAAAAGTTAATGAATTAATAACAATTCTTACGATCCAATTTTGTTTAGAAATAAATTTATCTATTATATTATTATTGCATGTGATTTTTATATAAATCGTAATTGTCTTTTTTTTTTGAGAGAATTATTTATTTTAAACACATTTCATTTATTAAAACTGGTTATAGTATAATTTATTTAAAAAACATCTTATTTAAACATTTAACATTTAACATGAACAATTATATAATATTATATAATGCTTCTGTATATAATATTAAATAGTATATAATAATAATTGTAGATTTCCGTTGAAATTTGATGATACAGTAATTTCTGTTTCTTTTAAATCATCGTACTGTATCCAGGAATTATCTCTTCTTTCTGGCAAATAGCAGTAAAGTGTCCTATTGTTTTTGGATCAGAACTACGTGTTCCAGAAGATCTTACAATAGATTAACCACTCCTCTTAAGCGATATGGTTGAGACATAAAACTACATTTTAGAGTAGTTGGTATGTCAGAAAGTCGTATAGTTTTATTAATATTTTTAATATCATATAATTCGCATATTATGAAATGACCTGCGAAATAAGATTATATCATAAATAAAATATAAAACATAATAAAATGCATATAGATGAGATTGTTTAACAGATAAAATAATATTATTCTCTTTCTAATACTTATTATAAACATTTGTTACTGTGTTTTCATTTTAGCGATACATATTCTTACATTATTGCATTACATTTATCTGTTCGGATCTCTCTCTACTAAGTATCATATATATTACAATATAAATAAATATATTTAAAAAATATTCATTATACCTGCTTGAGGTGAAGCAGTTGTATCTACACCAATACAATTTGTTCTGGAACATTTATTTGCGCCGCCCAAAAGAAAATGTTCTTTAACCATTTTACTGAATTGTTCTTCTATGAGAAATGCATGTTGAATTTGCAATGTTGGAAACCACGCAAGTATAAAGAAATATATGTTTTGATCGCGATTTATCGTGATAAATTATTTTCTTAATAATGCTGCCAGTAGCATCAATAGCTATAGACGCGGGTTCCGTAAATGTGTATTGTCTATAAATATCAAGCTGATATTTTAACCAATATATTATATAAAAAGGATCCATTCCTATATTGTGAATAATATTTGTTAATATAGTGCGTTTTGCTATAGACAACGATATAATCGGATTCTTATCAAAAATTTTTGAATCTGAATATTCATATACTGCATCACAGAGAGCTTGTTGTTTGTACAAATGAGGAGGTTCCGGATCGCTCGGTGACATTATTTTTGCAGCTGTTTTAGTTCTATAAATCATAGCACCTTCATTGTATTTATATAATTGTTCACCTATATCTCAAGACATATAGGATTTCGTAAATATCTTTTACTGCAATTGCCTGTTCCTTTTGTTATTGTGCGTTTAATTATAATAGTTTCACTATCTGTAATGTTTTTCGCGATTCCATTTATAGTGCTACCGCAATTACACTTTCCACATATTGTTAAAGTATTATTGAAAATTTTATTTCTTTTAAATTGATATCCACATTGCAATTTACATGCTTCCCATAATTTTGTTATAATTGCATCTTGCCATTTTCCTGCCTGTAATACTTGGTATTGTCTAAAAGGTAACTTGCGTTTTTCCGTTCTTGCATACTGTTTCGTCTCTATAAGATTGTCGAATTCATTTCTATCGAATATAACATCTATTATATTATGCTCTGGTTCTTCGATGAAAGTGAAGTTGTCTTTGATAAATTGGCAATACTAACATCCAAGAATAGTTTTCGAGAGATCTTTATCTATTTCCGAGGTTAATCCGATTGTCTTATCAAGCAAAGTGCATTTGATATTAAAGCGATTATTCACAACCAGGGTATATAAAGCATGCGGTTGTATTAGTCCTATTTCTTTTGACATATTGGGTTGAGTAAAAAGTCATTGCGTATTTTTTGTATGTTTTTCAAAGTCATTTACTTATATAAAGAACAAAGATCAATCAATGATATATTTTCCGTTTTGTTCGATGACCTTTTGCCATCTTTCGGTGAGCTTCATAATTCCCCGTTCGTAGAAGGACTTGTCTTTATTGGCGAAAAACTGAACAAGATGCTGATTTACCGCCTCATCTGAATTTAACGTTATTCCACACAAAGAGTTTTGAAGAGAGCGAAACAAGTGGAAGTCTGACGGCACAAGGTCAGGCGAGTATGCTGGGTGGGGCAACACATCCCACCCAAGCTCCAATAATTTTTGACGGGTCGTCAAAGATGTGTGTGGTCTCGCGTTGTCGTGATGGAACACAACTCCTTTACGATTGACGAGCTCTGGACGTTTCTGGATGATAGATTCGTTCAAACTGTTCAATTTCCGACAGTACACATCCGAATTGATTGTTCGGTTCCTTGGTAGGAGCTCAAAAAACACCACACCCTTCCAATCCCACCACACTGAGAGCATAACCTTCCTCTGATGAAGTTCTGCTTTTGAAGTCGTTTGAGGCGAATCATCACGTCGGGACCAAGACCGTTTGCGTTGCACATTGTTGTAAACAATCCACTTCTCATCACCAGTTATCATTCGTTTAAAAAAAGGATCGTTTTCTTCACGTTTCATGAGCATATCGCAGATGTTTATACGCGCCGTCAAATGAACTTCTTTGAGTTCATGAGTAACCGAAACGTAATCGGAATGTCGGATCTCTACAAAAGCATATTGTTTTCTTAAGTTACTTTTACTTTAAAGATCCGATATTCCGATTACGTTTCGGTTACTTTTGAATTATCGAAGTCGATTTGCGGCGCGTATTAGATCATATGACACAAAACCGCGCCGCGAGCGTAAACCAAAATACGCAGCATCGCTAATATCTTTTGATCTGTCTCTATATAAGAAGAATTACTGTATCATCAAATTTCAACGGAAATTTACAATTATTATTATATACCATTTAATATTATTACAATTATTATTATATACTATTTTATTATATACAGAAGCATTACATAATATTATATAATTGTTCATGTTAAATGTTAAATGTTTAAATAAGATGTTTTTTAAATAAATTATACTATAACTAGTTTTAATAAATGGAATGTGTTTAAAATAAATAATTTTCTAAAAAAAAAGACAATTACGATTTATATAAAAATCAAAATCACATGCAATAATAATATAATAGATAAATTTATTTCTAAACAAAATTGGATAGTAAGAATTGTTATTAATTCATTAACTTTTATATCTTTTTGAATAGATGTAATAAAATTATTAAATGTTGTCTTATAATACAATTTAAATATCTGAGATCTAAGATTAAGATTATCTGCAATAATCTTTTATATTTCACATATCGGTATTAATTTAATTCATAAAAAAAGAATTTATAAAAAGAATATATACTTAGATTCATCAAAATATAAAATAAACATTTGCGCAATTGACCTAATTTTTTTTTATTTATATGAAAGATATAAAAAAATTATTGAGTTGCATACTTTGCTCTATCAAAAAATTAATTCAGACATAATATATAAATTTATTATTTTATAATTATAATGTATTATTTTAACATATAGAAATATAATAGTAGCTCTTGCAAAAAAAGTTACAATACAATAATCAAAATGCACGTACCGGAAAAATGTGGGGTGGTTTTATTGTAAAGGGGTTGTAGCTCAATAATCGAAATTCGCGCATTTTACGAGCTTATAAATCGATAAACAATATTTAGTCGGAAAATAATTAATTTCTTTGATTTTGAGTATAGTTATCTCTTGTGCCGGGGAGATGTGAGGTGGTTTTATTGTAAAAGGGTTGTAGTTCAATAATCGAAATTTGTGTATTTGACTCATAAATCGATAAACAATATTTAATCGGAAAATAATTAATTTCTTTGATTTTGAGTATAGTTCTCTCTAGTTCCGGGAAGACGTAGGGTGATTTTATGGGTTAAGGGGATGAGCTCAAAAATTAAAACTATATTAGCTTAAAAGCTCATAAATAGCTCCTAATTCTGCCGCAAAGATTGATTGAATATTCTTATATTCAAGTGGTGGGGGGCTGAGTCGATATCGACTCAGCCCCCCCACCATAAATATTAAATTCCTTTATAGTGCAACGAGCTCAAAACTTTTAATTTGCGGGATATGAAAGCTCATAAATAGCTCATAAATGTATGCTATTTGTTTTTTTATTTTTGCTAGGTGGGGGGGCTAGCTCGATAGGGGTTAATTTAGTATATTTTGCAAGATTTAATACACTTTCACTTATTCGCGATTATAATAGTCGGGCGCGATACGTACGGTACTTCGGTACTATTACTGAGCGAGCGAGTAGCCAGCGAGTAGTCCCCGTCGGTGCATCTCGCGCTTATTATATATCTTAATTAATTAGGTCGTTGATTGGGGAGGAGTGTGGTGTCCCTGACCGGAGCATGTCTCATGCTCCGCTTGTCAGTCTGTCTCGTCAGCTGCTTACTCAGCTTCCGAGAACTTGACCATGACTTCCTTTTCTTTAGTCACGTATCTTACTTTTATTTTATTAATATTCTTTTATTACTTTACTCTTTCTTAATTATCTTTCCTTGATCTCTTTTCTAATTTTACTGCTTTGTTTTACTCAGCTCTTTCTTACACTTTTCTGTTTTACTTTATTGTTTTATCCTTTAATGTATTAAGAAATTAGTCGGATTACGAAACTCGACTCTAGACACGCGCAAATCAAGATATCAGCTATCGCGATAGCGATGCAAGCGAATATGCGGGAACATTGTAATTAAGTCAAGTCATGAATAAAACAGATATTCATATATTAATTTAAATTCAAAAATGTCAGAATTATTTAAATAAAGTCAATGCAGTTCTCGGGCGAAGCCCGAATTCCTAAATTCCTTCCGGCAAACGGTCCCAACTACCGTGCCTCTCCGGAGGCACAACAGCGCCATCAAACTTTGCGCGTTTGTATACAATATTATTTCCGCTTCTTTCTGTAGTTGCTATTTCGTATCCTTTCAGCCAGCTCTCCTCTTCTCCTCCTGTATCGCCCTTTTAAATATTGGACATTCCGGGCTAAGGGCATCGTGTTCATCACTTATCTTCAAGTTGTATGTTCGAATTTTAAACATACAATTTACACATTTTTTCTTTGTCGCCGTACATTCAATCGCTTTATAATTTCCGCACATTTGTGGCATGTTTCATCGCGCGTACAATTTTTTGCAATATGATAGTATCCCCAGCATTTAAAACATCTTTTAACATTAATGTGATTGAATATAAGACATTTTTTCCATGCTACGTTTAGTTTCTCTTTTTTCAACATCAATTCATTTCGTCATCTACTTCAATTATTATCGAACCTTCTTCTTTTTCTCTTCTTCTAAGCTGATTACTATCATTTCTTATTTCTTTAACTATTTTTTTCACAATTCGCATTTGGACTCCATTATTTATTACATCAATTCTATTCTGCTTCTTGATTGTAGTTATTAAGTCATCATCATTCAACCTCATTTCTTCTTCGCTGACACAGATAATTTTTATTTTGAGCTGCATCTGCGGTGATACCGTTTGAAATTTTCTCCTAGTTTGTCCTGTACTGTGGCTTTCAACTTTTTCATTTCCTCTCCAATTTCACAACCCATGATCACTATTCCCTTGCTTCCTTTTTTTAGCTTCGTTATTCCCATCGCCATGTTTTTGATATCTACATTTTCTTTTATCAATTTTTTTGTAACTTCACTCTTTTGTTGAATCTAGGATTTAATAATTATAACATTTTCTTTCTTTTTCTCTTTAACCGCCTTACTATAGCTTCTTTGTATTCCTCCTGTTGATCCACATATTTCTTCCTGCATCATTCTTCTCAACTCTTCTAGCAGTTCCTGCTTAACATTTTCCAATTCTTCTCGTACTATTTCTTTGACTTTCATTTTAATTTCTTTCTTACATACTGTTTCATCTTTTATTTCTTTTACAATTTTTACCAGCCAATCTATTTTTACGTCAATAGTTGATGATCCACTCGCTCCTGCTATTCTATTTCCACTACTTGGCGTCGTAAACGAACTTATGGATCCTGTTCAGAAAATATCGCGACTTTTGCGCAATCTCATCACCATCATCTTACTCACTCTAGTCCTTCTCTTTAGTGCTCTTTCTCTCTTCCTTTTCTCTCTCATACGCGACCTCAACCCAATCCCGATGCCGGTCTTATCAATCCAATCAGCATCGCACCACGCTATCAGCCAATCATAATCAAGCTCTCAGGAGCTTTTCCGTGCTCCTGCGTCGATATCGACCCTTCCGGTGATCCTCGATCATTCCTCGAGTAACGGTCTTTCATAGCGCACGCTGTCTTTGGAAAAATCGACAAAGCTCTCGGAATTTGGTTTGCTATTCGGATCGGATCTAAAAATCAATCTCACGGTGTTCTCAAGAATCTCAGTGAACGTAAGAACATTATCAACCGGCAATCAATCATCGAATTGAGTGTAAGTGTGAATATTCGCGAGGTGCGGCTCGGAACAACGTACGTGTGCGTGGACTCTAAGAGTTCTTCCCGACACCCCCCGAAATCAGAGACTCCTCTGGTACTTTATCAAACATTTTTGGTCCTTCGAGCCGGATCGGTGGGTGCGGTAACGAACATATCTGTGTGCAGGCTTAGAAATTCGGTTGTGTGCTTTCCACGTGCTAACGGCGAAAGTTCGAGAACGATCCGGGTCGTGCTTTCTCTCTCGCTCTGACTTCCGTCGGGCTCGATTGCTCGTGCGGGTTCAGCGACGCTCGGACGGACTCGGGCGCTCGGCAACGGATCTCCGTGACGCCACCAGGCGCTCTCTCTCGTTCCCGTGGCCACGCGGTGCTTTGACTCGCTCTCTCCTCGGCCATCTTGTGAGTCTCGTGTGCGGGATACGGACCTCTCTTTCTCATCCTCGGAGACGTACGGCTCATCGGACACTCTCTCTTCAGTGAATTTAATCAATTGGAAGTCATCGGACAAAACAAGCATCACTCATCATGTCCAATCTCGAAGCAAGATTCTCTCTGCAGCTGAATCGGTACACCTACATCAAATCGGTGGCTATCGAGTGTAAGGAACCGACATTCCCCACTCTCCAACTGCAAATGCTCAGGGTGAAACTCGACCTCATAGACAACAACTGGCAAAAGTTTGAAGCGACTCACGAGCGAATGGCGGAATCCAAGGCTGAACTCCTGGAACACGATTACTTTCAAAAAAAGATATACGATCAGTGTCTTTTGTATTATGCTGACGCAAAAGCCGCATTGCTCACGCAGATTGACGAAAAGGAACGGACTCATCCTCTCTCTGGCTCGCAGTTAGCCAACCTCTCAATGGGCGGGTAGACATCAGCGCGACGGCATCTTCCAGAGATAACTCTGCCACAGTTCTCGGGTGACTTCTCAGCGTGGAGGCCATTCCACGACTTATTCTCATCGCTGGTCGGCAGGAATGCTGACATCTCCAACGTGGAAAAAATGCATTATCTTCGGACCAGCCTCATGGGCGAGGCAGCTCAACTTATCTCCAACCTCCTAGTGTCAGAGGACTCATTCGCCTTCGCTTGAGACTTGCTTGTTAGTCGCTTTGAAAACAAGCGGCTTCTCATTTCGGCCCAGGTGGACAGATTATTCCGCACTAAGACCATCTCCCAGCGGTCCGCCAAGGAGCTCAACACACTCCTCAACACCACAACGGAAGCGCTCAATGCCTTGGAGTCTCTCGGAGCCCCTGTGCAACACTGGAATCATCTTTTGGTTCACCTCACTGTCAGCGGCTCGATCCAAGCACTCGAGAGGCATGGAAAGTCAAGCTTGGCTCCACTACGGACCCCCCATCGTACAAGGACATTCGTACATTTCTCATCGGCCGTGCTCGAGCCATGGAAAGTATGGAATTCGGAACTTTGAGCGTCTCTTCATCGGACAACCCCGCGTCCCCGGCATTACGACACAGCAGCAAACCATCTACGGCCACCGCTCATGTGGCCATCTCACCCCCCTCAGGGAATTCGGAGATCTCTGGATGTGCACTGTGTTCTGGCCCTCATTACATTGTCTCTTGTCCTCGTTTCAGAGATATGTCTCCTCATCTGTAGCGCAACTGTTTGATCCTTTGGGATTCTTATCTCCGGTAATGATCAGGGCGAAGACTCTCCTCCAGGAACTGTGGCTGGAAAAGGTCGGCTGGGATGACTGTCTCTCGCCGCAACTTCGAGATCGGTGGACGCACTTCCGTTCAGAGCTGTCGGCCCTGACTTCCATCACGATTCCTCGGTGGATGTCTCTCACGCCGTCAGCCACGGTCGAACTTCATGGATTTTCGGATGCTTCGCAACTTGCCATGGCGGCTGCAGCAGTTTACATCAAGGTCACCCATCAGATGACAGAGCCAATCATCTCACTGGTCTGCGCCAAAACCAAGGTCGCACCTCTCAAAAGGCTCACCATTCCCCGGCTGGAACTCACGGCGGCGGTTCTACTCTCTCGTCTCATCAGCTATGTTCAACGAACTCGCGGAGGTACCAATCTACCTGTGGACGGACTCATCAGTATCGCTCACCTGGATCAACAGTCATCCTTCTCGCTGGAAGGACTTCGTTCGGAATCGAGTGGCGGCAATTCAAGAACGCGTACCTCAGGACCAGTGGCGGTTTATTCCCGGCAAGGAGAATCCAGCAGACTGTGCTTCTCGCGGTCTCTCTTCCACGCAACTCTCTCGGCATCATCTTTGGTGGAACGGTCCCTCATGGCTAGCACAGCCTCCTTAACATTGGCCAAGCACGGTATCACAGCTAGATTCGGCGGCGACTCTTGAGGAGCGGCCCGGGCTTCTTCTCACCTCCTCAACAATAAGGCACACCACCTCTGGGAGCTTCTCTATCGTTACTCATCGCTCACACGGCTTCTTCGAATTACGGCTCACTGTCAACGGTGTTGCGCGATCCTCAAAGGCATACCACAGTCTTCTCTGGCCACACCTCTCACACCTGCAGATCTGGAAGTTTCACGACTATATTGGATTCGGTCAGTCCAATCGGCATACTTCTCATCGGAACTGACACTCATATCAAGCGGAGCACACTTGTCAAGGTCTCATCCTCTCGCCAAGTTTACGGCCTTCATCGATCATTCGGGCATCCTCAGAGTCGGAGGCCGACTCAAGCATTCTCAATTGGACTCTGAATGCAAGCACCCAGCCATCTTGCCACGGGATTCATATCTGTCCCGACTCATTATATCTCGCCCATCTAAGGACTCTTCACGGCGGAACTCAGGTAACCTTGACTTATCTTCGCCAGGCTTACTGGATCGTTGGTGGCCGAGCTCCAGTAAGATCTCACATTTTCCGCTGCGTTCAGTGTGCTCGACAACGAGGCGTAAGGGCACAGCAACTCATGGGTCAACTGCCATCTCGCATTACGCCATCTCGTCCCTTTCTCAACACAGGGGTTGATTACGCCGGCCCCCTCACTCTTAAAACTTGGCGAGGACGAGGGGCTAAGTGTCACAAGGGATGGTTATCTTTGTTTGCTTCTCAACTTCGGCGGTTCATCTGGAGGCAGTGACGGACTACTCGACAGACGGATTCATCGCAGCGTATCGGCGGTTAACGGGACGGCGAGGTATCTGCCAAACTCTTTTTAGCGACTGTGGAACCAATTTTCAGGGGGCAGATACATCTCTTAAGCGGCTATTCAATGCGGGATCAAAGGAATTCTCGGAACTCGCTCAGCTACTGACCCATGACGGCACCACTTGGATCTTCAATCCTCCAGCAGCCCTTCACTTCGGCGGTAAATGGGAGGCCGCTGTCAAATCGGTCAAGCATCATCTGCGAAGAACTATAGGCGAGACTGCCCTAACCTATGAAGAACTTACGACTCTTCTAGTTCAAATCGAGGCAGTCCTCAACTCCAGGCCATTGTGTCCACTTTCTGACGACCCAGAAGACCTGGCAGCCCTCACTCCCGGGCACTTCATCATCGGGGCAGCGCCAACTACAATTCCGGAGCCATCTCTCTCCGCAGTGCCCCTCACAAGGTTATCTGGGTGGCAGGTCATTCAGCAGCAATTCCAGCATTTCTGGTCCCGTTGGTCAGCTGAATGTCTTCAACATCAGCTAGCGATATCGAAATCGCATCATCCCTCCACACAAATCAAAGTCGGCTCTCTTGTACTTCTCACGGATGAGAGATTCCCCCCATCAAAATGGCCTCTTGCTCGGGTCACACAGCTTCATCTTGGCTCGGACGGTCTCTGCAGAGTGGTCACCCTCAAGACGGCCACTACAGAACTCAAGCAGCCTATCACCAAGTTGGCAGTGCTTCCGACGACACCAGATCAACCCTCACCCACGGAGCAACCAGCAACGGATTCGGCCTCAACATCACCAATAGCATAATTCTTCAACGCTGTTGTAGAAGGCGGGCGGAATGTTCAGAAAATATCGCGACTTTCGCGCAATCTCATCACCATCATCTTACTCACTCTAGTCCTTCTCTTTAGTGCTCTTTCTCCCTTCCTTTTCTCTCTCATACGCAACCTCAACCCAATCCCGATGCCGGTCTTATCAATCCAATCAGCATCAAACACTCTTCCCGGATACACGTGCGACGCCATGTTGAAGCATACGAATATTACATTCGAATTGCTTACGGATATCGACATGGTTATGTTTATCGAACGCGGAATACGTGGTGGTTTGAGTCAATGTTCCAACAGATACGCACATGCTAATAACAAGTATATGCAATCGTACGATCCATCGAAACCTTCAACGTATCTCACGTATTTTGATGTAAATAATTTGTACGGATGGGCAATGTGTCAACCCTTGCCCTATGCAGATTTTCGATAGGTCGACGACTGGTATCCGATTTTGATACATCATCGATCGCGCTCGATTCGCCTATAGGCTACATCCTTGAAGTCGATCTCGAGTATCCGCAACGTGTTCACGATGCGCACACTGACCTACCGTTTTGTCCGACACGCGACAAACCACCTGGTAAGCAGCAGGATAAGCTGCTCGCAACCTTATATGATAAGAAGCGTTACGTAATACATTACCGCAACCTGCAGCAATGCACGCGACACGGACTTCGAATTACAAAAATACATTGAATATTACAGTTTTCACAATCTCCATGGCTTCTCAGTTATATCGAACTCAATACACAATTCCGAACACTCGCAAAAAATGATTTTGAAAAAAATTTATATAAATTAATGAATAATGCGGTATTTGGCAAAACGATGGAAAATGTGCGCAATCACGTTAATATTAAGCTCGTGACACATTGGGATGGAAGATATGGCGCAGAGGCGATGATCGCAAAACCAAAATTTCATAGTAGAAGCATTTTCAAAGAATCTGATCGCCGTTGAATTGCGCAATCTCGAAGTTAAATTTAATAAACCAATCTACATGGGTATGTGTATACTCGACATATCCAAGACATGTTCGTACGAGTTTCACCACGATTACATAGTACCTATGTATCGAGAGAAATGTAAAGTCATGTACACCGACACCGACAGCCTCATATATCACGTCGAGTGTGAAGATGTATATGAGAATATAAAGCGCAACGTCGACAAATTCGATACCAGCGATTATGCGGTAGACAATGTGTACGGTATACCGCTCGCGAATAATAAGATACCGGGTTTAATGAAGGATGAAAATAATGGCGCCATCATGACCGAATTTGTCGGGCTTAAGGCAAAAATGTACGCATTGCGAGTAGATGGTAAGAAAGACACGAAAAAAGTAAAAGACGTCAAGAGTAACGTCGTCGCGAGAACGATAACATTCGACGATTACACGCAGTGTTTGAACGAAGAGATTGAAATGACGCGTCAGCAGTCTTGTATAAGATCTAAATTACACGAAGTATACACTATTCGTGAGACAAAAATTGCTCTAAGTCCGTACGATGACAAGCGGTATATCGTATCCGAAACCACCGACACGCTACCGTAGGGACATTATAAAATACCGTTGTAAATAAAAAGCATGTATATTTATTGTAAATAAAAAATTATGTATATTTATTGTAAATTAAAATTATATGTATATTTATTGTAAATTATATGTATATTTTACAATGTATACAATTTTGTTTATATTTGTAAAATATTATTATGTATTATTGTTAACATATTTATAATATATTATTTTTATGTATCCAAGAGTTGTGTGTAGTATCAAATCCCAGCCATTTCACATAAACCTTGCCACCCTTTTTGCGTATCACCTTTTCCACGAGATGTATGTCGGGATTAGCAATGCGTTGTAACTCGTATTCGTAAAATCCGCCGGCGACGGGATTTCCGCACGAATCTTTGAGTACATAGGTCACGGGATTAGTTTTCTGCACTTTAACGATCTTAAACACTTCGGTCGACCAATTTGGCGTGTAACCTTTGTCAAAGATGGTCTTGAATTTACTTACGCGTACCGGATCGCCTACTTTGAATCTTGCCGATACCGCAATCTTTACGTTGCTGTATACCGTATTTAAAAGTTTATCGGCGATCGCGGGAATAACATCGATAGGTCTCATACCGATAGTGCGATGTTTTCGCGCATTGTACTCTCCAACGAGCCGGGACAACGCGTCGATCCACTTGTAATTTCCATTAAGCGTAAACATTTTCCACATATTGTTCTTTAACGTTCGGTTGAATCGTTCCACGACCGAGGCTTTCATGATAGAGTACGTCGAATAATGATTAATGCTGTGTTTGTTCACGAGTTTCTGTACATTTGTGTTGTAAAATTCTTTTCCTGTCGGTTTGAAAATTTTTCGGACATCTTCCATCGTCTCGAATTATCTTTGCGATCGTATCCGATATCTCGTTTCCACTCTTACTCTTGAGCGGTACAGCCCACGCATACTTGCTCAACATATCGATAACTGTAAGTATGTAGTTGTAGCCTTTGTTAAATCGTGCATATGGACGCTTCTCGACCACATCCGCCTGCCACATATCGTCGTATCCGCGTACTATGACACGTCTACGAGGGAAATTTTTTCTCGATGGAGCATACAATTCTTCCACGAGGAGCTGTTTTTCAGAGGTCTTTTGCGACATATTTGATCGAGGCATAATTTGCAATAATGAGATAATTCCTCCACGTATATTCTTTATATATCTTTCTTCTCCTGCGCTGAATTAGATGTAGTCTGCGCGTGAGTTGCATACCGAAGCATTTTCTGCATCTCATCCATCATTATTTGCAGCGTTTATACATTCGTCTCGAGCGTGATTATTTTTTTCTCAAGTTCTTCCTGTCTGTCCTCCAAAAGCTTGACACGTATTTCCATGTACAGTTTGTTTGTGACATCAGTATCATCTTCCGGTTGCGCTACGCGTCGTATCTTGCGCGACCTTGCGTCAAAGCCGGAGGCTGTCTGACACAGAGCGTTATCGCGCACGTAATTTCTTAGTAATCCATTCCATTGATAGTATGAGTTGTTCGGTGTTCCCAACGATAATCCAAATTTATTAATCGACATTTCGATACAAACAATAATGACAGACTCGTTTCGCCAACGCATAGATTAATTTATAATAAGGCCAGCTTCGTAAAGTTCCTCGATAATTGATAATATTTCATTGTCGTGGGCATTGTTGCCGGCTTGACGCGAAGCTTTCAGCAATCGCAAGCGATCTACCAACTCGTTGGGATCATTCCAATGCACGTAATCGATCTTATTATCGTTTAACGTCATAGTTCGAGGTATGTTCATACCTCTTCCAGCTTTGTTTCAGGCGCTATTATATTTTTAATAGAGATTAATGGCGCTATTATATTTTTATACTTGTATCCCTAGTTATTTAACACTGGATTACGCATATCATTGCCACGTCTATGCGCATTTGTTGCCAGTAATATATTTTTGTATTTAATTTTATCATCGTCATTGTATACGTCACCGTCGGGTATTTTCTTGAAAATCAACTCGTAGAGACCTGGTGTTCCCATGTATCTTATTCCACCGATAATTATATTGTCATCTTTATCTACATCAAAAATTTTATCACCAAGCATCATTCCTTCGTTGGAAAATTTAACACCGTAAACATAATCCATACTGATATTTTTATCTTGACTCAAAATAGCTCCCACATATTTTTGCCCTAGTGGACCCAGATGTGTGCGCAATGTATTTTGACCCTCGGACGTTTGTAACAGATGTTGAACCGACGTAGCAAGCGTTTCAGGCGTGGTTTCGAAAATTTCTTCCACATACGGAGACGATCTTTCGTACAATATTTGATTCGATTGTACATCTTTTATCGGAGTAGAAGTAACCACATTCGATAATTGTTCATTCGCTTACATTTTGATTGATTTGGAGTAGAAGTTATTAGCGAATCGTTCAATGATATATTTGACCTTGTTCGCTTTGTTCCAGACTCTTTTTTCAGATGCTTGTCTTCGACCATACTCGATGGTTCGATTTTTGCTTCATTAGATTCCACATTGATTGTATTTTCGACAAGTTGTTTTAGAGGTTCGAAAATTGCTTTAAAGTTCCTCTCCAATGCGACCTCTTCCTCCATTTGACCGGTTTTTAAAGAACGATATTTTTTGCGGATTGATTCGCTCGTTTTTACAATCTCTCTCGCAATCTTCTCACGGTCGTCACTGTCAATCGTCGTCGTCATGTTGCGCTCGGACGAAAATTTGTAAACGTTGCTTGATCGATATATCGATAGCGACTAACCACTTTACGGTATTGCAAAATCGTTAAATCCTCTTCGATATCATCCATTAGTCTGTAAACTGTCTTTATCAATCACTACAAATCCATTCTTGTGTTGCCAACATTTCTGACAGAATGCGCGAAAATCGCTGTAAGACATGTCAGTATTTACATGATCGTTGTATACATGTTTCAAGTTTGTACCATCCTGTTTAAATAAAATCAGTAAATTTGCATTGTCCCGTATAAGATGCTTGGGAATCTTGGCATACGTTTGACAAAGATAGAAACAGTCGACGCTCGAGTGTCGACCCATTGCAAAGTACTCTCTTATCGTATCTTGCTTATCGCACGCCACGTCGTCAAAGATAAAAATGGAATTCGGAAGCGCTTCGCTCGGTAGAATAACGTCACTATTATTAGAGAATGTAAAATAACCAATTTCATCGATCGATAATAGCAAATTTTCCAAGTATCGATATTTCGGTTGTTAAAGTGATTTCGAGTATACGTACACATTCTCGAAATGTACACCGTGTAAACTTTCTATCAAATTTATCAACACGTTAGTCTTACCGTAATTCGAAGGACCGCAAATGATACCGCGTATAGTAGTCGGCAGCATGTTTCCATGCTTGCGTATTTCTTTCTCGGACATTACTCGTGTTTTATCGTCAAAATTTATTACTTTGATTATCGTCGCTTCTCGCGCGAACCGCATATTTGCTCTCGCGAATCTCAAATCAGATTTTGGAAAATGAGTCATCGGGGCTCTATTTATAGAGGCGCACCGAATCGAAACCGCTCACAAGGGGACCCCGCAACATGATATAAATGGATTTAGATGGGACTCAGATATGTTGTAGAGATATTTGCCCTAAGTACCAGGCTAACGGAAATTTACGCACTACGGCTTGGTTTCCGAGAAAATGTACGGTAGAGTTTCACGCGCGGTATGTATACCAGTAACTGTGCTACGTTGTCGAGCAAGCGAGCGTGGCGCAGTAGGCAAGGTTCACGGCTGGCACGCTGCTGGCCCGTGTTCAAGTCCCGTCGGCGCGCGACATTTTTTTTCAATTTTTTTATTTTTTTTCTCGTTTACGTATCTAATCTAACTTAATATCAATAACAAACATTGCATTACAAAGTTGCGGGAAAAAAATCGCCGCGTTCCCCCTCCCCCCTCTCCGCGGACCCTGCGCCTACCGTTTCGCCGCGTTCCCCCCGCGTGACGTCATACCCCCGCGCCGGTTTTTCCTCGCCCCTCACCCCCCCTCAGAGGACTACGGCTTAGAACTCTCCTAATAACACTACTCATATAATTGAAATAAATTATTTTTTGGTGAATAGTCTTGATACTTATTGGACAGACCCTGTATTATACATATTTAATGTACAAAGATGCTGTCACCAGTTCTGACAAAGAAAATTGGATTCAAGCAATAAATAAAGAAAAGAAATCACTGAAAAAAATAATATTTGAGAAATAATTGACATTACGATATTGAAACAAGAAAACCATTACATAGTAAATAGATTTTCAGGATAAAATAAGATAGAAGATATAAGACAAGTAGTAAAGAGATATGAACAACGCGTAATAGATCAACAAGATATTTTGAGTCCGATGATAGAAACAACAACAATAAGAAGCTTGTTTGCTATAGCAACATTGAATAAATATCAAATAGTGATAATTGATGTAAAAATGTTTTTGTATATGATGAATTACAAGATGAAGTATATTTGTATCCTCCAGAAGGATATAATTGTAAAAATAAAATATTCAAATTAGCAAGAGCATTATATGATCTTAAGCAAGCACTAATAAGATGGAATCTATGATTTACAAATTTCTTAAAAGAAAAAGGATCTCACCAATTAAAAAGTGAACAATGCTTATCTAAAAAAAAAATTGAAAATTAATTTTAGGAATTTATGTTAATGACGGAATTATGATCGGCAGTAATCTTGAAGAAATAAATCAAATAATCAATAAATTAAAACAAGAGTTTAAGATGATTACAATACAAAAATCTATGTCCTATGTTGGATTTGACATAACAAGAAAAGAAGACAAAATAGAAATATTACAAATTGAGTATATTAAGAAAATACAAAAACCAAATCCTTTACTCTATAAAGAACTTAACAAGAAGATCTGAATCCGAAGGAAATGCAGAGAAGCGAAAGAATAAGGATGTCTGAGAAGTGTAGGGAAATCGAAGTACTTCAAGAAAAACACGATGCGTTCAATATGCACAAAAAAGTAAAGGAAATGACAAATCAAGCTCGAAAATATTAAATTTTAATCCTACGGGATACAAACAATGAAATAATTCTGGGAATGGAAGCAAAACTTCAAAGATTGAAGGAATACGTAGAGCTTTTTGATGACAATAGGCCGAGACAAAAACAAACGAAACTGGTCCATAAATCACTAGAGGCGAGATTATCCACGCAATAAAAGCTGAGAAGAACGGAAAAGTTACTGGCGCAGACAACATATATGCTGTAGGTCATTAAATTAATAGCCGACCAAGAAGGAAGGGGATTAGATTTCCTAACCTCACTCTTCAATGCAATCTATAAATCAGGAAATATCCCTTCTGATTGGTTGAAATCGACATTTACCACTTTGCCGAAAAAGACTCACGCCTCGCGCTGTAATGACTATCGCATGATCAGCCTCATATGTCTCACGTTCTCAAAATATTCCTTAGAATAATTCACACTCGAATCTTCAAGAAATGCGAATGTCAACTGGATGAAACCGAATTCGGGTTCCGAAATGGCCTCGGCACTCGGGAAGTGCTGTTCTCCCTGAATATATTAATGCGGGGACATAAACATCAAGGTATTCGCGTGCTTCATCGATTATAGAAAAGTCTTCGATTGCATTAAACACCATAAGATAATAAAAATCCTCAGAGCGACTGGGATCGATAGAGAAGAAATAATCTCAAATCTATACTGGCAACAAACTGCAGAAGTTAGACTACAGAAAACAACATCGACTCTTATCGAGAGAAGAGTGCAGTAGGGATGTGTCTTATTACCACCACTGTTCAATATATATTCAGAGGCTATCTTCATGAAAGCTTTAGAAGAAGTCACTGGTGGAATTAAAATTAATGGCAAGGCAATAAATAACATCAGATATACTGATGATAACGTTGTGCTGGCAGAGAACATATAAGACTTGCAAGACATGATGGACCGCATAGTTCAGCGCAGCGAGGGTTTTGGCCTCTTCATGAATACTGCGAAAACCAAAGTCTTAGTTTTCTCAAAATCGCCTATGCATGCTCATTTGATTATTAAAGGAACTACTGTAGAACAAGTCTCCTCTTTCAAATATCTTGGAACCATTGTGACCGGTCAGTATGACTCTAAGAAAGAGATCAGATCAAGAATGGAGCAGGCTAGAAAAACGTTTATAAGAATGAGGAAATTCTTCACGAGATCAGATCTAAGTTTGGGACTCAGGATCCGTATGATCAGGTTCTACATCTTCTCCATTCTGCTATACGGTTGCGAAAGCTGGACTCTCGACCCAGCTACGGAAAAGAAAATAGATGCCTTTGAAATGTATCTGTACCGTCGCATGTTGCGCATATCATGGATGCAAAAAATAACCAACGAGAAAGTCCTCAGCCGTATGCGGAAACAGAGAGAACTCATGCTTACCCAGAGAGAGAAAGACGCGATACATAAGACACCTGATGCAAGGAGAAAAATACGAACTCCTGCGACTGATCACCGAAGGCAAGAGTCAGGGGAAGAGATTTATCGGCAGACGTCAAAACTCCTGGCTAAAAGACATTAGAAAATGGTTTGGCTGCACTTCAGTAGACATCTTTCGCATGGCCGTATCTAAGATTATGTTAGCTGTGGGTATATAGAGGCGTGTTCGCCTTCGGAAGATGGCGTGAGGGATAGGTCAAGCGTACCGAGGTGAAGTCAATCACGAGACTTCTTTTTTAAGTGTCAACAATAAGAATATATTTACAGTATATTTACAGTTCTTAAGTTACTAAGTTTGGGTGGCCCTGAAAAGGGCCGTTTACGGGCTAACGCTGAGGGCGTTCCCGCCAAGTGATACGTGGCTCAGTTCGGGTTATTTGGAGGGAACCGATGTATGAGAGCGCGGGCACCAGAACGTGTCGAAGCGCTGGTGGAATCCCGGGTGGCGTGTAGCTGCGTTCCTCGCAAGCTGCCTCCGTCTGCGTGGCCGTGTCACGTGTGCTGGCTTCCCAATCGCTGTCCGATTGTGTGGAGTTGTCAGCCTGCGTCAGGGGCTGGTACTGCGTACCCCTGTGCACTCGTGTGCCCGGCTGCGATTGAGTTCCGCAATCTCGATGTAGGATCGGCGAGGCTGCAAGCGGTGATAAGAGCAGTGGCGGCAGGCCCCACGGCGTTGAGGGTGACGTGTAGCGTCGTACCCGGACGTCCCACTGGCTTAGGAAGAAACGTGGAGGTCGGGTGTATTGCACCGGCGCCAGCTCTATCCGATGTAGTCTCCACTCTCGGTAGTCCGTGCACACTCGGTCGCCTGTAGATTCTAGAGTCCTTTCGTCCTCACAGGGTGGCTGCCGTCTAGTCCCGGGTGAAGTGGGAGGCAGCTGCGGTCGAGGAAGGCTCAGGTCCTGCGGTAATACAGGAGGCAGCGTAGGCTGTCGCTATACCAAAAGAATCCGTAAGCTCGGACTGACTATCGGGCAGGAGGTCCTTTCCGCAGTCAGAGCGAGCCGCGAATCAAAATCTTCTCGCCGTACGCCGTCTTATAAACCCCACTCACTGGATTTCACTTGCTGGCGCCGACTCCCGCTCGTGGCCGCCTCACGGCAAGTCTTCGTGGCTCGCGCGGTGCTCGCGCGCGGGTTTCACGTGCTCCGCGCGTGAGAATTCGTTCGCGCGTCTACCGGGTAGTTCGCGCGTTATTGTGGTGGTTTCTCGAACCGCCACATTAGCCATTTGGATCGCCAATCTTCGAAAGGAGACGGCGTCATAAAAAGAAGAAGAAAATACTTAAACAAAACGATATGGAAAACTCAAAATACCAGTGAAGATACCCATTCAGTAAACAAAACAAACAAAAACTATACAGAAAAATAAAAAATATCAGATACAGAGAAATAATTGCAAGTCTATTATACTGTTACAACCCTATATTACATTTCTGTGCCACGATATTATGTCGCTCGATGTCGAAAAATGAAGATGATCTTCGGGACGAGCGATGTGTTTGTAGTTAAACAACGTCAGACATCTTGAAAATAAGAGCCGCTATCTTAGTCTTGTGATGGATGTCATTCCGTTCGGATATATTCGTTATTACGATTACCGATTATCTATTCTATGTTCTATGTTTATTGAGTTCTATGTTTATTGAGTTCTGCTATGTTTATTGAGTGTTTTTTATTTACATTGTGGTATGCGAGTGCCGATTGTGTCGTGCGCGCTTCGAGATAAATATCGACCCGCGGATATAACAATATCTATCCACAAAAACAAGACCCAATATTATATATGGTAACTTCTGTAGTAGATATATGTACCTTCACAAAAAAGAATTAGAGAAACACATACTAAAATATTTAAATGGAAATAAAGAACACGGCATTGAATATAAAAACAACAATAAAAATAATCTACTAGAAGCATATTGTGACGCAGATTATGCAGGAGATCCAAGAACAAGGAAAAGCACAACAGGATATGTGATCCTATATGCTTGTAACGATGCATCCTCCATCGTTACCTGGCAGTTGACCAGCCGGAAGTCTGGCGCCCGGCAAACACCGGGCAGATGCAGAGGCGCTTAATGCCCTTTTTAATACTTGAACACGAAATATCGGAGATATCGAACAGTCGTTATAAGGCTGCCGTTACGGTCCGAAAACCGCCGAGCGCTTCCGGAAAGCACCGAGCGCTCAACCAACGAAACGTCGCGTTGTTTTCCCGCCGAAAGGTAGCGGCGCGTTAACCGCTAATTACCGTATTTGAAAACAATGCGTCCCCCACCAGAAAGAAACGACGCGGTTACCGTTAGATTCTCGGTATAAAAAAACCACCGAAATCCATCTGGACACCAGACTGCTACCTACAGCCTCTCGAGCAGTATACTTGAAATACACCGATATACAGGGTGTCCTAAACCACCCATACACCCCTTTTTTCAAAAATTAAGCATTTTAGAGAAAAACATTTTGAACAAAAATTGTATGGTTTTGAGGGGAACATAAGATGATGTCATTGGTTTGACCTTAGATGGCATCGTTAAGGTCAAATCACACCTTTAATTTCTTAAATGGAACTCCCTATTTTTTATTGCATATTCTTATAGCTTATGTCGAGAGCTTTCCGAAACACTATAATAAAGTATTTTTTCATTGAGTATTTTTTTGAGTTATTTTATATTTTAATCTGACACATTTTGAAATAAAAAATAAAATATTTCATAAAATATTTAGTTTTCGATCATTTTACCGTAATACTTTTATGTACAGAATAATGAGACAAATCAATTAGTGCAAAAAAAAAATAATTGTTTAAAAAAATACATTGTAAATAATTTTCTTAAAAACAATTATTTTTTATACTAACTGATTTGTCTCATTATTCTGTACATAAAAGTATTACGGTAAGATTATCAAAAACTGAATATTTTACGAAATATTTTGTTTTTTATATCAAAATATGTCAGATTAAAATATAAAATAACTCAAAAAGTACTTAATGAAAAAATACTTCATTATAGTGTTTTGGAAAGCTCTTAAGAGATAAGCTACAAGAATATGTAATAAAAAAAGGGGGTTCCATTTAAGAAATAAAAGGTGTCCTTGACTTGACCTTAACGATGCCATCTAAGGTCAAACCAATGACACCATCTTATGTTCCCCTCAAAACCATACAATTTTTGTTCCAAACGTTTTTCTCTAAAATGCTTAGTTTTTGAAAGAAAAGGGTGTACGGGTGGTCTAGGACACTCTGTATATCCGATCCTTTACTTCTCAGAACACGTGGGATTGACGAGTTCGCAGCCTCCGCCGAGCATTCTCGGTTTCCTCACCGTCTGCGAATCCTTGCCAACTTCCGACAGACTCAACGAGAGCGGAGTGTTTGCCGCTGGTCTAACATTCGACCGCTCCAATCAGACGGACTGTGGGTGTGCGAGTACCCCATCGAACTTTCTCGAGTCCGACCGGCTATCCTAAAGTCCGCGTGCGGAATAGAGACGGATAGTTCTCCACCCGATCGGGAATACTCGATTTCCGACCACCTTCCTGAACATCTGGAAATACGCGACTAAACGCATCTAACATCGATGCATTATTCAAACGCGGCTTCGCCGTACATCTAGATTAATTGCCGCGCCAAAATATCTGTCGCACCGTATACCGCATTTTATATTCCGAGCCATCAAAATAAACATGGTCTTACCGTATCCGCGCCGATCAGTCGACGCCCTGTTTTCGCACGTCTCGCGCGTCATCACAACAAACACAGGCTTGCCGTACGCGACATGTACAATACGATCTATATACATCTATACACAGCGCACTGAATAACTATCGCGTTCTAATTATAACGCGCCGAATAATCGCCACGCAATTATTACAACTCGCGCCTTGTCAACCACCGCGCGCCCGCTTCGCGGGATACAAACTCTCGTTAATATCTCTGTACATTGACCATTGCCGAAGAAGGCAAATAAATAGACCAAATTACATCCCGCGTCTATCGTTATGTCTCACCCTTTCACGAGCCCTGACCCCGACCGAGCATATCCGTCGCGAAAGCGGCCTGTTACATACTGGAGGCGCAATCAGTTGGTGCTCAAGAAAACAATCACTTATAGCATTATCCGTTCAGAAGCTGAGTACATTGCCGCAGCGGAATGCTGTAAGGAATTACTGTACCTGAAGACTCTGCTTGAAGAATTGTTAAATGATGAAATAAAAATAGAAATATAGACAATCAAAGTGCAATTGCATTGATTAAAAACGGAGTACTAATTAAACGATTTAAACATATAGATACTAAATTTAGATTTGTACACAAATTAATTAGAGATAATATAATAAGTGAACAGTTAGCTGACATTTTTACTAAACCATTAGATTCTGTTAAATTTGTAAAATTTAAAAAAACAGATATTATGTAGCTAGCACAAAATGAAGGGAAAGTGTTGAAATTAGAAATCGGATTAGAATAATTTTGTGCAAGTTTTACGAACATATATAAATATAATAAACACAATTAGAAGATTTTTAGAACATATAGAAATAAAAAAGAAGAAACGTTTTATCGTTCGTCGTTTGCTCGCCCCTTTTTCTTCTGCGATCGTCGACCTATGCGTTTCATCTCCGATATTGTTACATAAAGCTAAGCTAATTACTATATTTATATATTCATACAAGCGTTTATATTTAGTAACAAATAACATTACACAAAATAAAACACTCATATACATATATTTCTTGTTAGAAAACACAGTAGGATAGTAAGGCCGGTTTTGGCTCAGTTTTGTGTGAGTGTGAGAGAGAGGGTATCGTTGGGGAGTAAGAGAGAGAGATAGTTTCGGAGCAGTTTGTGGGCGCCCGAGGGATGGAGAGCGGGCTGGGCGGGTGCATGGGGGGGTAAGTAGGGCGAGAGGGAAAGCGCGGTCGGGGGGAAGCGGTGGGTACGAGTCGCCGAGAGCGCTCGAGAGGTTCGGGGGTGGCGGTTCCTCCCGATTCGCGACCTTGACGCGACTCGCGCTTCTAGCGCGCGATCCGCCGTCGCGATTCTTTAGGGGGGCGCGCCGCTTCTAGCGCGCGATCCGCCGTCGCGATTCTTTAGGGGGGCGCTTCTAGCGCGCGATCCGCGAGCGGGCGACGGGCGCCCGGCGTCGAGGGGGCGGGGGATCGTCGGTGGGCGGTCGAGCGGACGGAGGGGCGTCCCTCGTCGCTCTCCTCCTCTCGAGGCGCGCGTTAGCGCGAGCGCGCTCGTCGCTTTAGCGAGATGGCGAATCTTCGAAAGGTCGTGAAATAAAGAGATATCGTCGTTCTAGCGAAAGAGGAGAGGTGTTTTTATTGTTTTTTTTTACAAATTTTTTAATATATTAATAATACGACGATACGAGTACGCGAGCGAGCGTATCACGATTCTCCGAAGAGCAGAGCCTGCAGTTCGCAATCGATTATATCGTTGCGGTCGAAGTTATCGCTCTCGCGTATCATCGCGGGAATAAGCGCCTTATCGCGAGCGCCTGCCGCGATGTCGAGGAAACGAATTAGCTTGTTGTCCACGCGCGCGGTTAAACCGCTTAAAGATGCAACGATGCGGTTGACGCAAAGTTCCAGATTTAATATATTTACGACGGTGTTCTTCGATACGGCTAGGCGAATTTTAGGCGTTTCGAGACGAAGTATTCGGAGATTGTTGAGTTTGCCGAATCGTAGCGTCAATTGTCCGATGTGTATTGGCGTCGGGCGCGCCTCGTCGCGCTCGTCGGAGCGAAAGTGCGACAGGAGCGTGGGTCGTAGATCGAGCAGTTCCTTCCACGTATCCGGCGTTAGCGAGATCTCTTTGCCGTGACAATCTCCGAGGACGATTTCTACGAAAGAGGGTCGGCTGACGTTAACGCTAATTTCCAGATGTTTATATGCGGTTTTGGTCAATGGATAGCGTCTTCCTAAGATTCTGAGCGGTCGCGCGATCGAGACGTCCGCGTCGTGTCTTGGCGTTCGATCGCGATCTCGTCTAAAAAATAGATATGAGCGATGAGAGAAACGGTGTTAGCGAATTATTAGTTCGAATAAATGTTCGATAGTCTTACCCATTGTCCATTTTAGCTTTTTTAGCGTATTCCGCGCTATCTTCGCGGTCTCGTTCGGTTAGTCTCGATCGATCGTCGAATGAGTGTTGCTGTTGCGGTTGCCCCCCCATTGTCGCGTACATTGTCGCTCGTTTTTTCTCGTTTGTTCTTTTTCGCGCGTTAGCTTCGGTGTTCTCCGTCAATAATGAAGCGCTTAATGGATGGACGGTCTTTATATACTCGCGTAGATATCGCTTCTTCCCCTTTCGCGCGTTTTCTCTTATATATTCTATTTTTAAAAAATAACGGTAGGGTCGCTCTAGTCGTTCTCATCGTCGATTCTCTCTTTCTCGATCGTGTCGCTGAGACGATAGACGCGACTAAGTAGATCGCGCAATTGCCTTAGCAGTCCATCCGTAGGACACTCGATGCCGAGCGCATGTAAATCGAAAGGACCCGCCGAGGTTACGGTATTTGTAAATTCATTGAAGGCGTAGAACTGACATTTGGCGAAGAAATATAGATTGCCATCGATGTATCGGAAGGCCGACGTTATCGCGGACGGAATTCCGGGAAATATATCTTTTAATGGAGCGTGTCTAATGACTATCATGTGACACTCGTCGATTTCCGCGACTTTATCATCGTCGTATATAGCGTAAGTTCGTCCCGTGTGCGTATTTATCGCCGCGTTGATTTTAACGTTTCGGGGAAGTCCGATATCGTGGAGATATCTCGGCCAGCCCGATTTTAGTTTAAGACTGGGATATTCCGCGAGGTAGATCGAATCGTTCGCGAATAGCGCGAGATCGCCCGAGGGTCTTCGATACGCGGCGGATAGACGCGTAAAATTCGCCGGTAGAAACGTCGCGTAATCCGTGAGCGTCATGGGTCTACCGTAACGCTTTTCGGTCATGTCGACCGACCATATGTTGCGGCGATTAGCTATATATAATCGATGATTCATTATTAGCGCGGCGTCCACGCGTCGTAATGCGCAGAGATCCGCGCGCGCTGGGTCGGTCGGCGCGACGCTCGTCGTCGCGGGCGCCGCGGTGGTCGCGGGAGTAGCCGTTGGATAGTTTCCGTCGTCGTGAGATCCGTACAGATTCTGTATAGCGAGAATGTCTTCTATGCTCAGCTTAACTGGAAATTGATTCTCGATATCGGGTATATACGGGAACATTATAGAGTCATTGCGCATACTATGCTGTAGACCCAATGCGTGGCCGATCTCGTGCGTTAGCGTTTGTAGCAGATGATGCGTGTCGGGAGGATTTTTGTTTAGATACACGTGCCATGGTTCGGAATCGTCGACGTGTATCTCCGATGTGAAGTCGGTTGTTCCAGAGGGAAAAAACGCGTGAGCTAGGGCTCCTCCCGGACCGTCGAAGGCTGCCGGGCAAATACCGACGTTTCGACGATTCGCGTAAGTGTGCGCGCCCGTTCGATACGATATTAATATATCGGGGTGTAACGGGGGGCGTGCGAAAGTTAGCGATGAGTTCGCCGCCCATAACGCGAATGCAGTTTCGGCCGTTCGCGAGATTTCTTCGCTACCCATCTGAAAATTCCATGCGAGACGCGTCTTCGGCCATTTTCGCGCGATCGGGCTATACGCGCGATCGGGAAAATCTGCGAGACCGCATCTCGGTTTACGCATAAGGTGAAGCGTAACGGCGTTTAACGCGCCGTTTCCCGATAATTGATAATATTCTTGAAACAGCGATAGTGTGCGACGCAGAGATGTCGCGTTATCGGACGACAGTGATTCTCCATCCTCTTTTAGAAAACCGTATACGCGCAGAAAACGAAGCGCCTCGATTCTTTCCGAGTCGAAGGGCGCGGCGACCGTCGTAGCGACGAGCATCGTCGCTAGAGTGAGAACCGTCCTCGTGTTAGTCATCGCGCGAAACGGGGAAAACGCGGTAAACTGTTGAGAGAGGCCGAGCGCGATTGATTCGCGCGTTCCGCGAGACGCCTATTTTTATCGGTGACGAATAATGTGGGTGGGTGGGGAGAGGGAGAGGGAAACGCGTTTCTTTCGACGTCGAACGTTTGGAATGCGCGTTATCTAGCGGACGCGCTCGAGTTCCTCTTTTGTTTTTTCTATTTTATTATTCGTTTGTCCTCTAAGAAGGACATTCGATGAGCGATTAAAGATATCCCTTCCAACGATGCGCGTTATCTAACGGATGTTTTCTGTTATTTTTATTATTCGTTTGTCTTCTAAAAAGGACACTCGATGAGCGATTAGAGATATCTCCTTCCGGTAATGATAAATTAGAGATATCTCCTTCCGGTAACGATAAATTAGAGATACCTTTAGATATCCCTAGATACTTTTTTCCGGCGATGATGATCTCATTGTTCGCAGGGTATTCGGAATGCGCATTATCTAACGGATGTTTTTTGTTATTCCTATTTTTATTATTCGTTTGTCCTCTAAAAAGGACACTCGATGAGCATGTAGAGATATCTCCTTTCCGGCAACGAAACGGTCGCGGAAGGAAGATGCGGCGCGATCGATAAATTGTACCGCAACATCCCGCGCGTCGATCTTTATAAAACGCGAGATCGTTTCGAGAAGCGTTAAAGTATTCTCGCTCGCGAGATAACGAAGCGCGAAACGACGGAACGTGAAGTGACGAGAATTAAAATCGGTCGTGAACTGTTCGATATGGAACGAATTGAACAGATCATTAACGCGGCCGATTATATTAATGTAAACGGGGACTTAATCGCGATAAAATCCTATGTTCTGGGAGACCTCGCTACGGATTTGCGTGTGGAAGCGCAAGGTGTTATTGAAAATAGTCCGGATTCGTTTAGACTCGCTTTTCAGTTAAACGAAGACGTAGATATCGCACGTTTAATGTAAATATCTAATTGAAATTATAATAAATTATAATAAATTATAATAAATTTTATTAATTTTTACTTTTATTAATTTTTACTTTTATTAATTTTTACTTTTGTATTTTAGACAAGAAATAGAGAGCTGTGTAAAAACAGCGCGAGAATCGCTCTATGATTTAATAAATAGAACGAGAACTATGCTCGCACAAGCGCAAAGCGTTCATAGCGCATTGCGCGACGCTCGTCGACGCGGCGAGCGCGATTTCGCCGTTCCTGAAGTTAGGCGAGTCGTCGCATCACAGATCGATGAGGAGCCCTTCGCCGTTCCCGAAGTTAGGCGAGTCGTCGCATCACAGATCGATGAGGAGCCCGAATCGCGACCGATCGGCGAACTCGAATTACGATCAATGGAGGACGAGGCCGAACCGGCGACGGTCAACGAGGGTAAATCGCGGGCGAATGTACAATTAGCGAACTATGTGCCCGAATCGCAACCGTTCGACACGGAGTAATTTTACGCGTTAATAAAGCGCATTTGTAAGATATAATTTTTATGAATAAATGTTATATATTAAGCGAAACGTTGATTCTTTACGCTTTTCTTTTCTTCTTCCGTATCCTCTCGTTCTCGCGCTTCTCGTAATAACCATCTGTGTCCGTATTAAGTATATTTAAATAGTATATTTAAATAGTATATTTAAATAGTATATTTAAATAGTATATTTAAATAGTATATTTAAATAGATTTAAAATTTCTATAATTAAGTTTATTATGCGATCGCGATAAAATAATATCTATGGACAGTTATAAATTTATAATTAAGTTTGTTACGCGACCGCGATAAAGGATGCGACCGCGATAAAGAAAAAACGCGGTTTTTTCGTGTAACGTATATTTTGCAACAATATATAACATATTCATGATTAAACTTATAGATTATATAATTGACTCAATACACATTATAATTATATTTAAAATTTAAAATATATAATTAATTTGATACATTATAACTTAAATTTATATAACTTAAATTTATATAACTTAAATTTATATAACTTTAAATTTATATAACTTAAATTTATATAACTTAAATTTATATAACTTAAATTTATATAATATAAAATCAATCGCTCATATTGCGCAAACGATCGCGTCGCTCAAACCACCAATCGTGCAATTTACACGCGTTTTCTAACGCGCAATTTTTCGCGTGATATCCGCAATGAAAGGCCCGCGAAGCGTTCAGAGTCTCCAGACGTTCGATGTCTTCGTAATCGGCGTCGATAGTCTCGACAGAAACGGCTATATCGCGATCGTCGGCGACGTTTCCTAAGATCTCGATTAACCACTTCTTCTTCTCGTGACCTTTGACATAGATCTGCACTGTCGAATCAGGGTTAGATCCTCGACATATGGCATCTCGAACGAGTTTTTTCATCGACCCATAATTTGTGTGTCCATCGTTCCACTTTAGCTGATGATGATTCGATATCAACCAACACGCTCGCGATTTTTCCGCTCTCGTGAGCAAATTCCACGACATCGGCGAGCGAAAGATGTGATGCCTCAATTCTACACCATTTCTTAACACGGCTACTTCTTTCACGACGAATTTTTCGTTAACTACGAAACCTTGAAGATCGACAAAAATCGGTGTGTCCATCGTCGTTGTTAGCGATACTCGAAGTGTTTCTTTCTAGATTTTTCTAAGCGTTTTATTCTGTCTCCATATTTTTTCGAGTATCGTTGCGCTTACACGATTCTGCGCACGACGTTAGTGAGCGGATTGTATTCTACCACTCGATCGTGAATAATAAGACAGTAAGCTGTGGTATTAGAGGGGATGTTTTCCTTGCAGTCGAACTCTATGCGAACGTCCACAGTGGCGCTTTTAATTGACTCGTTCTGTCGAGAACAGTCGATGACTACGAGTGGGCCGTGAATTAAAAATTTATCTAGATTTAAGAGTGTTTCGTCGTTTTCGCATCCGTAGTACGTTTTTCGAAATTTCGAATACATATCGTATAATACGGCGATTTTATGTTTATCGAAATCTAAATTCATGTCATCGTAAGGATAAAAATCGGAATTAAGATACAGTTTGACATTAGTTAGTTTACAATCGTCGAATAAAGAAGGCTCCTCAGACAGAACGTTCTTCTTTCCAGATTGTAGCGCGAAGATAACATATCGCGGTTTCTCGAGTTGTGTTGCTGCTTTAACGGCCCACGAGTGTTTGGTCGTGCTCTGTAGAAGCGGAAACTCGTAAAGATCCCATGAGCGAAAAGCGACGCTCAAATATCGTCCACTATCTAACGTGCGCAATAATCTTAATTTATTAACATCATTCAATACTATATGAGGCATTCGCCATTGTATTTTTAACAAAACGATTTTAGGTTCTTGTGTTTCGCGCGATATAACGCAATTGTTATCGTTGCGCGCTCGTATTAAAATAAGCTCGTGTCGCGCGTTGATCACAACGCGCTTGTAATCTTCGCAAAAACCTAATAGCACGTTAAGAGGTACGCAAAAATTAAAATCACCGATTGACGAATGAGTTGTTGCTAATAAGTCCCATCCAGCGTTTTTTAATATTTTACTTCTTTCGACTGTCAGCGACGCGTAATTTTTAATCGTACTCGTTATTCCAACGTTTCTGTTTCGATCGATCTCTACGCCATCGAGCTCGTAGCGAATTTCCTCGAACATAAACGCCGCGCAATTGTTTACTAATCTCGTTACCGATGCGATTTCCTCTTGCGCGCTCGATGCTTCTTTCGACTCGAGTCTGCCCTCAATGTAGATAAAACTGTCGCAAGGTAACGTATACAAATCTTGCTGTTGTATAGGAATTCGTATCTCATCGCTATTTCCGAACGTAGTATTGGCGTAAGGGTTGTACGTGTGAGTTTCGATCTTGACGATGCGATCGTCGAAGATTGGCTCCCCACTGATACTTAGAATGTCGCACATTCCGCTTTTTACGAAGAAGCGGTTCTCGGCACGACAAAACCCAAAGAGCGCAGAAAAGTCTCGTTGGCGGCGGTTAGTCTTCCTCCCTTTTTTCTTCTCTTTTCTGCGTTTAGAGATGACGCGACAGTGATAATAGGTGCGTTTCTCGTGTTCGATCCGTTCACTACGAGCATCGCGCGCTTCTCTATCGTTTTCGTCGCACGTGTAGACGAATCGTAATTTCTTCGCCGCGAAAATCGATCAATTTTCCGTTTTGGTCCACAACACGCACGTTTATATCGGTAATGGTCCGTGCGATGATCGGAAGGTAAATGATCTGCGTTGGAATTTCCGACACTTTATATCCGGGTGGAACGTTAGGCGCGAATTCGTGTATAGTATGCGCGGATTTGTCGTTATGATACGCTCCTGTTGTAACGTTGCACTCTATTCGAATAAGGTTAATGGCCATAATATTTATTGGTTTATCGGATGCATACCATTTATTCGGTTGTAATACACGAGATGAGAAACCCAGGAGCGAACCGATATTATCAGGTTTTGTGAAATTTACTTGATATGCGCATTTAATTTCGCTTCTCATAGTGTTATCGTTACCGCGAAGCGTTATAGAATTTTCACTTTTATCGCCATTCTCATTGTCTTCGAAATAATCGTCATCAACATCGTATATGTAATCGTCATCGTTCGTTTCCGGTTTTTCATTTTCGCGTTCTCGTTCCTCCTCTCTCGCTCGTCGTTTATGACGAATCGCCGCTCTTAGATACGCGTTTATAGCGCTTAATTCGTAAGATCCTATTGGAATCACGATAATCTCGTCATTATTATCGAAGTAAAATTTATTATTCGTAGAATTTATATTCGGTATCGTATTATAAGTTTCAAAATTGGTTAAACCTAATTCGTAATCGTCGTCGTTTAAATCGAGAGGCGGAAAATAACTCGCCGCGAGAATACTGCTTCGTCCGGAAAGAGTGAGAGTTAGCGACATGATCGGCGAGAGCGATCGAACTGCGTTCGATTAACGAATAACGGTTGATATTATAGTCGACGATTCCTCCAATCAACTTCTCGGAGAAATCGAAGACTCAATTTTCCGCAAATATTCTGATCGCGCGTCTGCTCGGAGCGACGATTGTATCGAATGTTCGCGTCGCGCCCGAGATAATGCGCGAGTTCGCGCGGAGGACGAAGATCACCGAAACCGTCGTAGTAAATTGCGTCGTCCCCTTTTTTCGCGTACGCTACCCAATGAGTACCCGGTCCGGATGCGTCATCTAAATTCACAATGCCGCTTTCATCGCGGCGCGCTTGCGACGGAAGCGCGTTGCGCATAAACACACCTCTAAAGTGAGGTACGCGCGAGAGTATCGCCGCGCGATTTAATTGTTCGTTTGTCGTTGCTCCGACGGATGGGAGGATCTCTAGTGTCTGTTTACGCGAAGTTTTTTTTTAGCTCTTCTTCTCGTTGAGGATACGCCACTTCCATGTTTGTACGGCGCGAGATATAAACCGCGACCTTCCATCGCGCGATCATGGCGCTGCAACTCTTCCAGTTGTCGTCGCGCTGCTTTGCGATCGTTCACCGCTTTCGCGATTCCCGCCGCTCCCCCGGCCAAAGAACCGAGAGCTCCCAATAACGGTAGCAGGGGTAAAAAGCCGCCGCGTTTCGCTATCGGAAGCGTTCTTTTTCTCGTAGCGATTATTCTTCTTTTGTTCTTTTTTCTCTTGATTTTCGTTGTACCCATTCCAAGTTTTGTCTTCGATTTCATAGCCATCCATACAGCCGCCGCGGCGGCTCTCTCGCCGAGAGTCGAATCTTTAGCCGCGACACGTTCGCGCGCTCTTTTGGCGAGCGCGTGGTCAGCGACGTGTCGATCAGCGAGCTCGCCGCTTCGCGAGTACGCGATATCGTGCTCGCGGCAGGCCGCGTCCAGAGGATTGACACCTCGATCGCCTCGCGCGAGTCGTTTCGCAAGACGAGTACCCGGCCCGCAAAATTGATATCCAGGTATATGTAGTTCGAAAGGGAGTGCGTTTATCGTTCTATTCAACAAGCCAGCGCCGTGATTCACACCGTACTGCTGTTTCGCGAATTGCATTCGCCGCAATCTTTAACAAGCGGCGCCGGACCGTCAATGTGTGTTCGTTGCCAAGGGCGATTATAATGCTCTAGACATCGACGGTAGCGCCGCACCTCCGGATCCACTTTTATATATTCAGGCAGTTTCTCCCACAATCGTTCTACGTAGCGACCGAAATGCTTTAGTAAAATTATTTTCGGAATATACCGCAATTGATCGGTAGTGAAATCGAGAATATCGTCGCCATCTATTAGTAAGATAAACATCTCGATTCACCGCGCGCAATTTGCTACTGCGCGATTGATGGCGATCTATTCGTATATAAATAAAAAGGTTTCGCCCTGCCTCACGCGAGTGTACCGCGCACGCGCGCAGCAAGAGGAATGCGTTTCGTGCGGCAACCGATCGCGATAAAGGTGACGAACCTCGACAATAAAACGCGACCGTCGAAAAAAACGCGTAGACACGGTCGTCTATTACCGAGCGCTATTCGCTGCGTCATTTGCGGGCCTTCTAGTTGCGGCAAAACAAACGCATTAATAAGTTTATTGGAGGGTCCGCATGGCGTACGCTTCGAGAACGTTTATGTTTACTCAAAGTCATTACAGCAGCCTAAATATCAATATTTAGAAAATTTATTAACACCGATGGAAGATATAGGTTATTTCACATTTTCTAATAATTTTGACGTTATTTCACCCAGCGAAGCTCTCCCGAATTCGATATTCGTGTTCGACGATGTAGCGTGCGACAAACAAAATACTATCAGAGAATATTTCGCTATGGGTCGACACTCGAACGTCGATTGCTTCTATCTGTGCCAAACGTATGCTAAAATACCGAAGCATTTAATTCGAGATAACGCTAATCTGTTAATTCTTTTTAAACAAGATGGTACTAATTTACGTCACGCATACAACGATCACGTGAACACGGATATGTCGTATGAGAATTTTCACGCGCTATGTCGTGCGTGTTGGCGATATAAATATGGTTTCTTAGTGATCGACAAAGATAGCGCGCTCCGCGCTGGTAGATACAGACGAGGATTTAACGACTTCATTGTACCGTAGAGCGATCAGTTGTCGCGAATACGTCGAACGCGTCGATCGCTCTCTCGTGAGTTAGAAGAAGTTGCAATGGCTTCGACAGATATCGGTAAACGCGAAAAGACAGCAAAAGAGATAGCTAAAACGCGTGCATCGATTCGTAAAAAACACAGAGCATTGAAGACCGGAAAAATGGAAAACGAGATCGCGATAGAGAGTCGTTTCAAACCGATCGTCGAACCGCTGCGGCGCATCGCTGATCGCGCCGAGCGAGACGAGATAGAGCGAAACGAAATTAAGCGCGAAATGATAAAACAAGACGCAACCGACATTTCACCCTCGACGAGCGTCGAGGAAAAATGGAAAGACGAAGCACTAACTCCCGTTTGGAAAAAACCTAAAGCGAAACGAATACGCGCTCGACGACGATTGAACGCCGTTTCTACTCCATTAAACGAGTCTTCCGTCGAAAGAGATCCATTCGCGCGAAACGAAACCGAAGAATATGAAACGTTCGAATCCGAGAGTCTTGAATCGCCCTCGATGCTCGAAATACCCGTTAAACAAATTTCGCGAATTTCTCAAGATCGCGAAATATCGCACGGTCGACTAGGACCGTTAGGGCGAAAATATATGGGGACTCTTCTCGGCGGAGAAGCGCCGAACGAGATTGATCACGTTTACGGAGTTTACATCGGCGAGAAAAGTGCGATGCTCGGCGATAAGCGATTTGACGTAGACGCGAATGATTCCATATTTATAGATGAGATTAAATATGTCGGTACTCCCGGTTTGTATGAATTAATTTTTATGAAAATTCCTAATAGTCTCATATATACAGAAAAAGATAAATTAACAGAAGTATATTGTTAACAACGAACGCTCATAGACGTGATCATGACGCTAAAAAATCTGTCTTAGGAAATAAAGGATATAAATACAAATTTATTATCGCTCCGCTTATTCACAACAGCGGCGCGAAAAAAACAGGCGCGGGTCGCGTATCGTCGACTATGCGTGTCACGAACAATAAAATCGATTACGTCCATTGGGACGATCCAAACGAATTAGTGGATCGTCTGCGATTGTTAGACGCTTCGCGTCGAGCCGGCAACAACGCTCACGAAAACGAGATTCTATCGATAATCGAGGAGCTTCGCGAAACAGGAGCGATCGTATAAATTGAACTGTCGCGTGGATGACCGTCACAGTCGTACGCGGAATTCGCGATGTCCGTGAGCAAATTTGGCTCGTCTTTAAAAAATCGAGGCTACGACACGAGAACCGGAAGACTACGTCCGGCTATCGAGTCTCTGCGAAATTACGTGCGCGATAACGCGCTGTGTCTAAGCTCTTCCATCGAGTACGACGCGAGAGAGCGTAAGATAAAACGCTTAGCTCAACCTGAGGAAGACGCCGATGCGACAAGCAAAAGCTACGTCGAGGGAATCACATCGCAATTGAGAAAAGACGCGAACGAGGCGGGGCAAGGCGTCATTCTACTGTTTACGAGACTCGCTCAGCTCGATAGCGCTTTAGGTAAACGAATAGACGTCGCGAAGAGTTTCGTTTCCGATATAAAAACGCGCGATGACGTTCTAAGTAAACGAATAGACGTTGTGGAAAATTCCATTTCGAGAATAGAAACGAGCGCTAACGCTCTAGATAAACGAATCGATGTTTTAGATAAACGAATCAAAGGTTTAAGCGATCAAATCGAAATCGCGAAAAAAACTATATCGCTTAACGCGACGGAGTCCTCAACGAGAAACGCGAGTGATTATAAAGTAATGTTAAATCAAGGTAAAGCAATACGGGAACTAAGTCAAAAATCGCGTATCGCGGCGAATTCCGCGGTGAAATCCGAGACGAAGATACGAGAATTGGAAAATTCAACGTCACGATTGAAGAGAGACGCAGACGAGCTATCAAGAAAAGTGAGAGAACTAGCAAAGATTAGCGGGAGCGGCGAAAGAGAGATTAGCGGGAGCGGCGATCCGCTCGAAAGAGAGATTAGCGGGAGCGGCGATCCGCTCGAAAGAGAGATTAGCGGGAGCGGCGAACCGCTTGAAAAAGAGATTCAATTCAACGTTATTCTCGAGAGAAAGAAAAAAGAATTATGAGCGTTAAAAAACGAAGACTAGTCGAGGAATTGCACGCGCCCGCGAGAAGAAACTTCTCGCGTCGTCGCGTTGCGGTGCGCGGGTACGACGACCTATGGCAAGCGGATGTGGTCGAGATGCGTCCTTACGCGAGACTCAACAAAGGCCACAACTACATACTCACCGTTATCGACATATTAAGCAAATACGCATGGGCTGTACCGCTTAAGAGCAAAAGCGCGAACGAGGTTACTCGAACGTTATCTAAAATAATACGAGACTCTAAGAGGTGTCCGAAAAATCTACAGACCGATAAAGGAAAAGAATTTTACAATGCCGATATGCGAAATTTTGCGAAGAAGCACGAAGTAAATCATTATTCGACATATTCGGTGATGAAAGCGTCGATAGTCGAACGATTCAATCGTACGCTCAAAAATTCTATGTGGAAGTACTTCACGCTAAACGAAACGTACAAGTGGATCGACGAGTTACCACGACTCGTCGAGGAATATAACACGCGAAAACATCGCACTATAAATATGAGACCTGTCGACGTAACTCCAAAAATTGCTGATAAACTTTTAAATACTGTATACAGCAATATAAAAATCGCGGCTCCGGCGAAATTCAAAGTAGCCGATCCGGTACGCATCAGTAAATTTAAGACGATTTTCGAGAAAGGCTTCACACCCAACTGGACTACAGAGATTTTTCGAATAACTAAGATACAACGGACTAATCCCGTAACGTATCTATTAAAGGATTCGCGCGGCGAGCCGATCGCTGGAGGATTCTACGAGCACGAATTGTTGCGCGTTGGCGATCCCGACGTGTATCTCGTAGAAAAGGTGCTGCGTCGAAAGGGTGACAAGATTTACGTGAAATGGTTAGGAATGGACGAATCGCACAATTCTTGGATAAATAAAACAGCTGTATTATGATAAAAATGTATTTTTATTAAATAAAACTACATATTATACATATTATACATATTATACAAAATTGTAGACATGTTAAAACTAAAATAATCGTATAATTATAAAACAAAAAAATCTTAGAAAAAATTGTAGACATGTTAAAACTAAAATAATCGTATAATTATAAAACAAAGAAAATCTTAGAAAAAATTGTAGACATGTTAAAACTAAAATAATCGTATAATTATAAAACAAAGAAAAAAATAATAACACAATACAATTAAAATTAAGACTTGTGAAAATCGATTAACCGTTTAAATCAGTGTATGCCACGATCTGCACATTTCGGCCGATTTCCGAGAATCAACGCCTATCGCGCCCCCCTTGCGTCTTGAGATCCTCAACTAGCCAATCGTAACCAAGCGCGCGGTGCTCTGCCTCAGGTACGGTGCATCTGTACCGCGAAGCGGTTCCGTACCCCCTTACTGCCAAATATCAATGTTTTAAACGCGATCTCTTTAGAATTTTTTTAAATAATTAATTCAAGAATAAAGTTTCAATACTCGATTATTAATTACATTTACGATATAATAATTCTAAAATATTATTAAATTATATTGGATAGATTAAATTTCTTAAATGTCGCGCGCGGAAATTCTTTCCGATATATATAAATTAATAAATAATTGTAAATTTAAAGTTTTATAAAAGACGCTTTTATTAAAAGCACGAAATATTGTACTTATGAACGATATTATTTAAGTTATAGACTGTTGGATATCCCCAGTATATGATGTCATTATATAAATTAGAATAACGTAATATTTTTAGAATTATTATATCGTAAATGTAATTAATAATCGAGTATTGAAACTTTGTTCTTCAATTAATTATTTAAAAAAATTTTAAAAAGATCGCGTTTAAAACATTGATATTTGGCAGTAAAGGGGTACGGAACCGCTTCGCGGTACAGATGCACCGTGCCTGAGGCAGAGCGTCGCGCGCTTGGTTACGGTTGCTAGTCGAGGATCTCAAGACGCAAGGGGAGGGGATAGGCGTTGATTCTCGGAAATCGGCCGAAATGTGCAGATCGTGGCATGCACTGGTTTAAATAATCGATTAGAGTGATTACCATTATTAATCTTTAAATCGTATAATTATAAAACAATCGTAATTTTGTACGAGTTCTCTCTTGCGCTCCATATAAATTCTTTCTCGCGCCGCTACGCGGCCGCCACATCCTGCGTTCTCTCTTTTGCACTTTATGCGGACTCTTTTTTATATTTTATATACATTCTTCATCGCATTGTTAAGCGAACGTCGTATCTCGCGGTAGCTTTATTCTCGCGGTAGCTTTATTCTCGCGTTGCTCTATATATAATACTTTCAAGAATATAATAAAGAGTCATGGAAATCATCGATCTGTCCAATTCGCGGCTAATCTCGACTCGATTTATGGCAAATTCTCGCATTCTGTCTCGTTTGCATGTAGCATGATATATGTTCGATGCTAATGAGGTAGAACGCGAATTTGCCAAATCGAGTCGAGATTTGCCAAGACTTGGACAGAATGGTGGTTTCCACGACTTTTACATCGCAAAAACACAAAAAGTTCGTTTTTTGGCGTTATATACGAATTTTTTCGCGTTCTATACGAGTTCTCTCTCGCACCGCTACGCGGCCGCCGTATCCTGCGTTCTCTCTTTCAAACTTTATACGTACTCTTTCTCGCGCTTTGTATACATTCTTTATTACGTCACTATGATAACACTAAAACTCGCATTAACATCTTTTTCACATTATTCTATATAAAACACTTCCGAGAGCATAATAGAAAGATCGTGAAAATGTACGATCAGTCTTATTTATAATAGATTTTATACAATATCTATTATATATAAGACTGATCGAACATTTCCACGATTTTTTATTAAAATCTATTATAAATAAGACCGATTCATTTTTATTATTTTATTAAAATCTATTATAATAAATTATATTCAAATTATATTATTCGCGCAAATTTGTTCTTCGAAACGATTTGTAGAACGTCCACCGATGTTTTAAATCTCGAAATTTCAAATCAAAAAATACAAACCTGTGATGTAATATATTTTGATATGAAATTAGAAATACATCTCTTCACGATAATTCATAAAATATTAATCAACGGTTCACGAATATTTCGAGTCTTGAAATTTCAAATTAAAGAACATAAGCCTTTAATATAAAACTTGTATTGTATACTTTGATATGAAATTTAGAAACGCGTCTCTTCGATATATTTTTTTTCTTTTGAGTTAAAAATATGTATTTTTCAGTTAGAAGTTCTTCTCGAACTATTATTTTCGACGCAACCGTGAATTATATCGAAAATACAATGGTAATATATTATTTATAAAATATGTTTATACTAACAATAAACTACTAACTAAAGTTTAAATGTTTTAAGAAACGTATTTTTTCGCTCCCTACAACGGTATTTTATAATGTCCCCACGGTAACGTATCCGTAGTTCCCGATATCGTGTATCGTTTGTCATCGTGCGGCCTGAGCGCGATCTTCAATTCCGATACTGTATACATCTCATGTAACTCGGATCTTATACAAAACTGCTCGCGCTTCATCTCGATCCCCTGTCGAAGACAGCGCGCGTAATCGTCAAAGGTTATCGTTCTCGCGACAACGCCGCTCTTAACACCCTTGATTCTTTTTGTATCGCTTTTACCGGCGACTCGCAGCGCGTACATTTTCGCTCTGAGTCCAATAAATTCGGTCATAATCGCGCCAGCGTTCTCATCCTTCATCGCACCGGGTATTTTTTTATTAGCGAGAGGCATTCCATACGCATTACCCATTGCGTAATCGCTCGTATCGAATTTGTCGATATCGCGCTTCATATTCTCGTATATGTCCTCGCACTCGACGCGATAAATGAGACTATCCGTATCGGTGTACATTATTTTACACTTATCTCGATACAATGGTAGCATGTACTCGTAGTGAAATTCGTATAAACGAATCTTAGATATGTCGAGAATACACATACCTACATAAATCGGTTTATTGAACTTAACCTCGAGTTTACGCAATTCTACAGCTACGAGATCCTCCGCGAAAACGCTTCTACTGTGAAAATTCGGCTTCGCGATCATCGCCTCCGCGCCGTATCGCCCGTCCCATCGAGTCACGAGTCGAACATTCGAATGATTGCGTACGTTCTCCATAGTTTTGCCAAACACGGCATTATTCATTAATTTGTATAGATTTTTCTCAAACTCGTTTTTCGCGTTAATTCGTAATCGTGTATTCAGTTCGATGTATTCGCGCAGCCATGAAGATTGCGCGAATCGCAATATTCTGTGTATTTTCGTAATGCGTAATCCGTGTCTAACGCATTGCTGCAAATTGCGATAATATATTACGTAACGGTTCTTATCGTACAGTGTGGCGAGAAGCTTCTCGTCTCGTTTTCCGGGCGGCTTATCGCGCGTCGGGCAGAATGGCAAGTCAGCGTGAGAATCGTGAAGGTTGGACGGATATGCAAGGTCGACCTCTAGAATATAACCGATAGGCGAGTCCGATGTCACGGACATTAAGTCAACGCTCGTAACGTTATCGACCCATCGAAAATTTTCGTAAGGCAACGATTGACACATCGCCCATCCATACAAATTATTTATATCGAAGTACATGAGATACGACGATGGTTCCGAAGGATCGTATGACTGTAAATATTTGTTATTAGCGCGCGCGTATCTGTTGGAACATTGACTTAGCCCGCCGCGTATTCCGCGTTCCACGAACATCACCATATCAATGTCGGTTAATAATTCGAATCGCACATCCGTATACTTTAACATAGCGTCCCATGTGTATCCCGGTAACGTGTAATAATACGCGGGATCTAAATTATAACTTCTCATACACGCGTCACGAAAATTTTCGAAAACATCGGCCAATAGAAGAACGTCGGTCTTTAAATACAAATCGCTATAACCGCCTAACGTTTCGACGCAAAATCGCTCCCAGACTCTTATCGCGCGCGCGTAATCGCTTTCAGATATCGCGTCACCGGTTAGCAAACTGTAAAAAGCCTCGCGCGGCGGTAGACGAGTCTCTAACAATTTATCTACATCGTCGACATACTCGTACGAAAATACACCCTTTTGCGCGAGAAGCTCGAAATCGGCGTCGCTAAGATCGGAAAATTCCGAACGCGCGATCCTCAACTCGCTTTTGTCTAAATACGACGCCAATTTCTCGAGACTCGCGCTTAAAAATTTGAAAGAATCTACGAAACGCAATTTCAAGCGTTTTCCGAACCATCTCTCGTCCCACGCATCTTCGACGTTCTTCGTGAAAGAGATATACGTTTCTTTCGTTATCGGCAATATTTCCACGCTACCGGGAAAAGCGTTAGCTACATCTTTAATGATAAAATGCGCGTCGTAACCCGATAAATTGTGAAAAAATACAGGAATTACGTAAGTATCCTTATAATTTAAATTACAATTCGAATGCGCCGGACCTCTGTACCGTCCAGTCAGATGACAGTGATCGCGCACGCGAGCGTCTCCCAATTCGAACGGTTTCTCGCATATGCTGCAGCGCGTCGCGTTTACGAATCTCTCCCATTCATCCGATGTAAGATTCGTCATAGGAGCATCGATATCGAGAATAGTCTTCGCGCGAAGCGCTAGATCGTGCAGTTCTTTAATGAACCACAATACGCAATTTTCACCGCGATAAGCTCTGTAAGTAGAGCTAACGCCATCCAGCGCGCATCGCGCGTAATATCCGGCGCTATAGACTTCGTGATGCTGAACGATAGATGTATTCGACATTCTCCTCTCCTCTTTCTTCTTCAGTACGCATTCGAGATCAGCGTACACCACGAATGGAAGTCGCTCCTTTCTACTATAGTTGCGAAACTCTAACCATTTGTCGTCTTTGGTAGGAAGGACTATAGCGCACTCGTTCATCCTTCCGCAGTCCACGCTGTGAGCCGATAACTTATCGCTCGTTCGAAAATAGTGCATGCATCTGCGACATAACGCACATTTTAAATCTCGCGCATTATCAACATCGCGCGACAATTTTTTTAATTAGTACTCACCGATCGCATATATGCGATTTATGTCGTCTACCGCTCAGTTGCGAGCCGACGAGTCGCGACAGATTCTTGATCCACGCGAAATGCGTCGCGTCATCTCGTCGCGTCATATCGTTAAAATACAACAGATTAACGTGTCTGTCCTTTTTATCGTCAGTGAGACGCAAAGGAACAACGCGACAACCGCCTTTTCCCTCCTTTTTATTTCGAACGGTATACACATTAATAGATATGTCGTTAATACGTTCGAATCTAGTAATTTTGTTCAAACTCATAGGAAATTTAACGCCCTTCAGATTCAGCACTGTCGTGTAATGCGGGTACGAAGATTCCCGACCCGCGTTTTTTTCAGCTGGATACAGAGCGGCGACCACCGCCCATGCGAAACACGCATTGTCATTAGATTGCACGTTTATCACCGCTTTCTTCAACACGATCTCTCGCGGCAATTTGACGTGACATCCCGCGTGCATAGGATTGTATCTGTTCACGTTCACAGTTAAATTGAATATTCGCGATAACGCCCATCCGC
Organism: Polyergus mexicanus; assembly: GCF_030449975.1. Classification (NCBI taxonomy): domain Eukaryota; kingdom Metazoa; phylum Arthropoda; class Insecta; order Hymenoptera; family Formicidae; genus Polyergus; species Polyergus mexicanus. The sequence goes on along the minus strand of NW_027223327.1, from coordinate 5,952,886 downwards.
TATCGCGCTCCTGAAATTCTTCCAACGAGGCTAGAGTAGCGTCGATCACTCGCTTCTCGTACCACTCTCGTAAGTCGGAAAGAGGTAGAAGCGGATAATTCTTCGTGACAATAGTCTTAACATCGATCTTGTCGCCCGAAACGAACTCGCCAATAAACACGGTATTGACCTTAACACCGTTATATTTATTCATAACATCGCGTATTCGATCGAGCACGGTATCTCTAGCGTCCTCGAGAAATCGTCGAGGTTCGATATAATCGAAATTAATAATCGCGCCGGTTAAAACGCGTCTAGAGAAAGCCGTCTCGATCTCGGACCACGAGAATCCCTCGCGTTCCTCTACACCGCCTCCCACGCGTTCGAAACGTCGACGCAGATCGTCTCTCGCGCCCGTTAATCGAACGATTCGAGCGATAAGAGAATTGATCGCTCCGGTCGATCTCCCTCGGCGCTCTCCTCGACATCTCTCCCGCAGAGACTCGAGACATTCGTCGCACCGTTGCGCCCACGCGCGATACGCGTTCCCCGTCGCGACGTCCCGCGCGCTATCGAGAAGATCGCGCGCCTCCATCTCGTCACTCGTCGTCTAACGAACGCCAAGATTTTTTACAAATAAACCACGTCTCCTCCTCGTCGTAATTCTCGATGTAGAACAAAGCTTTCGTCTCGCAGCCAGCGCACCAATTATTCGACACGTCGAAAACCTCGTCGACGAGATCGCAAGCGGGCACCATCTCGCTATACACCGTTTTCGTCACGTGCGTCGATACGCTTTTCGCGAAACTCGAGCTACGCGCGCAATACGCGCAATATCTCTCGTTCTCCTCGAAATACTCTCCGTTCTCGAATCGGCAACCGAACTTAAAGAAACAATGCACGACGTGATTCACCTCCCACGAAAATTTCGGAATTCCGTATCGCTGTTTCCAATTGCGATAGAGCAAATAGCCATCGGCTCCGACATTCGCGAAAGGTTCGTCGAATCGCGTCTCGCTCGCCCCTCGCATGAACTCTTCCGCGAAGCCGATCTCTTCTATACAGTACAAACGATCCTCTATATAACGTTCGCGTAGTTCTTTCTTCAAACAATTCGGTATCTCCAAATTCCATATATCCTCGATACTTCCGATTCGAACATTCACCGCTCTTCCGGCTAATCTCGTTAAAGCGCTCGGCGCGCGCTTCATCGCGCCGCGAAATATTCTCGAACGTACTAATACCTCGAGACCATCGCGGCGTCCTTTTATAACGGGGAAAATAGCGAGGACGCGCCCCCGATTAACCGAACCGGATACTCGCTCTCGTCACCGGACGCGCGACGTCGCCGGAAAATGGAAAAAAACTCGCCCCCGAAACGCGACGAGCGCGCTCGCGCTAACGCGCGCCTCGAGAGGAGGAGAGCGACGAGGGACGCCCCTCCGTCCGCTCGACCGCCCACCGACGATCCCCCGCCCCCTCGACGCCGGGCGCCCGCCGCCCGCTCGCGGATCGCGCGCTAGAAGCGCCCCCCTAAAGAATCGCGACGGCGGATCGCGCGCTAGAAGCGGCGCGCCCCCCTAAAGAATCGCGACGGCGGATCGCGCGCTAGAAGCGCGAGTCGCGTCAAGGTCACGAATCGGGAGGAACCGCCACCCCCGAACGCCATCTCTCGAGCGCTCTCGGCGACTCGTACCCACCGCTTCCCCCCGACCGCGCTTCCCCTCTCACCCTACTTACCCCCCATGCACCCGCCCAGCCCGCTCTCCATCCCTCGGGCGCCCACAAACTGCTCCGAAACTATCTCTCTCTCTTACTCCCCAACGATACCCTCTCTCTCACACTCACACAAAACTGAGCCAAAACCGGCCTTACTATCCTACTAAACACATTAATTCCTTGATTGTACATTAATTGTATATCTGATTTTTTAATTGTTAATTTACTGCCTCAATATTAATCTGGATTTATCGTACTTTGATAATTGTTAAGAGGCACAATTAAACCAAAATATTTAATGTTTAAACAACGTGTTCTGACTTGTTTCTCATATTCTATAAATTATATATATTTAACAGATAATGTACTGATTTACTAAGAGAAAGCATTCGCTCAGTTTCGCTAATATAATCCAACTTTGCTCAATGTGATTAAAAGAAATCACTTCTCTTCCTTGCAGTATTCCATGATACTTTTAATAACCGTTAATCATTTTATTACTTTTCTTCTTGTGTTGCACTATTTTGCGATATTTTTCATATTCATATTAAATATATGACACTTCGTAATAAAAATTTCTTTTCTATTGCTTTGTATATTTTGATATTTATTCACTTACATAATTTATATTAATTAATGTTTAATTTCGAGATGTCGCCATTAGATAAATTAATAGACGAGTGTTTACACGACCCAACTGGCAATTTATTGTTTGATTGTTACATCACAACGTTTCGACCATATGGTTTTGATCCTTATCAAGTGAACTAAAATTACAATATTATAAATAATGATGATCACGTTACAGAAACAAAATAAACGAAATTATATACCTGCGTTATAGCTAAAAAGTTGAAAGAGAAAAATCGATATATCATAATGACACCGTGTCAACCTCCTATGTCTCTGTTTGAGATACTGAGAAAGACTAAATGATCTTTATTAATCTACCGTATATGTTATTTAAATTCTCTGTGTCCTTTTGAAAGTTAATAATGTTGTCATATTTTTTAATAAAGAACATTTCAGCTATTTCTCTCTTTCTTACATATTTTTCGGTATATAGAATATCAGGCGCTCTTTGTGAAGTTCTTTTTAGTAGTACTGATTAATTGCGAATTAGCGACGTGAAAGTGAGCGAGCCCCGGTGCATCACGCGCACAGTATATATAGGGGAAAGTAAGATACAACCGGATACTTTTTTGGATTTATCTTCCTACAAAAAATTGGAGTAAAAAAATTTTGCTGACCGTTAGTGATCTTTAGTGAACCTTAAATTATAAGAAAATGAGACTAGTTGCTGAAAGAAAAACTTTGGTTACCAAGGATAACAAGATTTTTTAAAGAAGATAAAAACCCGGTTTTTTTTGTTTTATCGGTAAAGTAAAACCATGTGCCATGGTGTTCATTTAAAAATATGTAAAACCATGCAATTACAAAGTCTAGACTTATTTTAATTAAAATACAATAGAAAAATATATTCTTTTCAAAATTCGAATGGTTTTAGCCGAAATTTGAACTGCAATCGTTAAATCAAAACACGAGTGAATAAATAACGCTCAGCCGGTCGGTGCGTGTACGTGCGCTGTCCTGTAAGTTGAAAAACTTTGACAAACAACTCGGTTCTCGAAAAATTTGTTTTGTTGTCATCGTTGAAGCGTGAGTTTCCGTAGTCGACCGAGTTAGTCTGCCTACGATTCGTTGACAATTCGAGCCGGTCGAACTTCGTTGAACTCTTTCATTCTCATGTCGTTATTCTCGTTCGTGTCGTGTTCGCCATAATCGTACTCGTCTCAAGTTTAACGAAGTGTTTCGCTTAGGATCGCCTTTTAAATTCTCGTAGCGATCAGTTCTTCCGTTTTTTAAATCTTGTTAGTTAATTCTTTATTGTTAAGATATTGTTAATCTATGAAAGGGGAGTTCAAGAGTCGATGATAATTAACTATCGTGAATGTCTTCTGCCTCGCGCGCAAGATCTTCGGAGTCCGCGTTCAAGATTTCCTACTTCACGAGAGGTTCTAGCAAGAAGTTTTTCAAGATTTCCGAAACACGGAAAAGACAATAATTAGAAGAACATATTCGAAGATTTCCAAAAGTAGTCGCGGAATATGTTTCGTCGCTCGCTCCTAGTATATGACAATAAACGTTTCATTAAAATTACAATGAGATCACAATGAATTTATTCTTTAAACCCGTTCCTTCAGCGAATCTTCAGATTTCTTGCTCAAGTCTGAGCGTTTCTTAGTTTTAAGACGATTTCGTCGAGATCAACTCCCGAACATATTTTATTGACAAAAATCACAAATAAAGATATCCTCTTATTCTACATTGATGTAGAACTTTCTTATTTAATTCTTTAATATTAGAGGTCTCAAACAGATTTTTTTAGTGGTTTCTTTTTTTAAGTGATAATTTTCATTTCTAACTGCTTTTTGTAAGGAGATAAAGTCAGAAAAACAGTTTTTCCTCTTTTTATTACATGAAGTATGTAGGTACCCGGTTTTGTCCTAACACAAAGAAAATAAACACGGCGGCTGTATATTCCGGCATACAAAGTGACGATCAAAACTAATGCAATATACTCTTTAATATGTATAGAATGCAATGCTGCATTTACCGAAACATGCTCTGTGTAGAAAAAGTCTATAACGACTTGATTATTGTCCCAATATCTATCTCTTCTGGCCCAAAAATTTTGAACTTTTTTCGAAAAAGAAACATAGTGTACATGTGGGCACAATTTATTTCAAAATAATGATGGCATCAACCTACAACTAAGAACACGAGTTAGCCAAAGATAATAACATTTAACGAAGAAACAGAGGTAATCGGTTTGACCCGCCTACCCGGTTTTACCCTACTTCCCCTATATATTAATTCACTAGGCTAAGAGGAGTGTGGTAACCCTAGCTAGACCATGTCTCGTGCTCTACTTTTCAATCTGTCTCATTAGCTGTTTACTTAGTTTCCAAGAACTTAGCCGTGATTTCTTTTTTCTTAGTCTCTTACTTTATTTTACTAATATTTTTATTAACTTATTCTTTTCTGATTGCTTTTCCTTGAACTATATTTAATGTTTTGGTTTTCTCAATCTTTTCTGCTCTTTAATGCTTTCTATTTAAGTATTGAGAAATTGGTCGGGTTACGACACTGCTAATTATATGTATAGCTGGGGTAAAACTTTTTTAAATTAAAATAATTCCTGAAATATATTGTAATAAAATTAGTGCATTGATTAAAACAGAATATTTTATACATGATCAATGTTTTTTACAAATACATAATATTGTAAAATAATTATTTTTTTAAGTTAATAATTATTTTTGTACAATTATATTCTTAAGATTGCATTTTGTAATTTATTTAACATCGGTTTGTTCAACATTATTTTTGGCATAAATTTTCTTTTCGTTGTTTTCCTGAAATAAAGATATCCTTTAATAACATAAAAGCATTGTAATAGATTTTTTACTTGAAATTACTTACTTTATTCGCCAATTGTGGTGTCGAAATATTTTCTATATGTGTAAGAAAATTTTGGTTTGTTTCATTTTTGTTAATAATGTGTAAATATTTTGCTCTCGCATTTAGAACCTCTTCAAGTTGTCTTTTATGTCTTATTGCTAATTCCAAAGCCCTAATTAAAAACATAAAGAATTATTATTAATTAATTTCTTATTAAATATAGAAATAAGTTAAAAATATACACATTATTACTATACATGTAATAAGCATACAAAATTTATTATAAAACACGTTAAATATTTTATTCTTATTTAAATTGTTGCTATATATGTATATATTGTTGTTGTGCCTCTAGCCGCTAAGGAAGAGGTCTTTCGGGATTTGTACACCCAAAGGATTAGGATCCACGCTCGAAATAAGACACTCCTGGACGTTAGGTAGAAATTAGTATATTTTGCAAGATTCTGTACACTTTTCACTTATTCGCGATTATAATAGTTAGGCGCGATACGTACGATACTTTGATACTGTGCGATAATATTAGTGATCGAGCGATGTTATTGAGCTATGTTATTGAGCTAGCTCGCGGTGCATCTCGCGCTCATTATATATCTTAATTAATTAGGTCGTTGATTGGGGAGGGATGTGGTGTCCCTGACCGGAGCATGTCTCGTGCTCCGCTTGTCAGTCTGTCTCGTCAGCTACTTACTCAGCTTCTGAGAACTTGACCGCGACTTCTTTTTCTTTAGTCACGTATCTTTACTTTATTTTATTAATAATCTTTTATTATTTATTCTTTCTTAATTCCTTTTTCTTGGGGTCTTTCCCTAATTTTAATGCTTTGCTTTAGTCAGCTCTTTCCTAATCTTTTCTCTACTTTGGTTGTTTTATGTTTTAATATTAAGAAATTGGTCGGGTTACGACAATATGCACACACATATATATAGGATATCCCACAAAAAGTAGTCACTTCTTTTTATCTTTAACTAAAAGAAATAGACCGTAACAAATACATATTGATCATGTCGGCGGGACATCTTCGCAGCTGAAACATTCAAGCTCTGGATCGCTCTCTTAACGTGTCATCCGATATCCTTATGTTCGGCCCGCGCCGATATGCTTATAATTAATGTCTATTAAGCTAACATGCCAACATGGGCACAATAACATGAGACATACGGGGGATTTAGTGCTCTTTATGTGCTAATTTATTGCTCTAATTCTGATTTTATTGTTTTAGCCGTTTAGCGAGGAATTATTTTTATGCTTACTTTAAAAAAAGTTAGAACACCGATTAAAAAAAAATAATTAAAAAAAACATTTATGCTATAATTTAGTGCTAATTATGTGCTTACAACACTAGTTTAAATTTCAGTACGCTTTTATTGGAGTAATAAAATGCTCCAATATATATCTAATCGGTCAATATGTATTTTGCAAGCAATAAAATCATAAAACAGATTATGATCGAGAAATTTACAAAATCGTTATTATTCTTGGTACTTTTCTCTTGTAGGATGTACACTTTGGATTTATTTTCGCGTGTAAAGGATGCAGCACAAAAATCGTCTGTATGGAGTATATTTTGTAGGAAAGTGCACGATATTTTGCAGAAAGTTTTGTGGAATTCTGCTGATTGGTTTTACAGCAAAAAGATATATGTAATGTAGGAATCACCGAAGGGTTAACGAGATTTTATGAATCAGGAGAGAAGGCGTAAAGGAATTTGCTAAAACTGGTTGTTTTGTTAATGCACAATTATTTGTTTCACAACTGTGACACTTTAATGATTGAATCTCGCGTATTAAATATTTAACGGACGTTCACGCGAATCGCGAGGAAGAACGCACGGAGAAATAAGTAAACGGTCTTATCTATATGAAAGCCGGTACACGAGTCGCGTCTCAACTCGTTCTGCCGTATCTCAAACCCTTAATAACCTATGATTTGCATTGCAACACGAACAAACATAGGTTACCAAATGATTAGCAAATGAAGGCGCTGTTGTCGAGTTGGCAAGCAACGAGACAACCGCTGCGCGCGCAATACAGATGGTAGCAGAAAATTATGCCAAATGGACTATAAGGACTATAGCCTCTTACAGTAATGTAGAGGTTGTTTTCCGCAAATATGGATGGAGCAATAAAATCGGTTAATATGTATTTTGCGAGCAATAAAATCATAAAACAGATTACGATCGAGAAATTTTTAAAATTGTTATTATTTTTGGTATTTCTGTCTTGTATGACGTACACTGTGGGATTGTTTTCGCGTATAAAGGATGCAGCACAAAAATCGTCAGCATGGAGTATAGTGTAACGATACCATTACTAACGGCCTCGCGGGCCGATCTACCGCGCGCATTTTCTGAGGCTCGGTGCCCCTAAACTTCCACACCCGTCTTGCGGCCCCACTGCGGGGCCGCGCCAACTCGCGTGAGTGGGAGGCCGGCCGCCGGTATATAAGGCGGTCCGGCGAGTATAGCGTTACCAGTTCCCGATCCTGAGTCGTCTCGTTAACTCCAAATCCGAAACTACTTTTCGTGTTAAATCAGGCTACGGGCCACCCATAGTTACGCAGGGCTACCCGGTTGCTGGGATGACACACTCCGACACCCCGCGTTAAACCAGGTCACGGGCTACCCGGTTACTGGGACGGCCCATTCTGCTAGTTCGTAAGATCGTACCGCGCTCTCCGCGTCGAGTTAAATCGCGTGACTATTCCGTTTGTTTACTCCGTGACTAATTAAACCGTAAGACCACTTTGGTCTCCGCATCCTGATAAACTATAATACCGCTTTGTATATACCGCGACTCGCTAGTTCGTAAGACCGCTTGTGTATACCGCGACCAGTTAATTCATAAGATCACTTTGTGTATATCGCGACTAGCTAGCTCTAAGACCGTTTGTAAATATACCGGGACCAGTTATACCGTAAGACCGTTTTGTTCTCCGCGTCCAGATAGACCGTAAGACCGTTTTACATCCGTACTGCGACCCAGTTATACCGTAAGATTGCATTGTATATTCCATATCTAGACCGGCCACCAGGCCAAACATTGTAATTGTAGAGTTAATTAACCATATTAGAATTTCAGTCAGTGTCGCGCCCACTCCACCTTTATATACGGCCTTTTTACTACCACAGCGCCCTAGTCCTTCTAAGGATAAGCCGCAGGCAATACTGACGTCCAGTCCTTCTAAGGATAAGGTGATCGGTCAGTTGGAACAACATAAAAAACCGCGCGACATCCCGTAGTATGTAAGATCTATTCTGTCTGTCTTAGAATAACGATAATTGCTCGCATGCAAATACCGCGCCCGAATACCATCTCGACATCGTCTGCATGAGCCACGCTCGCTTCCCGAGCCCTGCACGCGCCAGTTGAATGCGTACCGCCGGTTTCACGATCTTCTGTGCGCACCGTTCTCACATGCTGCATTTTTGTAAATAGAGCTTTCTATGTTTAAACCTTTAGCAACCGCTTAAATAAACTAATTGTTCAACCAAATCATATCAAGGAAGAGTGAGTTAGAGTTTTCTCCTTCTGCCAAATACTAACACCGGCAAGCCTGATCCGCGGCGTACGGGAAAGGTGAACCGTTGCAATATTTTGTAGAAGAGTGCACGATATTTTGCAGAAAGTTTCGTGGAATTCTGCTAATTGGTTTCACAGCAAAACAGAGATATGTAATGTAGAGGTTGTTTTTCACAAATATTGGTGGAGCAATAAAATCGGTTAATATGTATTTTGCGAGCAATAGAATCATAAAACAGATTAAGGTCGAGAAATTTTTAAAATCGTTATTATTTTTGGTACTTCTCTCTTGTATGACGTACACTTTGGGATTGTTTTCAGTGTAAAGGGTAAATTTATACTAGTTATAAGCACATAATTAGTACTAAATTATAGCATAAATGTTTTTTTTTATTATTTTTTTAATGGGCGTTCTAACTTTTTTTAAAGTAAGAATAAAAATAATTTTTCGCTAAATAGCTAGAGCAATAAAATAAGAATTAAAGCAATAAATTAGCACATAAAGAGCACTAAATCCTCCGTATGTCTCATGTCATTGTGCCCATGTTGGCATGCTAGCTTAATAGACATTCATAATTAATTGCCGGCATCCAACGGCAAAATTTCAAACCATGAATCTATTCTATCATTCAATCTTCTTTTTAATATACATTTGTTACTGTTATTCAATGTTATCGCGCTTATTATTTCAGCTACCCTACTATCGATCTCGATTCTCAACCTTTCTCCCGTCCGTACAAACCATGTTTTTTACAATTTCGTGTATACTGAGTAGTCGAGTATTCTGTTGTTGCGATTAATTTTCGATTCCGTAATTCTTCGTGAAATGATGCATTTTTGTGGTGCGGTCTATCGTATCTGGTGCCCAAATTGTTTGGTAATTACGATTTTTGGTTATACATAATTGATAATTGAGAAGTCGCACAGAAGATATACCGCGGGCCATAAAGAACGGCCTTTTGGTTTTCCGGAGTCTTAAAATAACAGCGTTACAGTACGTATGTATAATACATAAAATACAGAAAGATAAAAGTTTCTAAATATTTTTCTTAATATTCTTTTATTAATTAAAACAATTAGTAAACATTATATTAAGAGATTTCCAATGACCTTGACCTGTACATATGTTGTCAAAGTCATAACTCTGAGTAATATCTAACAAGGGGAGGTCGCGACGTAATATCAATCAATTTCAACTAAACTCGTAGCGATAGGTCTTCATATGATGTAGTATTTGGTAAAGAGATAAGATGCGCTTCTCAAGTGTTCGCGAGAAAATCGAAATTAAAAAATTCCAAGAGCCTTATGAGTAAATGGAATAGAGCGTTTAATCGAATAGCTCGCGGAGCAGCGGCAACGTACTAAACTCGTAACGTCGACGTTGCTGATTCGAGTTTTGATGAGTAAACTTTTTTTTCAAAAGATTTTTTTATCGTAGAATGCAATTATTACACAAAAAGATGTACATCACATAGATTAATATGTTTCGTCTATTTATTGTATATTACAAAGATGCATTTTTTCGTTTGCGTCTCTTGCCTAGAAAATTCGTTTGTCGAATAGCTGTACGGTAGACATAAATAAATGTAATAATTGATTGTATTTTTAAACAGCAATAATTGCGAAAAGGATTGCTATACATAAATAAATGTTGAACAAATTTTATTCATTGGTGAAAGTAAATGGAATAGTACATATTCGCAGGATGATATTTATCGTAGAAACAAGCGATGCAAAATTACTATTTACATTCTACGTCAGGTACACTAAGATTTTCATACGCTAATTTGTACAACCATTTCTTTGGTCTAGTTGTTTTGTCAAGACACATTGTTTCTTTAACCAAATCAATTCCATTCTTTATTTGCTCAGAGTAAAATTTTGAGCCGATTTCGTTGATGTAATTTTGAATCAAAGTTATGCTTGCATTTTTATGCATACTTTTGATTCCTTCGTATCTGTCCTTGTTTAAAATTAGTCGCAAACATTTGTTTTGGTATGATTGCAACATTTTAATATTAGTAGGCGCTGCTGAGCACCACACCGGAGCCGCGTACAACAATATTGATCTCAAAATTACTATATAAATAAGTCTTTTATTTATAATGCTCAATTTAGAATTTTTGGGCATTAATGAATATAATTGCCTCATGATTCCATATGCCTTTTGAATTGATTTGTTTATATGGGCTTTATACGTTAATCTACTGTCTAAATGCATACCAAGATATTTCACTGAGTTTTTTATTTGTATTGGTTGTTTGTATAATATGATCGGTGTGAAAATTCTTGTGCATTTATATTTTCTTGTTAATATTATTGCTTCTGTTTTATCAGCATTGAGAGATATTTTTCATAATTTGTAATAATGTTCGAGTATGTTTATATGTATTTGTATTTGTTTTGCTGCTACTATTGCACTAAAAGAGTATGCATATAATGCCGTATCGTCAGCGAACATTGCTAACTTGGTCTTAGGAAACACTGGCAAATTGTTTAAGAATATGTTAAATAGTACCTGTATAATAGCACCTATCCTAATTTTTTTCGTTCTGGATTTGCTATTATTTATTGTTACTCGAAATTTTTAGTTGTTTATATATGAATGTAGCTCGATCATATGAAACGGATATTTTTGTTCCAACATTTTATATACCAAGCCATCCATCTAAACTTTATCAAAAGCTTTTTCGATATCTAAGAATAACAGCACCGTTACGTTATCTATTATAATTTGTTCGTATATCATTTACCATTCTCATGATTTGCTGAACTGTGTTTCGTTTTTTTCTAAAGCCAAATTAATGTTCTTTTGTAAATTTATTGATTTTCGCATACTTTTGTAATCTATTGAAAATTATTTTTTCTACTACTTTGCTTAATGTGGCTAAAAGGCTTATCGGTCTATAACTGATCGGTGACGTTTCATTTTTATCTGGTTTATGTATAGGTATGATATACGCCGTTTTCCATTTTTGTGGAAAATAGGCCAATTTAAAGATTGCACTTATAATATATGTTAACTGAACAATTGCCTTTCTCGAGAGGTTTTTTAAAATTACATTTTGTATTTTGTGCGGACCAGGAGTTTTATGTACATTTAAATTATTGATTTGTTCTTATATCTCTCTAGGAGATGTTAAACATTTAAACCATTGATTATCATTATTATCTGTATTCTCATTTAGATAAGTATTTACTTTTTCTACTATTATATCTTGATTACTGTTATTGTCTGTCCCGTGTTTATGTATCTGTTCGTAGTATTCTGCTAGCACGTTAGCTTTTTGTACGTCTGTTAATGCCGTTATATTGTTATTAGTTAAAGTAGATATGGGTTCTTTCTTTAATATTTTTGTCCTTTTCCAGATGGAATTATTTTTCGAACTTAATTTTTGTAATTTGTTATTTCAAATTTCATTTCTATGTTTTATTATATCCTCTCTGATTTTACGTGATAATTTATTAAGTAAGATTCTGTAATTATTTATTCTTGTTCTTTGCCATCATTTCCTGATTTTATTTTTATTTTTTATTTGAATTAAAATAGTATCCGGTAATTCAGTTGTGTGGTTTATTCTTGTAATTATTTTTGTTGTTAATTGCTGCGCTTTTTGTATAACGTCAGTTTAATTACTTCAGTATCTAGCTCCGTATGTTTATTTATTTTATTGTTAATATTTATGTGTTTATCTAGAATAGATCTAAATTTTGACTAATCAGTATTTTTAAAATCATATGTTTTATGCCTCATGTCTGTCAAATTTTGTTTTGAGGGAGTGAAGCATATTGGATTATGATCCGAATCCAGTTTATGGAATGTATTTATGTCAGTATAATTATTAACTTGTTTGTTTATAACTAAGTTTATTGTGGTGGGGGTATCACCATTATTTGGAATATGCATAGATTCATTTGTATACATAATTGTTATATTATTTTGCTGTATATAATTATTTAGTATGATACCGTTTCTATTATTTCTATGACACCTCCATTTTATGTTCCTGGCATTCAGATCACCAACCAGCAATATTTTGTTAGCCACGCCAAACAATACATTTAGATTTCTATTTGAAATTTTATTTAGTGGTCTATTGTACGCAGCTATAATGTGAATGTTATTCTCCAGTCTAATACATGTTTTTTATCGCGACCTTCGGTTTAATTTCCTAATACGGTACATCTTTTTTTACTAAAACGGCTACCCCTCCTGCTCGAGTGAGTTTCGATTGCGCACATTACCGATCGGACACGACAATATTTCCCAATCGGACACAGACCCAATCGCACATGGACCCAATCGAACATAGTCCCGACCGGACACAGGCTCGATCGAACACAGACCCGATTGAACACAGTTCCGTTCGGACACATACTCTTGCAATCGGACACAGTCCCAATCGGACACAGGCCCGATTGGACACAGACCCGATCAGACACAGTCCCCATCGCGAAGCTAGGTCCATTTAACAATTGTTGTGTGGATGGGAAAACAATTGTATGCGTGGACACAATAGGCTCCGCGCTTCCCTCCTACGAGGGAGCTCCACTATCAAAGAACTAGACATATAGGTTTGCGTTGAACCTCGCTTCGCGTGGAAAGTTGTAAAGCTATGTGGAATCTCATTACGCATTAAAAAGTATATGCGTTGAGGCAGTATGTTCCGCCCTCCCTCTCCTACGGGGGAGATCCACTTCCGGAAGGTATAACCTAACCCAAATCTATATATTTCTAATATAATGTGTCCGATCGGGGCTGTGTCCGAAGCAGTGGTATCAACGCAGAGTACTTGTCCGATTGCAATCATATATGTCCGATCGGAACTGTGTCCGATTGGGTCGATGTCCAATCGAGTCTGTGTCCGATTGGGACTATGCCCGATTGCAACAGTATGTGTCCGATCGAAACTGTGTCCAATCGGGTCTGTGTCCGATTGAGCCTGTGTCCGATCGGGACATGTGTCCGATCGGGTCTGTGTCGGATCGGGAAATATTGCCTTGTCCGATTGGTAATGTGCGCAATCAGGACGATCCCTCCTGCTCTATTCTATCTCTCTTTTTTAATGCAATTATAGCCCTTGACTTTTAGTGCATCGTTTTCATTTAATTTAGCTTCGTTAATTAGCACGATTTCTATATTCAATCTACACAAGAATTCAATTAGCCTGCAATCCTATCACGGATGCCATTTGCATTCCAACTACAAATTGTGATTTTATCCATGTTTTTGTTCTAACTCTACAGTAAAATTATAAAATACATCGAACTTTTCCACGTGCGATCTATATTTTGAAAGTTTGTTATTTAAATTTCTAATGTCGTTAAACATTTCTTTTACATTTATCAGGCTATTTAATTTTTTAAATTCGCTTGTTAGTGATATAAAATCTGTATGTGTTTGATCACTCGTGTCGTCTGTTATATGTGTTGTTGTTGTTTGTTTAATCTTGTCCTATGTGCTTGTACCCATGAATTGTCTGCTTCTATTTTCTTAAGTGGCATGTCACTTCTGAGTCTGGGGAACTTGTTTTCATCCATAATGTCAACAATAATGTTTTCTTTTAGTTGATGTTTATTTGTCCTTGTCATCTTTGAAATCTAGTTTAATTTTTCAATATATTTTTCACAGATAATGGCATTTGTTGGATGGTCTTTGTCACAGTTTGCACATCTTGCTGGAATGGCTGTTGGTTTTTTGCATTCCCTTGTAAAATGATTTTCTGCACACTTTAAGCATTTAGGTGTTACATGACAATTTGATGTTGCATGCCCACACTCCTGCCATCTATGACATTGCGTGATGCACTTTTTATTAAGATACCACTTCCATGTTATTTTAGTGTCATTTTAGTACTTTACCTTATCTGCTAATATTCCTACAATATATTAATACTACCGAGGATTGTAATTATATATAGAGTGTTATATAAAAGTCTAGAAACGATCAAATATCTCGAAAACGAAACTTTTCTGAGAAAAATGTTTCGAACCAAAGTTGTAGAGCTCTAAATGGCGCATTATATAATAATATTAGTATGACCTTAAATAGCATTGTCAAGGTCATATACAAATCACTTTGAATTTTTTAAAATAGAACCCCCTATTCTTCATTACATATTCTTGTAGCTTATCTCGAGAGCTTTCTAAAACATTATAATAAAATTAAATGTAAATAAGGATAAAACATAATAATGGAATACATAATAATGGATAAAATAATTATTTTGAATAGTTTTTAATTTTATCTACGAGGAGTGTAGAATCAACAAATGTTAATCAAATTTAATTTTAATAAAAATTTGTTTAATAATGGATAAAATAATTATTTTGAATAGTTTTTAATTTTATCTACGAGGAGTGTAGAATCAACAAATGTTAATCAAATTTAATTTTAATAAAAATTTGTTTAATAATGGATAAAATAATTATTTTGAATAGTTTTTAATTTTATCTACGAGGAGTGTAGAATCAACAAATGTTAATCAAATTTAATTTTAATAAAAATTTGTTTAATAATGGATAAAATAATTATTTTGAATAGTTTTTAATTTTATCTACGAGGAGTGTAGAATCAACAAATGTTAATCAAATTTAATTTTAATATTTAAGTAAAATTTATTAGTTTAAAAATAAAATTTTTAAAAATATATATTTTTATGTATAATAAAAATGAATAATTTGTTATATTGTTCTTTATTAAAATATTAATTTATATAAATGAAAAAAAAAATTATTAAATATTAATAAAATTAAATTAAAATTGGCGAAAATTCATAAATTTTAGGCAAAAATTGAAAGTTTATGAAAATGGTCATTAATTTTAATTATTTATAATATATATATATATATAATAAATTTAATGAATTTTTATTTATAAATAATTATATAATTATAATTAAAAATAATTAATATAAAATTATTTATTATTTATCATTAATATTATATTTTATTAATTATAATGTTATATATTAAAAACATATAATTAAAAAAAAAGGAAGGAATTATTAAAAATTATTAATAATTAAGAAATTGTATTTAATATACTTTAATTAAATTTAAATATACGGGATTAATAATTAAAAATTGATAGCCATTATTAATAAATAAATCATTAATTAAATTAATTTTTATATAATATTATTTAATTATATATATATATATATATATATATATATATATATATAATATTTTAAATAAAAATTAAAAATTTAATATTAATAATTATTATTTAATTAGTAATTTTATTATATGAATAAAATAAATTAATATCTAAATAAATTTGTAATAAGGGGAGAATATTATGAATTTAGATAGGTGGAAATTTAATACCAGTGATTATTAATTAATTAGCAATTTTATTATATGAATAAAATAAATTAATATCTAAATAAATTTGTAATAAGGGGAGAATATTATGAATTTAGATAGGTGGAAATTTAATACCAGTGATTATTAATTAATTAGCAATTTTATTATATGAATAAAATAAATTAATATCTAAATAAATTTTTGTAATAAGGGGAGAATATTATGAATTTAGATAGGTGGAAATTTAATACCAGTGATTATTAATTAATTAGCAATTTTATTATATGAATAAAATAAATTAATATCTAAATAAATTTGTAATAAGGGGAGAATATTATGAATTTAGATAGGTGGAAATTTAATACCAGTGATTATTAATTAATTAGCAATTTTATTATATGAATAAAATAAATTAATATCTAAATAAATTTGTGTAATAAGGGGAGAATATTATGAATTTAGATAGGTGGAAATTTAATACCAGTGATTATGAATTAATTAGCAATTTTATTATATGAATAAAATAAATTAATATCTAAATAAATTTTTTTGTAATAAGGGGAGAATATTATGAATTTAGATAGGTGGAAATTTAATACCAGTGATTATTAATTAATTAGCAATTTTATTATATGAATAAAATAAATTAATATCTAAATAAATTTGTAATAAGGGGAGAATATTATGAATTTAGATAGGTGGAAATTTAATACCAGTCATTATTAATTAATTAGCAATTTTATTATATGAATAAAATAAATAAAATAAAATAAATTTTTTTTTATATATTTATTTTTTAATTTAATGTATAAATAAATTTTGGTAACATTTAATTTAAAAAAAATTTAAATAATTTTTTTATAAAAATTTAATATATAAAATAATTATTTTAATGAAAATTATTAATAGAAATTTGAAATTAATTATTAATTAATAAAAGTGCCAGCAATTGCGGTTAAACTTAAAATAAAAATAAATTAGATATAATTAATTAAAAAAGTATAGTTTATTTAAAATTTATTAAATTAATATATTAAATTTATGGTGAAATATAATAAATATTAAAAATTTAATTGTTTTAATAATAAATAATATTGAATAAATTTATTTAAAAATTAGGATTAGATACCCTATTATTTTCATGAAAAATTCATTAATTACATATTAAATGTTTAATCACTAAAAATAAAAAATTTGGCGGTATTTTATAATTTTAGAGGAACTTGTTAATTAATTTGATAATCCACGAATAGATTTACTTAGTTAATATATTTTATATATTGTTGTTTAAAAATTATATTAATAGATAAAAATTGATAATTTTTTATATTAATAAATTAATTATAATTCAAATCAAAATGTAGAATAATTAAGATTTTAATGAGTTACAATTAATTTAAATTAATTTAAATAAAATTTAAATTTTATAATGAATTGGATTTAAATGTAAATTTATAAAAATTTATAAATTGAATTTTTTTTAAAATATGTACAAATTGCCGGTCATTTTCATTAATTTAATTTGTGAGAAAAGTCGTAACAAAGTAAATATATTGGAAAATGTATTTAGAATTTATTATAATAAAAATTTTTATTTAATTATATAATTAAAAATTTTAGTTTAATTTAAAATAATTCATTTACATTGAAAAGATTGATATTTTAAATAAAATTTATATTAAAATTTTAATAAATAAATAAATAATTTTTTTTGTATTTAATTAAAATAATTTTTAAATAAAATTTTATAAGATTGAAAAATTATTAATTTTATATATAAAATGATAAATTTTTATTATAATTTTATTTAGTTTTAGTAATGATATTAAATTAATTATTTTGAATTATAATTTAAAGTAATGTAAATGAATAATATTTAAATATTAAATAGTAAATTTTATTTATTGTACCTTTTGTATCAGGATTTATTAAATAAAAATTTTATAAGTAAAATTTCTCGATAAAAAAGAGTTAAATTAAAATGAAAGTTAGTTGAATAATTATTTTTAATTTTTATTTAGTGAAGAAATTTTATTCGATTTTTTTGGTATCTAGTTTTTTTTTGATATAAATTTAATTTAGATATAAATTATTAATTATTTATAATTAATTATTATTAAATTAATTAAATATAAAAATTTATATTAAAGATTTACGGGATTATCAGTAAGTTATTTTAAATAAGATATATTAAATAAATTAAAAATAAATAATAAAAATATTTTTAAAATTTAAAATTTTTTGAAAAAATTTAATAATTTATATTTAATTTATTGATTATTAATTTATATTAATTTGAAATAAATTTATTTATAAATTTTAATAATTTAAAAATTATATTTAAAAATTTAATTAATTAAAAAAATATTTATAATTATAAGAATTATTAATTAATTATGATAAAATTAGTATAAATTTTTAATAAAAAAAATAATTTGTTTAATTAAATATAATAAATTTATTAGAGAAATTAGGCAAATATTATTTTAATTATTAATAGGATTAAGTTCACCTGTTTAATAAAAACATGGTTTTATGATTATATTTTAAAATTTATTCTGCTCAATGATAAATATATTATTAAATAGCCGCAGTATTTTGACTGTGCAAAGGTAGCATAATCAATTGTTTTTTAATTGAGGGCTGGAATGAAGGAATGAATGAAATTTAAACTGTCTTTAATGAAAAATTTAAATTTAAATTTTAAGTAAAAATGCTTAAATATTATTATGGGACGAGAAGACCCTATAGAATTTTATATATGGATTAATAATTATGATTTTAAGTATTAGAGTTATTATTTAATTATATATTTTATTGGGAGGATAATTAAATTAAATTAACTTTATTATATATATATATACAATGTATAAATTTATGTTGTTATAACTATATATAGTACATTAATTTATGAAAAAATGAATAAATTTATATATTAAATTTATATAAAAATTAATTACCTTAGGGATAACAGCGTTATATTTTTTAAAAGATCTTATTGAAAAAAATGTTTGCGACCTCGATGTTGAATTAAAGTAAAAATTAAATGAAGAAGTTTAATATTTTAGTCTGTTCGACTATTAAAATTTTACATGATTTGAGTTAAGATCGGTGTGAGCCAGATCGGTTTCTATCTATAATGAATTTTATAAAATAATTTTGTACGAAAGGACTAATTATTTAAAATTATTTTTTATTTAAAATTTTTGGGTTTGAATCAAATTAAAATTTTAAAATTATTAATTATTTATTTTAATTTAATTTAATTAAATAAATATTTTAAGTATTAAAATTACTTTGGCAGATAAATGTGTTAAATTTAGAATTTAATTAATATATATATATATAATTTATTTATTATTAGATATATAAGTAATAATTTTAAATGAATTTTATTGGTATATTAAATTTAATATTTTAAATTTATTGATTTTATTAATTATATTGTTGGTAGGGGTTGCTTTTTTAACTTTATTAGAGCGGAAAATTTTAGGGTATGTTCAAATGCGTAAGGGGCCTAATAAAGTAGGATTTTTAGGTGTTATTCAACCGTTAGGTGATGCTGTAAAATTAATTAATAAAGAGTTATTTTATATTTATAAATCTAATTATAATTTATTTTATTTATGTCCAATTTTTATAATAATAATTATATTTATAATATGAATATTATTTCCTTATATTACTAATATTTATTTTTTAAATTATTCTTTATTATTAATAATTTTATTTATATCTATTGGGGGGTATACTACAATTTTTATAGGGTGATCTTCAAATTCTATTTATTCAATGATGGGATCAATGCGATCTGTTTCTCAGATATTATCTTATGAAGTTAGATTTATTTTAATTACTTTAGTTTTAATAATTTTGAGAGAAAGTTATTCTTTTTTAGATTTTACGAAATTTCAGATTTATTTATGATATTTATTTATTTTATATCCATTATTTTTAATATATTTTATTAGAATTTTAGCAGAGTTAAATCGTAGGCCTATAGATTTTATTGAGGGTGAGTCGGAGCTTGTTTCTGGATTTAATATTGAATATTTTAGGGGGGGGGGGTTTACTTTAATTTTTTTAGCTGAGTATGGGATAATTATTTTTTTTAGTTTTATAGGAGTTTTATTATTTACTGATTTATTAAAATATTCAGTAATTTATATATTTTTATTTGTATTTTTAATGACATGTTTAGTTATTTTTATGCGGAGGTTACTGCCTCGTATGCGGTATGATGAGTTGATGAATTTATGTTGAAAAGTTATTTTACCTGTAATTTTAGCATATATTTTGTTAATTGTTAGATTTAAATTTTTTTTAATATTAATTATTTAAATTTTATTATGTGTATAAAAGTTAATAGAAAGTTTAAAATTTCTTTAATATGTTTTCAAAACATAGACTTTAATTTCAAGATCATTAACTAATTAATTAATTTTGTTTAATTAAATAAGGTATTATTTTATAAAAATTAATTTATTTCATATTTTTATAAGTATGTAGAAGGATAAAAAATATATAAAATATATGATTGATATAATTTGGCTGATTGAGATAAATGGGGATTCAATGATTTGAGCGCCTGCTCAAGTTAAAATAATAAATGTATTTATAAATATTCAATATATAAATTGATTAAGAGGGTAGTATGTAAGTGAATTAAATTTAGCGTTAATATTAATGGTAAGAAATATAGGATCATAATTGAGGACATTAGAGCAATTACTCCTCCTAATTTGTTTGGGATAGATCGTAGGATAGCGTATGCAAATAGAAAGTACCATTCTGGTTGGATATGAATAGGGGTAATTATTGGATTTGCTGGGGTGAAATTATCTGGGTCACTAAATATGTATGGGTATTGTATGTTTGATGTTATAAAAAAAAATAAAAAAATTATAAATGTTAAGGAATCTTTTATAGTAAAATAAGTATGGAAAGGAATTTTGCTTAAATTTCTATTGATTCCCAGAGGATTTGATGAGCCGGTTTCATGGAGGTAAAATAAATGTAATATTACTATTATTGAGATAATAAATGGTAAGATAAAATGTAAGGAGTAAAATCGATTAAGAGTAGCATTATTAATTGAGAATCCTCTTCAAATTCATTGGACTACCGAATTTCCAATATAAGGGATTGTAGATATTAAATTAGTAATAACTGTGGCTCCTCAAAATGATATTTGTCCTCATGGTAGAACATATCCTAGAAAAGCAGTAGCTATAGATATAAGATAAATTCTTACTCCAATTAATCAAGTGTTGGTTAATTTATATGATATATAATAAAGATTTCGTCTAATATGCGTGTATATACAAATAAAAAATAATGAGGCGCCATTAATATGAATGTTATGAATTAATCAGCCTAATTTAACGTTTTGAATAATGTGAATAATTCTAAAAAAAGCTATATTTGTATTTGGGCAGTAATGTATTGATAGTATAAATCCGCTTGTGATTTGAATTAATAAAAATATTCCTAATAAAGATCCAAAATTTCATCAATAAGAAATATTTGTTGGGGAGGGAAGATTTATTAAAGATATTTTTAAAAAATTTATTAAATTTTTATTCATATATTAATTATAATTAATTAATTTTACGTATAGAAATTGATTTTAATGAACAGATTTTAATAATAGAAAATAGGGTAATTAGCAAGTAAAATATTGATCTAATAGTTAAATTATTTAATGGATATTCGTATAAATATAAAATATTTTGAAAGTTTATTTCGTTAAATTTTATTATATGATTAGATTCTAAAAAATTATATTTTTTAATTGATGAATAAATAAAATTTAATTTATATATATATATATAATTTAATAGTCCAAAAATCATAGAATTAAATAAGTAATATATTATAATAAATTTATTAACTTTAAAATTAGTTTGTTCATTTGAAATTAGTCTTGAAAAATATATAAAAATAATTATTAATCCTCTAATTATAATTAAAAATAATATAATTGAATATAAATAATTACATTTTCATAGAGATATATGTATGCAAATAATTAATCTATAAATTAAAGTAATAATAATGATTATAATAGGGTGAATAATTATAATATTTATAGATAAAATTAGTAAAATTCTAAATATTATAATTATAAAAAAAAATTAATGACATAATTCTTTGTTCATAATAAGTTGATATATTTTATTTTTCAGAAAATAGTTTAATAAGAATATTAATTTTGGAGATTAATGGTATAATTTAAAATTATTTTTTTGAATATTTTTATAAACTAATAATTTTTGGTTTAAATATTTTTAATTTACAAAATTAATGTTTTTAATAAACTATATAAGTATTATCTATTTCTATTAATAAAGTAAGTATATTGAGGAGGGGGAAAATAGGTAAGTTTATTTTATTAATTTATTAATAAATATTTTAATTAATTAATTATTAAATTAATATTGATATTTTAATTTATAGACATATATATATATAATTATTTTATTTATATTAATTTTTATATATAAATTTATGTTGGTAGTTTTAATAGTAGTAGAGTTAATAATTTTGAATTTATCATTAATAATAATTATTATTTTTAGTTTGTTAAATTTAGAAGTTTTTATAATTTATTATTTAATTTTTAGAGTTTGTGAGAGAGTTTTAGGATTAGCTTTATTAGTTTTAATTGTTCGGTTTCATGGTAATGAGTTATATTATATGTTTAATATAAAAAAATTTTTATTTACAATAATATTTATGTTTATAATGATTATAAAAAATACGAAAATTATATTTTATTATAATATTTGTTTTATTATAAGATTTTTTTTTTATTTAATTATATATATAAAGATATGATTTGAATTAAAGTGGGATTATTATTTGGTCATGATTTTTTTTCATTTTATATATTAATATTAAGTATATGAATTTTAGGTTTAATATTCATAGTTATTCAAAGGGAGGATAAAATTTTTAATAAGATTTATTTAAAAAAATTATTAATATTTATATTTATAATAATAATTTTATTAATATTTTTTTCAAGAATAAATTTAATTGTATTTTATTTAATGTTTGAACTAAGATTAATTCCTACTTTTATTATAATTATATATTGAGGAATAAATTTTGAACGTTTAAAGGCTTCCTATTATTTATTGATATATACAATATTTATTTCATTACCTTTATTAGTTTATATTATAAAATTGTTAAAATTAAATGGTTCATTAGATTTAAATTTATTGATTATTTTTATAAATTTTAATATTAATTTTTTAGATTATATAATTTTATTTATAGCATTTTTTATTAAGTTACCAATTTATATATTTCATATTTGGCTCCCAAAAGCTCATGTTGAGGCCCCGGTTTACGGTTCAATAATTTTAGTGTCTGTATTATTGAAACTAGGAAGGTATGGAATTTTACGATTTATAGAAATATTTTTTAAATATAGAATTGAATTTAATTATTTAATTATTAGGGTAGGATGTGTGGGTGGATTATTAGTTAGATTAATTTGTCTAATTCAGATTGATATAAAAAGTCTTGTTGCCTATTCGTCAGTCGTTCATATAAATATTTTAATATGTTCAATGTTAACTTTAATAAAAATAGGGCTTATTAGTTCATATATTTTAATAATTTCTCATGGTTTATGTTCATCTGGGTTATTTTTTATAGTAAATTTATATTATGAACGGTCTTATAGGCGATTAATATTTTTTAATAAAGGAATATTAAATATTTTGCCTTCATTAGGAGCTTTGTGATTTTTTTTATGTTCTGCAAATTTTTCTTTTCCATTTTCATTAAATTTTATTAGAGAAATTTGTATAATTAGAGTTTTAGTTGGTTGAGATTTATTTATAATAGTTTATTTGATAATTATTTGTTTTTTTAGAAGTTCTTATTCATTATATTTATATTCTTATATTCAGCATGGATATGTTTATTCTGAAAATAAATTTATAGGAATTTATTTAAAAGATTATATAATTTTATTAATTCATATTAGGCTATTAGTTTTACTGATTTTTAATTTAAATTTAATATATTAATTTATTCAAGTAGTTTATAAATGTATAAAATATTAATTTGTGGAATTAAAGAAATTTTTTTTATCTTAAATAATTAATAATTTAATAATTTATGCATTTTTTATATTTAAAATATTTAGTTTGTTAGTTTATCTAGGATTTTATTTTTATTTTATGGATTTGGGTATTATGATAGAATGAATATTATTTAATTTTAATTCAATTAATATAGAATTTTATATAATATTTGATTGATTAACTTGTTTATTTATTAGGGTAGTAATGTTGATTTCTTCAATAATTATATTGTATAGAATAATTTATATAAAAGAAGAGATTTACATTGATTGGTTTATTAAATTATTAATTTTATTTATTTTATCAATAGTTATAATAATTATTAGACCTAATTTGATTAGAATTTTATTTGGGTGAGACGGTCTAGGGCTTATTTCATATTGTTTAGTAATTTTTTATCAAAATTATATGTCTTATAATTCAGGGATAGTCACAGTTTTATGTAATCGAATTGGTGATATTGGCTTATTAATAGCAATTAGTTTAATATATATTTATGGAAGATGGAATATTTATTTTATGAGTAGATCTAATAAGCTTATTTTGATGATAATTTTTTTGGCATTGATCACTAAGAGTGCTCAAATTCCTTTTTCAGTTTGGTTATCTTTGGCTATATCTGCCCCTACTCCTGTTTCTGCTTTAGTTCATTCTTCGACATTAGTAACTGCAGGTGTATATTTATTAATTCGATTTAATAAAATTTTTATAAATAGAATGTTTGATAAGATTTTATTATATATGTCAATTTTTACTATATTTATGTCTGGTATAATAGCAAATTTAGAGAATGATTTAAAAAAGATTATTGCTTTATCAACTTTAAGACAGTTAGGCTTTATAATGATAATTTTGAGTTTGGGGCTAAATTATTTATCCTTTTATCATTTGTTAACTCATGCAATTTTTAAATCATTATTATTTATATGTAGTACTCTGCGTTGATACCACTGCTT
>NW_027223327.1:5853926-5927712 GCF_030449975.1 Polyergus mexicanus | reverse complement strand
AAGCAGTGGTATCAACTTCTCATTAATCCAATGCCGGCTTCGCGAAGTTCCTCGATGATCGACAAGATCTCGTTGTCGTGACCGTTGTGACCCGCTTGGTGCGAAGCATCAAGCAATCGTAGACGATCCACCAGCTCGTTGGGATCGTCCCAGTGCACGTAGTCAATCTTGTTGTCGGTTAGCGTCATTTCGCGAGGCGCGAATAATCCCTTTCCAGATTTTGTTCTTTTGGGTTCGATCGGTATCAACTTTGCGATTATTTCTTTGTACTTGTATCCCCTGTTACTCAGTAATCGACCGTGTGCATCGTGATTGCGTTTATGCGCGCTCGTCGTCAACAGCATGCTCTTGTACGTTTGCTTATCATCCTCTGTATAGATGACATCATCGGGAAATTTCTTAAATATCAACTCGTAAAGACCAGGTGTGCCGACGTATCGTATGCCGTCGATAATTATGCTATCCGCGTTGTCCACGTCAAAACGTTTATTACCGAACATCATTCCATTCTTGTCGAGATAAACACCGTACACGTTGTCTATACCGCTCTCTTGATCGCCGCTCAAGATAGGCCAGATGTATCTTTGACCCAGTGGACCTAATTGATCTCGCAACGTTTCTTGACCTTCCGGCGTTTGCAACTGATTTCGAACGGATGTTATGAGCGAGTCGTCCGTGGTTTCAAAAACATCCTGGCTCCTGAATAATTCGGGCATCATAGGTTGTATAGTTCTCATTGACGCGGACGGTGTAGAGGTTATCAGCGGTACATCCAGTGGAGCGTCCGATCGTTTCGATTTATGCGGTGTCGGTGAGCGATCCGACCTGACGTTTGATCGTTTTCTCTTTTGCGGTGTCACATCATCATCATCCTTCTCGCGCTTCGGGATGGACAACGCTTCGATTCCCGCGTCGGTGTTACTCGCAGGCTCGTTCTTCACCGCGATCGAACTAGAGTTGTCGACGATCTTTTGTAACGGCTCGATGAGAGGTCTAAAGCGCCTATCCAACACGATATCCTCCTCGATCTTACCGGTCTTCAAAGCGCGATGTTTCTTGCGAATCGATTCGCTAGTTTTCACAATTGCCCTCGCAATCTTCTCGCGCTCGCGAATATCCTCGTTCTGATCGATCGCAGCCATCGCGGAAAAACAAAAATGTCAATCTCTCTTTCACGTTTCACCTCGACGAAGTATCGGCAACAACTAATCGTTTTGCGGTATCGCGAACACGTTAAATCCTTTTCTGTATCGACCATCGTTGAGCGAACTGTCCTTGTCTATTACTACGAATCCGTACTTGCGCTGCCAACAATCGCGACACAACGCGCAAAATTCATCGTACGGCATGTCGGTATTCACGTGATCGTTGTAGGGATTGGTGCACTTGGACACAGTATAATTGGACACGGTGCAAATGGACACGTTACAAATGGACACGAGATTTTGCACACGGTTCAATTGGACACAGTGCATTTGGACACAGTAATTTTGGATACAGTAGCTTTTGGACACATAAGAAAATACGCATCGTTTACTTGGACACCGCTCAATTGGACACTGTTCATTTGGACACCGTTCGTTTGGACACAGAAAGATGCGCAACGTTCATTTGGACAGCGTTCGTTTGGACACCGTTATTTGCCCACCGTTCGTTTGGACACCGTTCATTTGCCCACCGTTCGTTTGGACACCGTTCATTTGCCCACTGTTCGTTTGGACACCGTTCATTTGCCCACCGTTCGTTTGGACACCGTTTATTTGCCCACCGTTCGTTTGGACACCGTTCGTTTGGACACAAAAATTTGATTTAAATTATACGACGTAATCCACACCAAATTTTTGTTTTAAATAAGAAATAGGTTTGGGTTAGGTTATATCTTCCGGAAGTGGAGCCCCCCCGCAGGGGGGGCGGAACCCACTGTATCCATGCATGACATCCAAATATGCGAAAAGCTAAACAAAGTGCTAAAAGCAATGTAAAATTAATGACATCAGTATCAGAGATATATAAGTATGAATATATTTTATTTTGACAGATATTATAACCTTCAAATGTATCTCCTTTTCACGATTTCATATTTTACATAGATTTACCAGTATAAAGTGTTATAAGAATACTGATTATATTTTCCCAAAATGATTTTTATTTCTCTCTATCTGTTACATATTCAAACAAACAGTGCACATGTTTCTGTGTACAAATGAACGGTGTCCAAACGAACGGTGGACAAATGAACGGTGTCCAAACGAACGGTGGGCAAATGAACGGTGTCCAAACGAACAGTGGGCAAATGAACGGTGTCCAAACGAACGGTGGGCAAATGAACGGTGTCCAAACGAACGGTGGGCAAATAACGGTGTCCAAACGAACGGTGTCCAAATGAACGGTGCGCATCTTTCTGTGTCCAAACGAACGGTGTCCAAATGAACAGTGTCCAATTGAGCGGTGTCCAAGTAAACGATGCGTATTTTCTTATGTGTCCAAAAGCTACTGTATCCAAAATTACTGTGTCCAAATGCACTGTGTCCAATTGAACCGTGTGCACAATCTCGTGTCCATTTGTAACGTGTCCATTTGCACCGTGTCCAATTGTACTGTGTCCAAGTGAAGGCCACTCATCGTTGTACACGTGTTTCAAGTTGGTACCATCCTGTTTGAACAGGATCAGCAGGTTCGCGTTGTCGCGTATCAGATGTTTAGGTATTCTCGCGTACGTCTGACAGAGATAAAAGCAGTCGACGCTCGAGTATCGACCCATTGAAAAATACTCTCTCACCGCATTTTGCTTATCGCATGCCACGTCATCGAACACGAAGATCGAGTTTGGACGCGCCTCGCTCGGCGGAATTATGTCACTGTTGTTGGAGAATGTGAAGTAGCCGATTTCGTCGATCGATGTCAACAAATTTTCCAGATATCGATATTTCGGTTGTTGCAACGACTTCGAGTACACGTACACGTTTTCGAAACGTACACCGTGCGGACTTTCCAGCAGGCTTATTAGAACGTTGGTTTTACCACAATTCGAGGGGCCACAAACGATCGCGCGTATAGTAGTCGGTAGCATCGTACCATGCTTGCGCATCTCCGCGTTGTCCCCCATCGATCGTAATCTGTCGTCGCAATTCGTCACGCGTATCGCCAAAGGTTGTCGCACGAATCTCATTTTCACACTGTCGACTGAGGAATGCTTGATCGAACGCCTATTTATAGATGCGCGGAACCGCAAATCGCTCAGTAACAAAAATGTTCGTGCTGCTGTTGAGACCTTCCGATATTTGCAATTTGAGCGCCGAACAGTTACAATTTGTGCCGAAAGTCGTTCTGCTGCGAATGTGCGGCGATCACGTCCACTACATGTGGGACA
Organism: Polyergus mexicanus; assembly: GCF_030449975.1. NCBI lineage: Eukaryota > Metazoa > Arthropoda > Insecta > Hymenoptera > Formicidae > Polyergus > Polyergus mexicanus. The sequence continues at coordinate 5,924,342 of NW_027223327.1, read as the reverse complement.
AGCTTCCCGAACATATAAAAGCTGACTCAGAGGTTCAACAATATCGACGCTGTTACGAACATTACAATCAACCGTGGCAGCGAACGCACATCGACGGTCCAGCACCGTTGATAAAAGATCGCGGTGAATGTCAACGAAAATAGGTAGAGGCCTATTAAATCGTGCGATAAACGCCCTTCCTTTCGAGTTACATATCCCCGGCTATCAGTTTTGCGGTCCGGGTACTCATTTGGAAAAACGATTGGCGAGAGGTGATCGGGGTATAAATCCATTGGACGCGGCGTGCTGCGAGCACGATATAGCGTACTCCCGGAGCAACGATCTCACCGAGAGACACGCGGCTGACAAGATACTCGCCGAGAGAGCGCGAAAACGCATCGTTGCGAAAGATTCGACTCTCGGTGAGAGAGCCGCAGCCACAGCTGTTTGGGCAGCGATGAAAACCAAGACAAAAATCGGTATGGGTATGAAGACGAAGACGAAGACGAAGACGAAGATGAGGACTACGCGGAAAAGGCCGACGAAAAAACGGATACTTCCGACAGCGAAACGAGGCGGTGTATTGCCGATTCTACCAATGTTGGGCGCGCTCGGATCCTTGATCGGTGGAGCGGCCGGCGTGGCCAAGGCGGTGAACGACAGCAAAGCCGCGCGCCGTCAGTTGGAGGAGCTGCAACGTCACGATCGCGCGATGGAAGGCAGCGGACTTTATCTCGCTCCGTATAAATACGGACAGGGACTGTATCTCGGTCCGTACAAACGTGGACAAGGAGTGGCAACGAAGAAAAAAAAAAAACGTCGAAAAGACGCTAAAAATGCCCACGGGTGTGACAACAAACATACAATTAGAACAATTGGCGAAACGTATGCGTATACCGTACTTTAGAGGGGTTTTCATGCGTGATTCGTTACCAATCGGTGGTATATATCGAAACGAGAGCGGCATCGTGAATTTGGATATCACCAAAGGACCGGGTACTCATTGGGTAGCGTACGCAAAGAGGGGAAATCGTGCTATATATTTCGACGGTTTTGGTAATCTTCGACCGCCGAATGAATTGGTGCGATATTTCGGACGGAACGTTACGAAGATCGAGTACAATCACACGTCCTTTCAAACTTACGATCAAAGCATCTGCGGACAATTGTGCCTGCGGTTTCTCCGAACGGTCGACGGCAATCGGTGTGAATTTAAAGCCTGACGATGCGCCGTTAAGACTCAGTATTCGTTAAACAGTTTTGTCGACATGTCTATGACATTCACCCTAACTGGGAAGAGTAGCGTCCTCGCGGCACACTACCATCCAGCTGTAGATTTGAGCGACGGTGATTACGAGCTCGGTCTAACTAATTTTGAAACTTATACGATATCGAACGTGAATTCCTATAATATAATATATAATATAATAAATTTTATTTCGATGAAGATGACACGGAAATTACGATTCCCGAGGGATCGTACGAGATACACGCAATACACGAGTTTTTGAAACGTGCAATTTCACGGAAACGCCCGCGACGCGTAGTTCGCTCCGGCAATCGTGTCGACAAACGCGGTGATATCACGTTGATATCGCGAGAAGAGACCGTTCAAGCGAACGGTAACGAAGACGAGGCTGTAGAATACCCGATAGTGCTCCGTGCTAATTACAATACGATGAATAGCGAGATCAAGTGCGCATTCAGAGTAAACTTTAACAAACCCAACAATATTGGATCGCTGCTGGGATTCTCGTCGAAGCGTATATTGCAGCCGAAACAGTGGTATCAATCGGATATACCGATTAATATCATCAACGTAAACATTATCCGCGTAGAGTGTAACGTGACCGCGGGTGCATTCAGCAACGGCAAACGTGTTCATACGATACATGAATTTTCACCGAGCGTTCCGCCAGGATATAAGATATCGGAAACGCCGGCGCAGATCATTTACCTGCCGATCATCGCGCGGAGCATTACGGATCTAACGATACGCGTCGCGGATCAAGACGGACGATTGCTCGATTTTCGAGGAGAAGAGATTACCATCAGATTGCACGTACGACGGCGACAAAATTAGCGTGCGATACATGAGATGCTCGTGTTGAACGACTCGAAACACGCGAAAGATAATAATATTTTTACGGTACCGATTGATGATATCATCATCATCATCATCATCATCATCATCACCATCATTAGGTTGCGCTAAAAAGATCAGAAAGAAGCTCAACGCATCGAACGTTAAATTTTTACAATCTTTGGGATTCGCGGTGCGAAATATCTAAGAAAACATGATCGATATCCTTAATATCGGAGGTGAACCGGTCTTTGACGATCGTATCGTCAAGATCGAGACTCACACGTACAACCCGTACGCCAATACGACGTTTGAGCACAGCGATGAGATACGAATACCCATACAACAACAGGATCTGTATACTTTGCCGTATGAGAGTTTTCTGTACATCGAGGGAAAACTAGTGATAAACAAACCAGCTGAAGGGTTTGATGTTGTACTGGGGAATAATTGCGTCGCGTTCATGTTTGATGAGATTCGATACGAACTCGACGGCGTGGAGATTGATCGTAGCAGAAATGTGGGAATAACCAGCACACTCAAGAACTATGTAACGATATCATCCGATAGAACCGTGATTATGAGAAACGCCGGCTGGGATTCGCCTATTAACACGAATGGATACTTTAATTTTTGCGTACCGCTCTACATGTTATTGGGATTTTGCGAGGATTACAGGCGCGTGGTGATTAACGCTCGTCACGAATTGATCTTAATACGATCGCGCAACGATAACAATTGCCTGATTGCAAATTTGGTGTTGGAGCCTGTGATCGACATATTCAAGATACAATGGCGAATGCCGCACGTCGTATTGAACGAGATTAACAAGTTATCGATGCTGCGCGCCTTGGAAAGCGGACAATACCTCAGTATGGGTTTCCGCTCGTGGGATCTGTACGAATTTCCGCTATTGCAGCGTACAACCAAACATTCGTGGCCCATTAAGACCGCGACTCAGCTGGAGAAGCCGCGATACGTTGTTTTCGTTCTGCAGACAGGTCGGAAGAACGTCATGTCCGAGGATACGAGTCGATTCGACGACTGCAAATTGACCAACGTGAAACTCTATCTGAACTCGGAATGTTATCCGTACGACGATATGAATCTGGATTTCGATAAAAACAGATGGTCGATTTTGTACGACACGTATCAACGTTTCTGCAAAAATTATTACGGATACGAGTATCTCGAGCCGAGTCTCACCGTCACGCAATTTTTACGTAATGGTCCATTCGTGATCATCGATTGCTCTCGACAAAACGAATCGGTCAAAAGCGCAACCGTGGATGTGAGATTGGAATTCGAGTGTAAGGAGAACGTGCCGCCGAATACCACAGCGTACTGCCTCATCATACACGATCGCGTGATTCAGTACAACCCGTTGACCAATGTTGTGCGCAAAATCACCTAAGTGTGGGGGAGGGGAGAATGAGACGATATAAAATCTATAATACATCAGGATCAATCGCAGTCTTCTTCTTCTCGACGTGTTGATATAAAAAACGTCATGTCCGTACCAACGTTCGTGGACCTACAAGGATTCTTCGTCGGGATGAAATTTGTCGTAAAGGAGGTGGCGGTGCTGAGAAAGGGGACCGTTCTGGCGCATTACATTTTTACATACCCCTTACCATGGAATCTCCTTACAAAATCCGACAAATCGTGTGCTTCCTGGCTGATCGCGAATCACCATGGATTACGATGGGAAGACGGAAACGTACCGTACAGCATGGCTAAACGCTTGATTACATCAGCCGTGCTTGGAACAGAAGAGGATGGCGATACGTCGATTCTCGTGTACGTCAAGGGATGCCAGAAACGAGAATGGCTGGTGGATTTACTTGAGAATTATGCGAGAGAAAACCTAATCATCGAAACTTTGGATGCTGATTACGAAGATATTGAATCTTTAAATAATCTAGATGTTACTAATACTATACGATGTGGAAAACATGTTAAGAATTGCGCGTTACAGAATGTATTAAAAATATTTAACTGGTGGTTGCAACGTTAAAAAAATATTTTTATAAATAAAATGTATAAACGTATTTAATGTTTTTTATTTCTTATTCTCCCCACTCCTTTCCTCGCAAGTTATTTCTAAGAATTCTTTTAACATTGATCGTTGCCCCTTCTCCTAAATTTTCTGAGCATTAATCTCCCACCACATCATATTTTTGAAAATAAGCGTATACTCGGTTAGTTTTTACACGATCAGTGTCGCGTCAACCGTTCTACTTCTCATAACTTAGAGAAATGTACTCCGCCGAAGGAAACAGCAATGGTGGCAGACGCATGAATTATTACGTTCCTCGAGATGAAATTAGGCCGTACAAGAAACCGCTTGATTTGTAAGTATAACAAATTTATATATATATATATATATATATATATATATATTTTATGTTTTTTTCCATGCTATTTCATATTTAATTGTATTTTTTCAGACACGGTAAATCTCGTTGTATACCACGTATTTTGGTACGCAGATTCGCTTTGACGCGCACTGCGTATAAATACTTGGATATTGGAATCAGCGTTGAATCACAGCGTGGAATCACATCTTACGTGGAATTACATCTCGGCGATAATCGAGGCAATCAAATCGTATTATCTATTGACACATGGGAATCGCTAATGCTGAAACGAGTGGACGTTGAACGACTTGTGCGAACGCCCGATCATATACCAATATGGATTAACGATTTAACAATCGAGATTGTTAAAATACACGATACGAGTGTTGTAAAACTTACGTTGCGCGATTCTTGCTTGTACATGAAACCGTCAACTATATTTTTCTTATTCGAACTCGAACACTGTGTTATTCATGAATATGTGAAGCTGTGTGAGAATTTAGAAGCTGTAAATGAGAGTTTCGATCGATTTGTTGTTAATTTGCAAGGTAATATGTTTGGCGCCGAGAAAGATAATGCTGTTAAAATCTTGCGCGATGTTTTTGATAAAACATCTATCATAGATTGCGAACTATTAGCTTATGCTGTGGATGAAATTTTGTCTGAAACCTTGAGACGAGGTGATGTATTTTAACATAAATAAATGTGCTAAAAAAAAAAAATGTTTATTTCTTTCGCTTCCCTTCCCCGTATATAAGATAGATATGTAACTGTGGCGCGACCGGGTGGGAGAAGGATAGCGCGAGGCGTTCGCGAGTAGGAAAAGGAAAGCATTCTATGGGTGTGGGAGAAGGATAGCGCGAGACATGCACGAGTAGGAAAAGGAAAGAAGGAAGCACAGAAATAATCGACATTTTTAAAATCTAATAATAATAATAATAATATTTATTTGAAATTGTGTATATAATACAAATGTGTGTGTGTGTGTGTGTGTTAAAAGTAATAATAAAAATAAAAAAAATAATAAAAATAAAAATAATAAAATATATATATATATATATATTTATATATATATATATATATATACAGGCGGCGCTCCTTCTGAAACAGAAAAATAAAAGTCTTATTATTATACTAATTTAATTTTTTTAATATTTAATATTTTTTAAAAATAGATACTTACAATCAACCCCATAATTCCTCTATGTCCTCCTCGTAGGGTTCGAGGCCGAAGAGACGTCTCAGGTCTAAATAGAGACCGTCGGAGCCGTTGTCTTGCCAAACGTCTTGTGCGTATTCGCGGTCGTGTCGTCGCAGCGCTCTCAAATATTGTCGATGTTTAATATTTATAAACCCCGGAATTTGTATATCGCCCGCATATTGATACTATAAATCAAAATTAAAATATATTATAATATATAATATATTAGAAATAATTGATATCATATATAAAACATAATTTTAATATAAAACAAATATTACTCACTCTTTGAAAAACCACCAGATTTAAAATGGCTCTCAGTAGCCCCATCACGAGGTCTTCCGCCCACCATGCCGCATTAAGGCGGTCTCGACACAAAACAGCATCGATCAGCGATGGCATATTTAAAAACGTGTTATAGCCCGAGAAGGCTATATATACGAATTATTAGATACATATTATTTTAGAGAGATATTATTTTATACAATAAGATATTGCTCAACGTGTAACGCGAATACAGATCACGTTACGAACGTTGACCGAACGAAGCGCTGACAACGCGAGCCACGCGCGAAGCCCAAGCGACCGCGCAATCACCCATTACGAAAACGCGGAAACCAAGGCACGCGGAATAAGGATGTTGCGAAAATGCAACGTAGAAGTCCTACCGAAAAGCAGAAAGGAAATTGCGAAAATGCAAGCAAAGAAGTCCTACTTAGAACTCCTTAGCTTGCATCCGGATCTTGCCGCAAAATCGAGCGACACGACACATGGTCTTGTCGCTAAACGATCCCCTCCTGGGAAACCAAGGGGAGACAATAAAAAGACCCATCGCTAACGAGCGGCGGGCAGTCTTTACCATTAATATTACGCGGGCAGTCTTTACCATCAATTAATATTACGCGGGCCGTAACGCCAATAGTCGCGAGTAGTCACACTTAGTGAAAATCGTGAAGATCGAGAAGCGAGTCTCGCGACGTAAACCCGACTCCAAACACGCGTCCGCGAGTGTCAGATAACGCGATACGCGACACGATTAGATGATAGACACGAGGACGAATTATAATTAAGACCATTTGTAGTGAATAAAAGTTTTATTGAATATAAAAAGTGTCCAGAATTTCGGGTAACCCGCCAGACGTATCCCAGATTCCTAAATCTAAATCCGGCAACGATCCCGAAAATTACCGTGCCTCACCCGAGGCATAACAAAATTGGTGGCAGCGGTGGGATCTGCCGGGGCATCGCCAGAACTAAGCAAGACCTGCAAAAGACACGATTGTGTTAAAAAGCGGGCACGCCAACAATCAATTCAATTGAAGTTGACGGACGGAAGCAGCAGCTAAGCCTTCCCCAAGACCTGCAAAGCACCCAGAGTGTAAACAGGACAGGCACGCCAGCACACGTAAAACGTAAGCTGACGGAAACTACAATCAACAGAAGACACCGCAAGGACAACAGAACGAGCATCGCCACAACAGCTGTAGCAGAAACGTGAGCCGCCAAGCATCGCGACCTACGATAACTCTACAGACAACGCACCGACGCCGGACAACGACCGCCGTACGACGAGCATCGTCAGCCGTATCAGCCGCCGAGCGAAGGACTGCAGCGTCAGCAACCTACTAACACAGCGAGCGATCATGCGAGCCGTCATAATATTGTAAGTCCGAAAAAATTTAATAATTAATTGCGTGAATGTCGGAAGGTTCGAATATACCGAAACCGATAGCGAACCGATCGTGGTTACTGAGTGAACCAGCCCGACGAGCGATTAAATTAAGTTTAGCACCGCGAGAAAATACTTATAACGTGCGAAAAAACTTAGAAACACAATACTCGAGCGAAAGCGAGCCCGAGTTACCGGAAAACGTCGTCATAGAACGCGAATTTCCGTTTAACAATTTTGACGAAAGCCTACTCCCGCGTAATACGACTGACCCCACTGACGACACTCAACGCGAGACTAGACGTACGCGACCGTATATTAGTAGAACTCCAAGTATAGTATCCCTACGGCGCGAATTTTCATTAACTTCCTACGAAAGCGATCTATTCGATCCGGAAGAAATTTATAGCCAACAAGAAAGTAATATGGCCGAATCGCGAAATCCGCAAGAAAACACTCCCGCGAACCCGCCACAAAGCGCGGTAGACGAGGAAATAGAAAGAATGCGACGATCCATTCACCAAATGGACCGAAATATAGTGGAGGCGGATCACACACCGCCCCACGAGAGAAACCGCGAAGAAAGAGGCGACGCGCACTTTCTCGAAATATTAAATGAAATACGCACGGAAGTAAAATCATTAAACAGGCGAGTAACGCGAGTAGAAGACGCGATTATGGAATTACCACGTCACGGATATAACCGCTCAGAAGACGGTAACGACGCGTTTAATGGAACATACGGACGAACCGCACGCGACATCAAAAGTCGACGAAGCACCGCTCCGAATTACTTACCGTTAAAAGAAGCAAGAGCAATGATTCCCGAATTTGACGGAACATCGCGACATAAGTTATTAGAATTTTTAAATGCATGCACGTACGCCGTTCAGGACATACATCCCGCGGATGAAGAATCATTAATCCGAGCAATATTATTTACAAAACTGAAAGGAAAAGCCATGCAGGATTTCGAGACACGAAATATTCAGACGTTCGCCGAATTAAAACAACAACTCGAGACTTGTTACCAGTCTAAACAAAGTACTACGCACTTACAAATCGAGTTCAATTCCTTAAAACAAAAGCCGAATGAAACTGCGCACGCTTTCGGACAACGGGTTGATCTACTAGCGATGAAATTATATGATTCGATGATCCAAGGAAAGGAGCATTCCGCAACCTCTAAACGCACGATTCAACAAACAATCCAAGAGCAGGCGTTAATAAATTTCCAAATCGGGTTACACGACGAATTACAAGTGCTCGTACGCGCGCAGCGATATACGACGCTCCAAGAAGCGATAACGGGCGCGAGCGCCGAAGAAAAACTCAGACCGGGAACAGCGAGAACGAGTGGTTTTGCTAATAAAAATAAAACCGAATTTAGTTACTCGCGAAATAGTCGAAATCCGACATCGCAATGCTTTAAATGCGGAAAAAACGGACATTTCGGACGCGATTGCCGTAGCAGCCGATACGCGCTCCCGAAGCCGGAAAAACCCTCGCGAATAAACGCGATAAATAAATACTGCTCGCATTGCAAAAGAACAGGACACAGCCGCGACGAATGCTGGAGTCTAAATGGAAAACCGAAAAACAATACAAATAAACTAAAAGTCGGAAATCAGCAAAAAACGCGCGACGAAAATATACGCGATCGAAAGAAACCGCGACAACAAAACAGAAACGCCGATAGCGCAAGTAGCAGCAGCGAAGACGAGCAGGAAGAAGCGAGAAAGAGACAACCGCGACCTGCATCTGAGTATCGCGTTACACATATTAAAGATATGCCACGCGCAAAGAAAAAGACGGACTTATTGCTAATAACATTACCAATGCGACAAGTGAAAAACGAAAAAATACAGATGTTGTACGATTCAGGATCGACCATTTCATTAATAAAATTGAAACATTTAAAAGATGACACACTAATACATGAAGGTAAAATCGCGCTTACAGGCATAACCGGGCATAAAGTACACACCATAGAAAAAATGTACGCCACTATTAAAATGGACAATCACAAGGTAAAACATGCATTTTACGTTGTAAGAGACGACATTCCGATAGAATATGAAGGAATAATAGGAATCGATTTCCTTCGACAACATTCGGTATCCTGTGATTATAATCAAAATCAATTAAAAATAGGAAACGCCGTGCTAAGATTCCATACGTTTAACAAAACAATTCTAAAACCGCGCAGCGAAACCATCGTAAAAGCGATAACAAAGCAAAATCGGATAGGAATAGTACGAGCAGAGGAAACAGCTCCAGGAATCTACCTTGGAAACTGCTTAGTAGAACCGAAGGATTATACTTGTCCCGTTAGTATCATAAATACAACCGATACGGAAGTCGAGATACAAACGCCGAACGTCACACTCGAGGACATAGAACGCGAAATCAAATCCAAAATACACACGATACAAGCAAGAAAAAATTTTAAGCCTACTAACTCGAGACACGGACAAATATGACAACTACTACGCACGCAACATTTAAATACGGAAGAAAAACAGGCACTCCTACGGATATGCGAAGAATATTACGATACATTTCAGTTGGACGGAGAACCACTGACGTGCACCGCGACGGTAGAACACGAGATAAACACGCGCGCCGACACCTCGCCGGTGAACACGAGACCGTATCGTCTTCCCGAGAAGCACAAGACGGAAGTAAATAAACAAGTGCAAGAAATGCTAGAAAATGGCATAATCAGAACAAGCGCGAGTCAATGGAACGTACCCTTATTGGTGGTGCCGAAAAAGGCCGACGCATCCGGAAAACCTAAGCTCCGAGTAGTAATAGATTTTCGGAAGCTAAACGATTTAACAATAGGCGATTCATTTCCACTGCCCAATATCACCGATATACTGGACCAGCTAGGAAACGCTAAATATTTTACTACACTAGACTTAGCGTCAGGATATCACCAGATACCGATGGCTGAGCAAGATAAACAAAAGACAGCTTTTTCAACGCCCTACGGACACTATGAATTTAATAGAATGCCGTTTGGATTGAAAAATGCGCCAGCAACATTCCAGAGATTGATGAATTCAATTCTAACAGGAATGCAAGGACTTAAATGTCTAGTTTATTTAGACGACATCGTCATATACGGATCGAGCCTAGAGGACCACAATAGAAGACTCAAGGAGGTACTACAGAGACTCCGAGAAAATAATCTAAAATTGCAACCAGATAAATGCGAGTTTTTGCGCAAAGAAGTAATTTATCTAGGTCACATTATTTCAGAGAATGGAATATCTCCGGACCCGTCAAAGCTAACCGCGATAAAAGAATTTCCGACGCCGAAGAAAGTAAAAGAGATACAATCTTTCATAGGACTAGCCGGATACTACAGAAAATTCATAGAAGATTTTTCAAAAATAGCCAAGCCACTAACGAAATTAACAAAGAAAACGGAAAAATTCGAGTGGACAATGGAACAGCAAAATGCTTTTGAAATATTAAAAGAAAAATTAATGACAGCGCCAGTGCTAATGTATCCAGATTTCAATCAAGAATTCATACTGACCACTGATGCTTCCGACTATGCAATCGGAGCAGTATTGTCACAAGGAAAAGTAGGTAATGACCGACCAATTGCTTACGCCAGCAGAGTTTTATCGCGGGCGGAGCAGAATTACAATACAACCGAGAAAGAATTATTAGCGATTGTATGGGCTGTAAAACATTTTAGGCCATACGTATATGGTACGAAATTCAAAATCATAACCGATCACAAACCATTAATCTGGTTATTTAATGTGAACTCGATCCCGGATCGAGATTAATCCGATGGAGATTAAAACTCGAAGAATATGATTATGAAATCATCCATAAAGCCGGACGAGCGAACGCGAACGCCGATGCACTGAGCCGCAATGTAACAAGAGAAGCGCATGAAACAGAAGAGGAAGAACGAGAGATCTTCGCAATAGAAGAGGAAATAAACTCCGACGAAGAAAAAATATACACAGAGGAAGACAAGAAACAGATATTATATGAATATCATGATGCACCTACAGGAGGACATCAAGGAGTTGAACGCACGATAAAAAGAATCCGCCTAAATTATAATTGGCCAGGAATAACGAAAGATGTAGAAAAATACATCGCAAAATGCGAATTGTGCCAGAAAAATAAATTATCGCGAAAAAATAAAGTACCGTTAATAATTACGGATACGCCTACTAAACCTTTCGAAAAATGCGCGTTAGATATTGTAGGACCGTTAACAGTTACAACAAACGGAAATAAATATCTCTTAACATTCCAAGACAATTTAACGAAATTCAGCAAAGCGATACCGATTCCAAATCAAGAAGCGAACACGGTTAGCAAGGAATTCGTTACAAAAATTGTACTTGAACACGGAATACCGGAAAAAATTTTAACGGATCAAGGCACAAATTTCCTCAGCGACATATTTAAAAATACATGTAAATTATTAAAAATAAATAAAATACAAACAACTGCCTATCATCCGGAAAGTAATGGCGCGTTAGAACGATCACATCGAACATTAGCAGAATATTTAAGACACTACATAAACGAAGACCAGACAGACTGGGACGAATGGATACCGTTCGCAATGTTCACATATAATACGACGCCACACACAGCTACGGGGTATACACCCTTCGAATTAGTCTACGGGCACCAAGCGGATTTACCTACGTCACTGACGAGACCGCCTAAACCAACATATAATTATGACGATTACGCGCAAGAATTGAAAGAAAGACTAAGGGCAACGAATCAGCTCGCAAAAGAGCATATCAAAGAAGAAAAATTCAAAGCCAAAAAACAATACGACAAAAGTACTAGAGAAATAAAATTTAAAGTCGGCGACAAAGTATTAGTTTACGACGAGACGCTCCGACGCGGACGATCTAAGAAACTTGAATCCCTATGGACCGGACCGTACGTAATAATCGAAAAAAATTCAGACGTGAATTATACAATTAAGAAAGGAAGAAAAGCGGTGCGCATGCATACAAACAAATTAAAGCAATTTATAGAAAATTAAAATAAAAAACTTACCTATTCGTTGTTGGAACGACCGACCATTCGCATCCGATATAAAGCGCGACGCATCTGCGCCATCGCACGACCTCGTTCTTCGAATTCACGGAGTGAAGGACGGAGATGAAAATCAAAAACGCGCCCTCGAATGCGTATAGGCATCTCCAACCAAAGTCGTCGTAATAAGGGAATAAATCCATCGGGAGGCTCATAACGAGGCACCCAAAAATCACTATCGAACCCGTCGTCCACCTCATTCATATCTGTTTCTTGAGGCTCAATAACCAGCACTTCACCATCATTGTCGATATCTTCCTCCGAAGAGGGAAAATAGCGAGATCGATCTTTTATATTAGCACAAACCATGCTAGTGGTATACTCAGTAAAACACGACTGAATAAAAAACCACACGACGCTAAAAGCCAGCAAGAAGAAACCTAATAAAATGAGAACCGATAAGACGGTTATATGAAACATTTAATATGAAATTACAGGATATTCGTCAGCTGGAACAGTCGACAGGCCGAGAGTCGCACGGGACAACATGAAACGGATTCACCTTACAAAATTCAAGAATTCCTACACAATCCCGGCATATATTTCGAAAAAATCGGGCAATTACAGCAAGCGACCAAAGCGTGGAAATTAGTCATTAAATTAGATATAACAACACTAAACGACAAAGTATGGCAAATAAATCAATACATCCAACAAACCAACGAGATGTGCGAACAAATAAAGTTGGAATTCCACCATAAACGCACTTGTGATAATTTAAAGGAAATCGTAACAAACGAGTCGAAACAATTAACGAAATTGATCACTCTAATAAATACGCTATATAAGACACGGACGAACGGACGTAGAGGTCTCATCGACGGAATAGGCGGAATAGCGAAAACATTGTTCGGTACAATGGACGCGAATGATAGAGAATTAATAAACGAACAATTAAATCTCCTACAAAATAACCAGCAAACCATTCAACACGTCGCGAAAAATCAAATAAAAATCTTAAATAGTACGATAGTACACCTAGATAAACTAGAAAATATATTAGACCATAACGGTAAATTATTAAATCATTATGTTCGAGAATATAGTAACCGCGAAGAAATAACCGAACATTTTACGGTAATCATCGCGATGATAACAGATTTAATTCGGGATGCGAAAGATGTAATAGAATATCTTACGCATGTACGCAAGGGCATTATGCATCCCGTACTAACACCTATTAGCGACATTATAACACATTTAAAAGAAGCAGCTATCCAATTATCTCACGGTTTATATTTCCCTTTCGAAATTCGAAACGACGAATGGCTAGCACTAGAAGAATATATTAAAATAACTGCATACCGTGAAGGATCAATCATATTTACTGTATTGCGATTCCCACTAATCTCACAACCAGTATATGATATAATAAAAGTAACCCCAGTACCTACTTACGATCATAAAAATATATTTACGCACGCGGAAATAAATCACGAAATAATCGTAGTTAAGAGAAGGATTAACGTATATCATAATAACAGAGGACGACTTAAAAAAGTGTATCCAAATAAATTCCAGATACATATCTGAGAAAACACAACCAATACACCGTATTAATCCAAACGCGCCGTGCGAAATACAAATGTACTTGCAACCACAAAACCAAAACGAGGCTTGCAAAAGTAAACATGTAATTGCGACAGAAACGATATGGATATCGTTGCAACAGTCACTTACTTGGCTATACTCAACTGTACGCGAACAATCAATAATAATTCAATGCGAAAATTATAACGAGATTAGAAAAGTAATTAAAGGAACAGGGCAAATTACCCTCCAAAATAAATGTAAATTAATAACAACAGAAATGACGATCCAATCAAAAGAAGTCATACAAGGTAACGAAATAGAAACGTATTTACCGGAAATTAATATTACATTTATACGAGACAATACAGACATACTAGACACAAAACAACAGAATATCGTACAGCATTCAGAATTAACAGAATTAAGAAATAAATTGAAAGATATAAACAATGATTTACAGGACAATAATGACAAATTCTTTACGAAAAAACAATTCGTATATCCTATGGCGACGAGTGGAATAACCACAATAATTATAATAATATTAATAATTTATATAATTGTAAAAAATAAAAAGAAATATACAAAACGACCGTCAGTCAGGATATACGAAGAAGACGAACCACGTATGTCCTACAGATTCCCAAAACCCATACTAAAACGAAGTTTAAGTACACGATTTTAGATAAGTATAGGAATAATAAGAAACGATTATATCTCATATTGTATACGGGAAAAATGTTGTACATTAAAATAAGAAAAAATAATTTTTAAAATAAGTTTGTTTTGCGAAAAACGTCACTTTTACACCTCCGTTTTTCTTTTTTTTACGGGGGAGGGATGTTATAGCCCGAGAAGGCTATATACGAATTATTAGATACATATTATTTTAGAGAGATATTATTTTATACAATAAGATATTGCTCAACGTGTAACGCGAATACAGATCACGTTACGAACGTTGACCGAACGAAGCGCTGACAACGCGAGCCACGCGCGAAGCCCAAGCGACCGCGCAATCACCCATTACGAAAACGCGGAAACCAAGGCACGCGGAATAAGGATGTTGCGAAAATGCAACGTAGAAGTCCTACCGAAAAGCAGAAAGGAAATTGCGAAAATGCAAGCAAAGAAGTCCTACTTAGAACTCCTTAGCTTGCATCCGGATCTTGCCGCAAAATCGAGCGACACGACACATGGTCTTGTCGCTAAACGATCCCCTCCTGGGAAACCAAGGGGAGACAATAAAAAGACCCATCGCTAACGAGCGGCGGGCAGTCTTTACCATTAATATTACGCGGGCAGTCTTTACCATCAATTAATATTACGCGGGCCGTAACGCCAATAGTCGCGAGTAGTCACACTTAGTGAAAATCGTGAAGATCGAGAAGCGAGTCTCGCGACGTAAACCCGACTCCAAACACGCGTCCGCGAGTGTCAGATAACGCGATACGCGACACGAGTAGATGATAGACACGAGGACGAATTATAATTAAGACCATTTGTAGTGAATAAAAGTTTTATTGAATATAAAAAGTGTCCAGAATTTCGGGTAACCCGCCAGACGTATCCCAGATTCCTAAATCTAAATCCGGCAACGATCCCGAAAATTACCGTGCCTCACCCGAGGCATAACAAACGGATGTCTTGTTATTGACAGATATTTTTGTAACTTTACTTCACTTTACTTCACTTCACTACGTAATGTTGTCACTGGTTCAGATGAGTGTCCTGTCGCATCGGAAAAAAGGCGACTCGTCTAATATTGCCTCGAAATTATTTCTTTCCATTTTCACAGTGACAAAATCGGCTCTTCCTAAAAAAATTGTTTTTTTTTGTTTGTTTTTTTCTTTTCTTTATCCTCTTCCTAGAAAAGAAATGAAGAGGACACCGCGCCGATTCGGTCGCACGTGCAATCTTGCGAGACGCTATTTGTTCATAATATAATATAAATATAATAACCCGCCTTTGTAATACACCGCGCCGATTCGGCCGCACGTGCAATCTTACGAGACGCTATATATATTTGTTTATAATATAATATAAATATAATATAATATAATGTAAATTCGAGGATCCGGACATCGGCATCCCATCTTTGTAATACATAAGCCGATTATAAACATATCCCGACCCCCAATAAACCCATCTTCCTAGAAAAATGAAAAGGATAATGTTTTTTTTTGTTTCTGTTTGAAAAACTATATTACCTTGTCGGCATCCCCCCGCGCCGCCAAAATCCCCCTCCGCCCGCGTGACGTCATGCCCCCTCGCCCGCACGGTTTCCCCTCGCCCCGTATACCCCTCGGAGGACCTGCGTTAGAACTCTCCTAGTTCTACTACTGTTCTCCCAATTGAAGTCATGGTTATGTTATTCTGTGGTCTGTTATAACGGAATGGTTCGTCGTGTTTCTCCGTATATGATTTTTATGTTCTGAAATTCTAGTATGTAATTGTCTTTTAGTCTGTCCTACATATGACGCATCACAGTTATCACAATTAATTTTATAGATCACATTGCTGTGGATCGACTTTGGACAGGAGTCCTTATGAATTTTAATGAATCTATTCAATTTATTGAGACTACGATAAGATAATTTGACATTTAAGTCTCTGGTAAAATTCTTAAATTGTTCTGTTATTGCAGGGACGTACGGTATCGTGAGATAAGAAACTTTTTCCGGTTCGATTATCTGTTTTGTGTTGTCGAGATTAGAATTAACCTTATGAAATAGGGTCTTGAGACGTTCATTTAAGACTTTAAAGACGAACTCCAGAGGATAGCCATTATCTAACAGAATTTCCACAACGAGCTTAAAATTCTTATAGTGGAATGTCGGGTGAGACAATAAAATTACCCTATTGAATAAACCCATAGCGGTGCCTCTTTTCTGACATAAAGGATGATTAGAGGGGAAGTGTAAATATCTCCCGGAAAACGTAAGTTTATGATACCAATCGAAAATCAGTTGATTATCGGCTAAAATCATGGTTATATCCAGGAAATTGAGTCTGTTATCCACTTTGATCTCCATCGTAAATTGCACACGTGGATGGAAAGTATTGAAAATGTTCAGCGTGTGGTCGAGCAAATCGGAGGATGCTGCTAAAGCGATGTCATCCACGTACTTCACGAAAAAAGGGGGTGTGAAAGTCAAGGTTTCAAGGGCTCTAGTTTCCAAGTCCTGTAAAACTATGTCTGCTATTATGGGTGAGAAAGGAGAACCCATAGGCGTGCCAAATGTTTGTCGATAAATCGTTCCGTTAAAAGTGAAATACGTGGAATTTAGAATGAATCTAACGGCTGTGATGAACTCAAATTTCGATATGGTACAATTTGTCGAGATGTAATGCCATCTAGAAGAGACACTTTCGATAGCCAGGTCAATGGGAACATTGGTGAACAAGGACGCGACATCCAAAGAAATCAAAGAGAAATCCTTGTTGATGCGTACATCAGAAAGTTTTTTAACTAGTTCAAAACTATTATCGATGTCGCTATGTGCAACAGGAAAACTTTTGAGCATTGGATAAACGAGGCTAGATTGTACAAAGGGCTGTTAAGAGAGGAAACAATGAGTCGGAAAGGGCAATTAGGTTTATGGATCTTAGGAAGTCCACATGCTCTAGGTAACATTCCGTCGCTACAAAGCAGAAATCTATAATTGGAGACCGAGATGAATTCAGACTCTTTCCACCTCTTCAACACAAGTCTCGTAAACCTGAAGTGAGCTTATTTATCGGATCTTTTTTAACTACTATGTACGTGTTATTATCATTCAATAACTCTTCAATCTCTTTAAAGTACAAGTCTCTATTTAAGGCGACCGTGATGTTTCCCTTATCCGCACGGGTGAAAATAAGATTATCGTTATGTTTTAAAAAAGTTTTTGAAGCAGAAATTAATTGTTTTAGGCGTGTATTAAATTCACCATTAGGGATCGAGTAATTAGGGAGATTGTTGATAATGTTCACTGCGCGGTTTCTGATAGCCATTTGTGTTAACAGAGTAAGTTTAATAAGATTGCTTTCAATATTTTTTATAAATTCTGTGGTTAGTTTGTTATTATTGTAGATAGGGAGAATAAAATTATCTCCCAATTGTAGAAGGCTCTGTATGTCCAACGGTACAGCGGTGGAGGACAGATTAACAAACCACTTTTAATTGATGTGTAAAAAATGTTGTTCTTTATCTTTGAACGTGTGTGGATCAATAACAATCTCCATTTCGTCACACTGTATGTTTTCAAGATTATTGAATAGATTAAAATGAAAACGACCTCCCTTAGTGGAGGCGAGTGGATGATTAGAAGAACGGTAAAAATATGGTAATGTATCGGTTTTATATCTCTAATCTTAGCATTATTTTTTGCCAACAAGCGGCCAAACTTCTCGCCAAGTCTGTCGCGCTGGCTAACAAAAAAGGAGTGCAGTGGTCCTTGTTGTTTGGTGAAAAAAGTATTACAGACAGATAATGGAATGTCGCGGTATAATAAGCGCGAAAGCTTATAAATCTGAGTGTGGGCTTATTCGATAGGGTAATTTTATTGTCTCACCCGACATTCCACTATAAGAATTTTAAGCTCGCTGTGGAAATTCTGTTAGATAATGGCTATCCTCTGGAGTTCGTCTTTAAAGTCTTAAATGAACGTCTCAAGACCCTATTTCATAAGATTAATTCTAATCTTGACAACACAAAACAGATAATCGAACCGGAAAAAGTTTCTTATCTCACGATACCGTACGTCCCTGCAATATCAGAACAATTTAAGAACTTTACCAGAGACTTAAATGTCAAATTATCTTATCGTAGTCTCAATAAATTGAATAGATTCATTAAAGTTCATAAGGACTCCTGTCCAAAATCGACCCACAGCAATGTGATCTATAAAATTAATTGTGATAACTGTGATGCGTCATATGTAGGACAGACTAAAAGACAATTACATACTAGAATTTCAGAACATAGAAATCATATACGGAGAAACACGACGAACCATTCCGTTATAACAGACCACAGAATAACATATAACCATGACTTTGTAACGATGCACCCCCATTGTTACCCGGCACGTAGCCAGCCGGAAGTCTGCCGCCCGGCGAACACCAGCCGGGCAGTGGCAGAGGCGCCGAGCGCCCTTTTTTAAGACTTAAGTCATCGCGGTTGTGATAAACAACCATACGGCCGTTATACGGCCACCGTTACGCCAAAACCCGAGCACAACCGAACGCTGCCGGAAGATCCCGAGCGTCACCCGCCGAAACGCCGCGTCATTTCGCCCAGGGGAAGCGACGCGTTTACCGTAATTACCCGCCGAAAACAACGCGTCGTTATCCCTACCCGGGGGCGAACGACGCAATTACCGATAGACGCTCGGGTATAAAAAGACAGCGTTTCGGCATCTCATTACCAGAACGATTCCTGAATCCGCTCGAGCAGTACGCTCCGAGATACCAGAACCGATCCTGAAATTCGCAGCAACGACGGAACGTGAGGTTGACGTGTTCGCAGCCTCCGCCGAGCATTCTCGGTTTCCGTGCAGTCTCCGAACTCCTGACACAAATCCGACTAATTCGACGAGAGCGGAGTGTTCGTCGCTCTCCTAGATTACGGTCTATCATCCGACCGCTCCAGCCAGCCGGACCGTGGATTTGCGAGTTCGTTGCCCCGTCGAGTTTTCTCGACTCCGCCGCGCTATCCTCAACTCCGCGAACGGAAGCAGGGACGGAGTTCTCCGCCCGGTCGAGGGTACTTGATCTCCGCTCGCATTCCCCTACCACTGGGAATACCCGATTAATCCCGCGACAACGATCAAAACCATTTTAATACGTGCGAATTATAATCACCGCGCCGAAATACCTGTCACCTAATATTCCATTATATTCCGCGCGCCGTCAAAATGAACACGGCCTTGCCGTACACGCGCCGACCGACCGCGCCCAATTTCTTGCGCGGTTTTACGAATACTATAAGCGGTTCGATATATCGAACTTCGCGCACCGAATAACAAACGCGCATTGCATCTAGCGCGTTGCATCATCCGCCGCGCGTTAACTATTGTAAATCGACCATTGCCGAAAGAGGCAAATAAAGACAATACCTGTTAACTAAATCTTTCGTGTGTCTCACCTTTTCACGAGCCCTGATCCCGACTGAGCTCATCCACGCACTCGCGAAAAGTAACCGCGTTACAACTTCAATTGGGAGAACGTTAAAATATTAGATAAAGAACCACATTTACACAAACGGTTAATTTCCGAAGTTTTACATATTAAAAGACAGAAGAATAGTCTAAATAGTTTGCAGACGGATACTGAGTGCCTTCCTGAAGCGTATCTGACTGTGTTAAAAAAACTCGAGAATTTGATTTATGCCTAATGCCATTTATACACTTAATCTATACTGGTTGCTCTTTTAGAGGATGCATTTGTTCGTCTCATTTGTGTTTAATTTATTTATTTCCTGCCTGTATTTGACACATTATTTGACTTATTTGACATAATTTAGTTCTTTATACATTGATGCTGTCGGTTCCCGATAATCTTGACAACAACTGTAAGCTATATTTAAGATTCTTAGTTATTATTGATGTTTTTGCGATTTTTGTTTTTTGTTTGTATTCATATTTATTTTTACATTATCTTATTTATGTTATGATTTGACCATATATATTTTATTTCTGCGACCGTACCTATCAACCGTTAGAAAGAACGTTACATCATTTGTCTTTAACCGTTTGACATACTATTTTTGTTCCTCGACACCTGTGGTATCTTTTAACTGCGGAGGGCTGACCGTGTCAAGTTTTAAACTATAATCTACGTTAATCAATCGGTGCAATGAAGTCCGGTGGTTCTCTTACGTGTAAGTCGGTTGTTAAATATTGAGTGCGTGCTCGTTCTCTCACATCAGATCGCTTTAAAGAAACCGCGCCGATTATTTACAGGCTTTATTGGAAATGTATTATTCCGGCATGTTTGTACATGGACTGAATTCAACTTACGACCTTCTAATCGAGTAGCTGACCATCCCTACGACAGCAATAATGCGATCAAACTTTTCATGAAGATGTGAGAAATCCCCGTTATGCGTTTTTAACAATTTGCTGATGATTGTTTATGAATTTGCGATGTGGTCTACTTTCCGGTTAATTTTAATTTAATTTGTTGCGCTGAAGATGGCTAAAAGATTAGCCGAAACGTCCGCTTTATGTTTATTTATGTAACATTGAGTTTTTGTATATTACAAACGTCCGCTTTATGTTTATTTATGTAACATTGAGTTTTTGTATATTACAAAAACTCAATGTTACATAAATAAACATAAAGCGGACGTTTCGGCTAATCTTTTAGCCATCTTCAGCGCAACAAATTAAATTAAAATTAACCGGAAAGTAGACCACATCGCAAATTCATAAACAATCATCAGCAAATTGTTAAAAACGCATATATATATTTTAATCTGACATATTTTGAAATAAAAAATAAAATATTTCGTAAAATATTCAGTTTCCGATAATTTTACCGTAATACTTTTACGTACAGAATAATGAGACAAATCAATTAGTGCCAAAAAAACAAATAATTGTTTAAAAAAATACATTGTAAATAATTTTCTTAAAAACAATTATTTTTTATTGATTTGTTTCATTAGTCTGTACGTAAAAGTATTACGGTAAAATTATCGACAACTGAATATTTTACGAAATAATTTATTTTTTATTTCAAAATATGTCAGATTATAATATAAAATAACTCAAAAAATACTCAATGAAAAAATACTTTATTATAGTGTTTTAGAAAGCTCTCGAGATAAGCTACAAGAATATGTAATGAAGAATTGGGGGTTTCATTAAAAAAATTCAAAGTAATTTTCGGATGACCTTGACAGTGCTATTTAAAGTCATACTAATATTATTATATAATGCGCCACTTAGAGCTCTACAACTTTAGTTCGAAACATTTTTCTCAGAAAAGTTTCGTTTTCGAGATATTTGACCGTTTCCAGACTTTTCTAACACCCTGTATAATGGATTATATGTACTTTTCATTTCATTACAATTATTTACTTGTCAAATTCTTTCAGTTCGTTCTTGATATCTTGAATATCTGTTTTTAGGAAGTACTCTTATTACGAACGTCTTGGTTTTCCTATCCTTTGGTGTGAACGTATGGTACTGAGTTACATCTGATTCTAAGATTGCAATTAGCTTTTTGTCATCTTCTTATGTTTCTGTGTGTACAGCTGTACGATTTGTTTGATATTTTATAAAGAATTTGTTATATCTTTGACTTTAGCAATTAAATCCCTGTGTGATTTCACTTTTCCGTGTATTATTATTGGCGGAGGTTTTCGTTTTCCGATCGTGTTTTTCGAGGCTCTTGATTTACCTAAGCTATTATTTATTGCATCATTATCCTGTTTATCATTGTCATCGTCCCAGTTTATGTCTGTATTTTCTGAGTCGCTTAATAGACCAAAGCGAATTTTCGTATCTATTGAATACGCTTTATTTTGTCTTGCCATTTTTGCTTTGGATGTTCCTGCTTCTTGACTGTCGATTGCTTTCCTTTTGTTACTTTTGATTTTTTTACTATCAAATACATACTTAAAATTAGTTTGCATATGAAGTAACTTACCTTCATTCTCGTGTACTGGATTTTTAATCATTGCCACGTTGGAGGACGATTTGAAGTTAACGTCAATTTCTTGAATCTTACTCCTTTAGGGCCATATGCGATGTTTTTCTTTACTTCTTTGATGTTATTTAACTTTTATTCGTCATTTAGTATTCTAATAGATAATTAATTTATGTTATTTAAACAATCTGATAACTTTGCTAGAGAATCCTTCTGTGTGCTGCTCGTTCGATAGTTCAAACGAGATTGCAAGTCTGGTACGGTGCTGTTGCATTACGCACTCTTTGATTAAACGCTCTATTTCATTTACTATAAGGCTCTCGGAATTATTCAATTTTGATTTTCTCGCGAACGCTTGAGAAGCGCATCTTATTCCTTTATCCAATACTACATCACATGAAGATCTATTGCTACAACGAGTTTAGTTGAAATCGATTGGTACCACGTCGCGCCCTCTTCTTGTAAGAAGTTTTAGTCGTTGCTCGTTGTTTATAAAAAATTTATTAACAAATTAATTGTGCGATAAAAACAAGTATTAAATGCGATAATCCGAACATGAATTTTATATTAATTGTATTTAAATACATGGGTGGGGAAGAGACTCCGCTCCTCCCTTTGTACCACCATCTCAAAAAACTTAATTTAACTTCCAACTTCTGCATTATAATTAAGTGATAATAGGTCCTTTTTTATGGCTAATGCGGCCAGTTCAGCTATAAGGAACAGATTTAATATGACATACGTCAATCTACAGATTTCTATATATTATACTAGACCGCTAATAGGAATATTAGAAATGAAGCCAGGACAGCCATTTACGATTGGGCAGAATATAATTATTGCATTAATAGGCAAATATAACTCCAGAATATGTATCAATATTTATAGCTATTAATCAATACTTATCTATACTTAAAAATATCTTTTATTTTAATAACTGCCGACAAATTGAAATACAACGCAGAATTTATATTAATCTAATCTATATATTCTGTTCAATTATAAATGGCTGTCCTTCAATGTTAGCGGTAGGGGCGTAACGTCGCTCTTTTCACAGAAGAGCCAATTATTAAGAGAAGAGGACCTTGCTCGGCATGCGCGAAGTGCACCATGCCTAAGAGGAGAAGTCCGGGGGTTTTTTCCCTGGAGAAATTTTAAAAATGGCCATGTTTTCTTAAATTTGAGCGCATTTTAAGGATCTCGAAACTGTTTTACAACAGATAATATTGTTGCGTCCCTGCGAGTCGTCTGTGGCGGTTAATCCTGAATTTGCTGTACCCGTCTCCGGGTGAACATCCCCAAACACGTTGTTAAGGGTTGTTGTTAAACAACGGCGGACATTTTGAGAGAGATTGGCCATCTTTGAGTCTCACGTCAGTAGTGATTTCGAGCGGACGGATTGGCGGATTACGAGATTATCTGTTCTGTGCTTTCTGTTCTGTGTTCTAAGCTGTTATTAAAGTTCTTCTTGTTCTTTTTAATACGTGTCCTTTATTTACGTCGCGGTACGCGAGTGCCGGTTGTGTCACGCGTATTCGAGTATTATCGATTTTGATCCGCGGACGCAACAATATTGTTACGTCCCTATGGTTTTGCGATCATTTATCAAGCCCGCTTTGGAATTGAGGAACATCTCGTTGTTACTGAGTTGTGGTTGTTAAACAACAGCGGACATCTTGTAAGGAGAACCGCCATCTGAAAATCTGGCTACGGATGTATTTTTAATAAGATTACGGCGATTATTATCTAATCTGTGTTCTGTGTCTAGCTGAGTTCTGTGTGGTTAAAGTTCCTTTTGTTCTTCTTAAAAAGATGTTCTTTATTACATCGTGGTACGCGAGTTGGTCATGGTTACGCGTGGTACGCCGGTTGTGTCGCGTTTGTAAAATATTGATAACGATCTGCAGACGCAACATTTTGCAATATGTCCGCACGGAATGACATCCATCGGCAGACTCTAAAATGGCGGCTCCTAAAAACAAGATTTTGGCCATTGTTTTTTAATAACCCTCTTAGCAATGTGTTAGGGGATGATCTCCTAGAGACGGATATAGCAAATTCAAGAATAACCGCCACAGATGACATGCAGAGATGAAACATGAAAGGCGCACACAACAATATTTTAGTTTAAAAAGCGAAATTGATGTAGATTCAGGTTTTTTTCTATAGATTTTAATGCATTTCTATAGGCCTTTAAACTATTGAAAATCGAAGAAATATTATTTTATAAAAATGATCGATGGTATTGTCTCAGAAAAATATTAAAAATTGCAATTTTATGCATTTTAATAATCCGGTCATCATCATAAATTATTGTCTTGCGCTTATTTTTGTAATATAAAAAATATGATTTTTATAGTACATATTATTTTGTCATACCCTAACTTTTTTTGATACAATTTTATGCATTAAGTTGAATACTCTAAATCACGTCTAAAGAGGGGCCGCATGTTTTCCAAAGGGGGGGGGGGGCCGAGCTTTCTCTGGGCCCCCTAGTTGACATTACTGATTATCGGTCTACACTGCGTTCACGCGAGAGAACGACCAGCATTTCGTCTGATTCGATCAGATTCCGTCCAACCGAACGCTCCTTTTTCCCGCTCCACGCCGATAAACGCGTCTCGCAGGCCAGATCCGGCTAGAGCCGGCAGAAGGGACTCACGCGCATAAATCCTAACGCGTTATTTCGAACATTTGACAGTTAGTCGTCACGTACAAAGTACGTTTTGCGAAAGTTTTAAAATGATTTCTTGTACAATGGAAGAAGAAAGAAGTCCTTCGGACGTGGAAGTAGGGCTGTTATCTCCTACGAAAAAAAAAAACTTCCATTTACACAAAGTAGATTGTGCGCCGGGACACAAGAGTACGATAATAATGCACACGGCTGAGTAACGCGCTCGAGTCCTTCATCTGCTCCTTACTCTGCTCAAAGCTGCATAGTTCTAATAAAATCTTTAGCAAAATAATAAAATAGCGTACACACACTGGTACGCACACATGCTTGCATGCAAACACGCTCGCACGCACATGCACACAACATTCACGCACATATGTACCCATACACGTGCATATGTATCCATTACACATAAAAAAGACATCTGAAAGAGATATGGCATACACTCAGATTTTATGACTTTAGAGCTCCATATTTCTATACCCTTTGATTTTACGTGGTTGTGGCACAGGAAAAATTTGTTCAGAATTATAAAAACTACAACATATTTCAGAACGGAGCAATTTGACGGGGCTCATTTTTCCATAGGAAACGTGCGGGGTCTTTTCAATTTGAACTATTTAATTTAATATACACGTATATATATTAATATACATATTATAGTCTCTCTCCCTCCCTCTCTCTCTCTCTCTCTCTCTCTCTCTCTCTCTCTCTCTCTCTCTCTCTCTCTCTCTCTCTCTCTTAGTATACAGGGTGTATCAGACCTGTGCCAGCCGAATATTTCAAAAACCGAGAACGGTAGACAAAAATATTTCAAACAAAAGTTGTAGGGTTTCAAGTAACTTATTACATAGTAATATTAATATTTTACATAGTAATATTAGATCTTGAATAGCGTTGTCAAAGTCACGTGAAGGTCATCATAAATTTCTTAAATGGAACCCCCTATTTCTTATTGCATATTCTTGTAGCTCAACTGGAGAGTTTTTTAAAACACTATAATAAAGTATTTTTTTAATAAGTACTTTTTGAGTTATTTTATATCTTAATTTGACATATTTTGATATAAAAAATAAAATATCTCGTAAAATATTTAGTTTTCAATAATCTTACCGTAATATTTTTATGTACAGAATAATGAGACAAATCAATTAGTATTTAAAAAAAAATTTTTAAGAAAAAATATGTAATAATTTACAATGTATTTTTTTAAACAATTATTTTTTTTTACGCTAATTGATTTGTCTCATTATTCTGTACATAAAAATATTACGATAGATTATCGAAAATTAAATAGATTAGATTAGATTAGAATGTCTTCAGTGGTTCCCCAAAAGGGTTACAACTATCTACGTAACTTAGCGCATCTTATACACATATCCTTATTTTATCTTATATTATTTAAATTATCTTATCTTATATTATTACTACTTAAACTAACTTATGCTATCCTTATTTTATCTTTCACTTCATGTCTATACGCACACACGCGCTAAATTCCTAAACTATCTTAATTTATTTAGACCTCCGCTTCCGGTTTTTAATAATTTACATCACAATTTCTCCTCTTTCCTTCCTCCCTCCTTCGTTCTCTCTTATTCTTCCCACTCTCCTTCTCTGCCTCTCTCACCCTCTCTCTCACTCCTCTTACTCTTCCCTTCCTTCGTTATCCTGTATTCATTCACCCCCTCTTTTCTCTCTGAATCCTTCACTTTCTCTTCCTCCCCGTCCCACCCCTCTGCTCTATCCCCCCTTCTCTTCAATACTTCCTTTATCTATTCTTCACCTTTTCTTTCCTCTCCTAATATTCTTTCCACCGCCTCTTGCCAACTTTCCTCCCCCTCTCCTTCTCCTCTCTCGCATCCCTCCTATATATGTCCTCCCCCCTCTCTCTCTCTCTCTCTCCGTGAAGAAGACGTGTCAAACATCGCTTCGCAAAAGTAATAATTTTTAAACGGTTAAATAGTTACGGGGAGTGATAGAAAGTTAGACAAGTCATAGCGGCGTAGACTAGCATTAGCCATGAGTGTTATCTAGCCGGGATATGCTGATTTGAGGGCGTGAGAAATACATTTCCAGTCTGGGACACCAAAGTCTCACACGACAGGTAGACATTAAAGGTGGAAACAAAAGTGCTGACGTGTGGAACAGAGGTGACTGATCGCTTACGCTGAT
The DNA here is from genome assembly GCF_030449975.1 of Polyergus mexicanus. Lineage (NCBI taxonomy): Eukaryota > Metazoa > Arthropoda > Insecta > Hymenoptera > Formicidae > Polyergus > Polyergus mexicanus. Next base: position 5,896,928 of record NW_027223327.1, on the reverse strand, counting down.
ATTAGCGGTTTCGGCCGATAATTATCGGCATGGACGATGAATATGCTGATTATCGATGCTCGGCATGTAAAAAGACAATAAAAAATCAGGTGGTGACATGCAAGTCTTGCTATCAGGTGAATCGTATTAAGCTGTTTTACCATCCAGGATGTGTAAGCAAGCATAGGATTTACGACAAAAATCAATAATTGGTACCGTGTACTGGCCCATTTGGCAGTGGTCGGGGGCGGCAGGGACAGGCTAGGATCTACAGGATCTACAGGTTCGTTTACGACGCCAAGTAGTGGAAATAGAATATCAGGAGCGAGTGGACCATCGACTATTGACGTCAAAATAAATTGGCTGGTAAAAATTGTAAAAAAAATAAAAGATGAAACAGCATGTAAGAAGGAAATTAAAATGATAGTCAAGGAAATAGTTCGAGAAAAATTTGGGAAATGTTAAGCAGGAACTGCTAGAAGAGTTGAAAAGAATGATACAGGGAGAAGTAGGTGGATTAACAGGAGGAATACAAAGGAGCTATAGTGAAGCGGTTGAAGAGAAAAAGAAAGAGAATGTTATAATTATCAAACCCAAGATTCAACAAGAGAGTGAAGTTACAAAAAAATTGATAAAAGAAAAGATAGATATCAAAAACATGGCGATGGGAATAACGAAGCTAAAAAAAGGAAGCAAGGGGACAGTGATCATGGGTTGTAAAACTGGAGAAGAAATGAAAACGTTGAAAGCCACAGTGCAGGAAAAACTAGGAGAAAATTTCAAAGTTACGGAATCACCGCAGATGAAACCCAAAATAAAAATTATCAATGTCAGCAAAGTCTTCTTTGAAATGAGATTGGATGATGATGACTTAATAACTACAATCAAGAAGCAGAATAGAATTGATGCAATAAATGATGGATTCCAAATGCGAATAGTGAAGAAAATAGTTAAAGAAAAAAGAAATGATAATAATCAACTTAGAAGAAAAGAAAAAGAAGAAGGTTCCATAATAATTGAAGTAAATGAAGAAACGCATAAATTGATGTTGAAAAAAGAAAAACTAAATGTAGGATGGAGAAAATATCCTATATTCAATCACATTAATGTTAAAAGATGCTTTAAATGCTGGGGATACTTTCATATTGCAAAAAATTGTACGCGAGATGAAACATGCCAAATGTGCGGGAAATCATAAAGCGATTGAATGTACGGCAACAAAGAAAAAATGTGTAAATTGTATGTTTAAAATTCGAACATACAACCTGAGGATAGGTGATGAACACGACGCCCTTAGCCCAGAATGTCCAACATTTAAAAGGGCGATACAGGAGGAGAAGAGGAGAGCCGGCTGGAAAGATGCAAAATAGCAACTACAGAAGGAAGCGGAAATAATATTCTATAGAAACGCGCAAAGTTTGATGGCGCATAAAGATGAGATACAACATCAGATTATGAAGAAAGTAAATCCGGCATTCATAGCGTTATCAGAGACAAGATTGACTGCTGAAATTGAAGACAGTGAAGTGAACGTACCAGGTTATAGTATAATTAGATGCGATGCTGAAAATAGAAATACAGGAGAGGTTGTTTTATATAGTATAAGGGATGATGTTAAATATGAAATAGAATTAGTAAAAAAATTAGAATCGAATTGCTGCGATTGAGGTGAAAGAAAAATTGTATAGAGGAATAATAATGGTAATATATCATTCACCAAGTGCATCGCGTGGTGATTTCGTGAGATTTGTGGAGGATATAATAGAACAGTTAATAATACGGGGAGAATGTATGGTAATAGGAGACTTTAATATAGATATTATGTTAGATTCGTTTTATACAAGGAAGTTACAAACGACAATGTTGAGCTTAGGCATGAAACAATATATAAATAAACCGACGAGAATTACGAAAGATAGTAAAACAATTATAGATTTAATTTTTGTTAATAATAAAATAGAAATGCAGGTAATGCATGAACCTAAAATAACGGACCATGCGTGGCTAAAAGTTGAACTGAATGCGAATAAATTTGTTAATAAATACAGAGAACTTAGTGTTAGGAATTATACAAAGTTTAATATAGATGAATTTATTAAATTAGTGGAAAATAAATTAGAGAAAAACCAAGATATGAATATCAGTGTGAGAGCGAAGAAATTTGTTGATAGTATAGTAAATGCGTTGGATGCTACAGCACCTAGAAAAAATTTTAGAATTCCGAGAATATGGGAAGGGAAAAAGTGGTTTTCGGGTGAAATAAGAGAAGCAGCGGCTAAAAGGGATGAGCCATATAAGAAGGCATTGTATGCTAACACGGAACAAAATTGGTTGCAATTTAAAATTGAAAGAAATGCAGTAGTTAAATTAATTAAGACAAAGAAGAAAGAATATTATGAAAATATGATAGATCTTAATAAAGAAAATCCTACATCTATGTGGAAAACACTAAAAGAAATAATTAGAGGCGAACCAGGAGGTAAGAGGGAAGTAGAGAATATAGATTTTGAAATATTAGACAGCACTGAAGGATGCAATATAGCAGATAAATTTAATTTATATTATATACAAAGTATTAATAGTATAGTAAAATCTATAAATGGGAGTAAAACTGGGAATGCATGTAAAAGAATTATTTATGTTATTGAAAATGAGGGAAATATGGAAAATTTTGAAATGATTAGTATAAAGCATTTACAGGAAATTGTTATGGGACTACCGCCGAAAAGAAAGGTACAGAGGAGGGAATAACTAGCGATATATTAAAGGCAGTATTTTGCGTAATAAAAGAGGAATTTGTTGATATAATAAATAATTGTTTGAAGGAAGGTTGCTGTCCAAAAGGTTGGAAAACGTCTACAATAATACCGATTCCAAAAATAGAGAAAGCTAGAAAAGCAAGTGAATTTAGGCCTATAAATATGTTACCAATATTTGAAAAAGTGTTAGAATTAGTAGTTAAAAAGCAAATTGAAACGTATTTGGAAGATAATTGTATTATAACAGAACATCAGTCGGACTTTAGAAAACAGTATTCGTGTGAAACAGCGATTCAAACAATCATTGATGAAAGGAAATTGATAGTTAGTGAGACAAAAATGGTAGGGGTAATTTTCATGGGTCTTAAGCGAGCCTTTGAAACAATAGATAGACAAAGATTATTATAGAAATTATATCAATATGGAATTAGGGGAATGGTTATAGAATGGTTAAGATCATATTTAAAGGATAAAACACAACAGGTTCAATTTAATAATAAATGGTCTAAATTAATGACCACAGAATATGCAGTACCGCAAGAATCTGTATTAGGACCTTTATTATTTATAATATATATAAATGATATAATAAAAATCTGTCCAGAAGGATGTAGTATAAAAATGTTTGCAGATGATACGTTAATATATGTAACAGGAGAAAGCAGCGCGGAATTAGAGGGAAAAATGAATATGGCATTTACTATAGTAGAAGAGTGGATGAATATAAATAAGTTAAAAATGAATGCAGGAAAAACGAAATATATGATTGTTAGAAGTATAAGAAAAGAACTGCGAGGTAATATAACATTGAAATGTTTGGATGGAACTGAGATCGAGCGTGTGGAAATAATGAAATACCTAGACATAATTATTGATGATAGGGTACGGTTTAAAGACCACTGTGATTATATGCTAAAGAAAATAGGAAAAAAATAAGTTTTTTAAATAGAATAGGTAATTATATATCAGCATATACTAGATGTATTGTATATAGGACAATCATAGCGCCTCACTTTGAGTATTGTGCGACGCTGTTAAATGATATGGGAGAAACACAGCTGAGTAAATTGCAAAAAGCACAAAACCGGGCTATGAGGATCATATTGCAATGTGATAGACATTCCAAAGTGGAGCGTATGCTGCAAGCGCTGCAGTTTATGTCCATAAAACAGAGGCTATATTATAATGTGTGTATATTTATTTTTAAGATTTTAAGGAACATGTTACCGGAGCAATTAAGAAATATTGTAGATTCGAAATAGTGGGAAATAAGAATGAAAGTCAAACACGACAAGCTAGCGATATTGCAATAAAATATCGCAGAACAAGGAGTGCGCAAAAGAGTATGTTTTACGAAGGAGTGAATGTACAACGCCTTTCCAGCTGAAATAAAGCAGAATGAAAGAATTATGTTGTTTAAGCGAATGTTAAAGGAGTATATTGTAATTAATGTAAACTAGATTTGTATTACAAATAGCTGAGAAAGCTAATAAAAATCAATCAAAATCTCTCTCTATCTCTCTCTCTCTCCCTCCCTCCCTCTCTTCCCCCCCCTTTCTCTCTATATTGCATACCCTATATACTTTTTTCTCTTTACTTTTCCAATACATACTTTCCCTCATTTCATTACTTAACTTAAATCTTGTCATCTTTCCCCACCTCCTCTTCGACCAACCCTTTCTTAAATTCTCTGGAATACCTTCACTCCTTATTCTTTTATACCATTTTTTTATACCTGTTAAACCTTGACTCTTCTATTTTTTCTTTTCTTTCCTCCCTCTGTAACTTCTTGTTTTTCCTTTCCACCTTATCATACTCTATCATCTCTTCCTCTCCCTCTCTATTGCATGCCAATTCCTCTAGACTTATTTCTTTGAAAAATCCCTCTCTCCTTCTCCCATTCCGAGGCTCCTCTACCCTTTTCTATTCTTTTCTTGATTTTTTTCAAACATTTCTTCACTAAATTACCTTTTTTCCCTTCTTCTAGTCTTTTTTCAAAGTTCCATGCTCTTCTTGCCGCCCTACTTCTAAGTTTATCTCTTTTTAGTTCTTCCTTTACTATGTATCCTGGTGTTCTCCTGTCTACTCCTAGCAACCATTTTAAAAATCTTTCTTCTACCTTTTCCACTTTTTCTCTTTCCTTCCAATCCCAGATCTCTGCTCTATAACTTAACACCGTCCAAACTAATGCATCAAAAAGCCAGATCCTTTTCCTTATATATTTCCAAATTTTCTCTTCCCTATACTCCATACTTGCCTCATAATTCCCACCGCCTTCCTTACTCTGTCTCTTACATGACCGTCCTGTCTATCATTTGATTGAAACACGTAACCTAAATATTTTATTTCTTTAATCTCCTCTATCTTCTTCCCTTTTCACATCCACTTTACTTTTTTCTCCTGCCCCCTCCCTTTCTAGGTACCATTATCTTTGTTTTCATTACATTCACTTCCAGTCTCTTATTGTTCATGTCATATTGTCTTTCAGTCCTTGGTAACATTGCCTTCATCTCATCGTCCTCTTCCGCTAACAGCACGATATCATCCGCATATGCCATGGAGAAAATTTTCCTCTCCCCCAACTTAATTTCACCCCATTTTCCCCTGGCAATCTCCTTCTTCATATCTGCTATCACTATATTAAATAACAACGGACTTAATGGATGTCCCTGTCTCATTCCTCTACCCGTCCAGAATTCTTCACTTATCTCTTCTCTTATCCTCATTCTACTCTTTATCTCTCCTATCATTTCTTCTATCCTTTCTATCAGTCTCTCTCTAATCTCTCTTTCCCTTAAAGCTCTTACCAGCACCTCCCTGTCTAGCGAGTCAAATGCCGCTTTCAAATCTATAAACTATAAACGCTTATTAATTTCTTTTTCTCCCCGCTAATCTGTCTTTGCGCCAAATAACAGTATATTGTCCATCACCCCTCTTTCCTTTCTAAATCCTGTCTGATTCTTATATCTTCTCCCTCGTATCTCCATACTTCATTCGGCATACCATCTAACCCCATAACTTTGTTTAATCTTAAATTGCTCGTAATCTTATTAATTTCTTCCCATTCTATTTCTCCTCATCTCTCTTCTATTCTTTCTCTCTCTTCCTTTCCGAACTCCTTCCTCCATTCTTTCTAATAACCCCATAAATACTCTTTCCATTCTTTCTGTATCCCTTCCTCTATTTCTTTCCTTTTCCTCCTCTCCCTATTAACTATCTCCCATACTTTACTTTCTGTTCTCGCCTTTCCTGCTTCCCTTATTAATCTCTCTCCCTCCTCTTTCTTTTTCCTTTCACACATCTCCTTGTATTCTCTCTTTTCCTCTCTATGCCTTCCTCTCTGTTCTTCTCCTCTCCTCCATTTCTTCAACTTAAGCCTTACTTGTTTCTTTTTCTCTATACGCTCCTTATTCAATCACCCCCCTTTTCTTCTCTCTTCCTTTCCTTCCCCCCTCTTCCAAGGCCTTCTTTATCTTTTTATTCATTTTCTCTATCTCTTCTCTTGTCTTTCCTTCTTCCCCTCCTGTATCTATTTCTCCTATTTCTCTCCTAAATTTCTCTCTCCTCTCCTCCTTTCATATCCCACCACTCCTGCCTTTTTGTCTCGCTTTCCTCTTTTTCCAAATGCCTACCGTTTTATCCTTTATTCCCCGTATTGTACACCCCATTTGAAACCTTTGAGTAACCTGCTTTTTAATCCCCTCCATCCTTTCTTATCTACCCATGTCTCCATGAGTACTATAACATCCCACTCTTCTATCTTATCCCAAAATCCCTTATCTTTGTTTCTCAGACCTGCTATATTCCAAAATGTTATCTTCCATATGTCTTCCTCCTTACCATCCCTCTCACATCTCTCTGTCTTCCCTCTCCTCTCCCTCTCCGCCCTTATCTCTCACTTGTTTGTTCTCCTCTCCTTCTCCTCTGTCTCTATTAATAGCTCCCCCTTGACTTCCTTCCCCTTTATTCGCCCTGTCTCTCTCTCCTATGTCCTAATCTCTCCCCTTCACTTCCCCTCTTTCATTTTTCAACACTTCCTCTTCCTCATTCTATTTCCACTATTTGCCATCTATTTGCAATTTCCTATTACCCATCCGTACTTTCCTGCCTCCGCCTTCCTCTTTCTTAGCTATCTACATAACCTAAACTTCCATCTAATCTTTCTTTCCTCCCATGTTAATTCATCATCTATCCTTTCCTTCCTTCCCCTCAACTTTTTCTTATTCTCAATAACTTATCTTATCTGTTCAATGCTCCCTAACGTCACCGCCATTCCTCTTTTTCCTTCCTTCATTATCACACCTCTTTTAATACTCTCTATTTTTATATCAACTCTTAATTTTTCCAAGATCTGTTCTACTTCTCTTACATCTCTTTTTTCCATTCCTACTTTCGTAATTACTATATTTCTCCTTCTAGCTTCCCGTTCCTTCCGTTCTAGTTTCCTTTCTATTATCTTTATTTTTGTTTCTATTTTGTAATTCACCTTCTCCTGCTATCCCTGTTCCATCCTTGCCCTCCTCTCCTACTCTTCCTTTCCTTTCCTACCTAACCTTTCTAATTTCCTTTCCAGATTTTCTATCCTTCCTCTCATCTCCCTTAAAGTCTTTGTTGTTGACAATTCTATATAAAAATGTGTGATACATTAAAAAAGAAACCTAAGCGAAGCTTTTCAGAAGCTTGGCTTAGTTATGATCGATTTAAATCTTGGATACGCAAAGTATCATTTGATGATAGCCTTTTCCATTGTATTATATGTAATAAAAATTTTTCATGCGATCGCGCATTATAAAACATGCGGATTCTGCGTGTCATAAAGAAAATACATCATTATTAAATAATAACAATATAAGTTCAAATACAATAATACGAAAACGTTTTAAACAACAATCGTTAGAGATCGATTTATTTAAGCCATGGCTACGCGAAGTGTCAGATGACATTAATTAATTCATTTTTCTGCGCGATTTGTAATATATCTGTTATTGATGATTTGTCTCAAATCTATCATCACGCAGAATCCAAGAAACATATTATAAAATGTAAAGAAAATGAAACAAACAAATCCAGTGAAGATATGAATGTGAACGAATCACTTTTGTCATTTGAAGAGCGAAAGAAATCAGCAGAAATTCGCTATGCCGCGTTAATTGCTGATAAAAATATTTCGCATCAAACTGCAAAAGATATTTTTATTCTTTTCTAAGAAATAGGAAAAGATTTTAATGTTTTGAAAAATATGAGTATGGGCCGAACAAAATGTACAAATATAATTTCAAATGTGTTATGTCCGATTGAGACGGATCGTATACATAGTTAACACCATTCAAAACACTAAATCTTCAATTTTTATTGATGAAACATCTGATATTTTAAATGAAAAATGGATGACGTTTCTTGTTCGGTATGTTGATTTGAAAACATTAAGTTTTCGCTTGCAATTAGTAAAATTAATTAATATTGATGCGTGAGATGCAGCGCAGAAAAATTGTTTAATGCCTTTAAAGCTGAAATTTGGAAATTGAATATTCCATTTTTACAATAAATATTGTTGCTTTATTATGTGACAATACGTCTGTAATGACAGGAAAACATCTTTCATTTAAAAAAAAAAGCTAAAAGAGACGTGTAAAAATTTAATTACACTTCCATGTCCTTGTCATTCCACTGCATTAGTTGCGCATGCCGCATGCGCTAAAATACCGGATTATTGCAAGGAATTTAAAAAAAAAATCGTGTATTTTATTAACGGTAGTCCAAAACGTTCGGCAATTTATCAAAAGTTCTGTGAATGTTTTCAGGAAACAAACCTAAAAATTTTAAAGTTGTCTGATACACGGTGGCTTTCTCATCATTCATGTGTTGAAAGACTTTTTGAGTCTTGGGATACTATCAAGTTATTTCTGAATGAAATTACCATAAGCGAAAAAACAAAGTCTGGAACAAATTTATTATCTATGATGCAAAATCTAGATATAAAAGCCTATTTCTTATTTTTACAGGATATTTAAAATTTTTTAAATTCATTTAATGCATTTTTCTAAGCTGTGGAAACTAGAATATATTTATTGCAGCCAAAGTAGAACCTTTTCAGTAGAACTTTTAACCACAGTTTGCAAACATTTTTTAAAGTCAAAGCATTTGAATAATTTATGTAATAATATTAAAGGACCCCGCACAAACCTTATGGAAAACCGGTCTCGGTGGATTTGGCTGAAACTTTGGAAATTTGTAGTTTACGTGGTCCTGATGAAAAGTTCTCATTGCACCAACTTGATTCATTGAGCCGTTTGAGCTCTAGGGACCGTCGAAATCACCACGGGGAGATTGCGCAATCGGAATTGCACATCATGTGACTCTGAAAAGAGCCGTTTGTATGAATGTGTGTGTGTGTGTGTGTGTGTCAAAAATGATAAGGACCCTACGATTCGTCACTCTCGTAGTATTTAACGACTCCAAACCCTCTTTTCTGTGCGTGTGCGTATGTGTAGAACAATGAAGTAATGTTCAAACGTCAATAACATCTAGTACATTATCAGGATTTTCTTGCGGTGGCCTATTTGCTGCATCGCAGATAGTATGAAGGAGCCTCGATGAAGGGTACCGAATGTGTTGTTCATGGCGTGCATATCCAATAAACCATAAAACACTCGCAATATGTGCACATGTACCCAAAGTTCGAGCACCGGATTTGCAAGTGCAGTAGTAACCTTGGATGGGTGGGTCGCTCTGAACATTCATTTCATCATCCATATCATGATTGTCTGTCGGTCGGTATGATATCCATAATTGGTATTTCACTGCATTGCGAAATCGAGAGTATACTCTAATTCTTATTAAGCCAGGTAGTGGTATCCTCTGTACGTCCCTTAACATTTCAAGCTGGAATTCTTCCGACTCCTCTCTTTGTAGCTTGTCCTGTATATACGATGGTGCCAAATGGATTTGATAGATGCCAACAGTAAGATCCCTCAGAAAATGTAAGTCCAAAATTGGAAAATCGGGAACATGTTGGACATTCAACCGTACCCATCTCTGAGCGTTACGAGTGTTCAGATGTTCAGCCTCCACAAGTGCTTGGACAACATTCACTTCATTTGCTTTCTCTAGTAATTGACGAGCCAACTCCCCATTAGCTCCTTCCATTTAAACGGCAGGATGATACCTATGGATTATTGCACCAGCAATATGGTAAAAATCACCCAAATTAGGAAGATGGGGAATCGGTATTGTCTGCTGGAAGAATTTAAAGATAGATTTGATGTGGCCATTCCTGGCCTCTACGATCCATCTCGTCTTAGTGATTATCCGTGAATTATTAGCTTCATCTGTAGAGAGTTGACTTTGTCGTAGTTCGAGAAATGCTGGCATCCTCCACCGAATCCCAAGGCGAGTGAGTAGCTCTGTAGCATCCGATATCCTCTATCTACTATCATTAAATCTCCTTCTTGGAACCACTGTCGCATTCTTTCAACATCCCTATGAAATTCATTCCGGAGGATCGCAGTGTCATTGTTTCGACTGTCTGAGAAATACGGACCTTGAATATCGAGTATGTAGCCATCAGGTGCGACTATCAGTACAGGTTTGAGTAAATGTCGTCCCTTATGAAGACAAAATGATTGTCGGAGAGTACGAAACATGATAAGAGTTTTGTATACATGTATAGAGTGACATGATAAATAGCGACGTATCATTCTATCGTTGATGTCGGAAAATCATTCTACTTTATGGGCAATACTGAAAACGCATTTAAAATTCTCACATCCAATATTTGGGAATCTATGAAAAATACCATACATCAGACACTTTGTGTTTTGTATTGTTACATTGTTGTATTGTCACGGCCGAATTATCCCAAACAAAGTTACGATTTTCTGACTGGCACATGTACATAGCGTTTGTCTTTTCTTATCCTGCACAGTTAATATTAAAAGCATTTCTATTTGATGGCTTCATGTTTTGGATGTACACCATCAACAGAAGGAAACATTGAGAATCCGGTTTAATCAATACCAACATTTTCTTCTTAGCGTATTTTAATCATAGTTAACTATGGCTTGGAGAAACCGTTTGAAGTGTTACATTTGCGATAGAGATTTTTTACCGAATCAATTGAGTCGAATAGATGGAGATGAAAGAGCAAACAAACGCGAGATTGCCATCTATAGACGTGATGGATTCCAGAGGCCACCTCTCGCTGTGACAGATCTTACGAGGATTTGTATCACCTGTAATCAATCTATTTGCAATGAAATAACAGAAATGGATCGCGATCCTACCTGCCTGCGACTCAATGTATTGACATAAATTGAGAATCGTACTTGTATGATTTGTAATGCTGATGCTGATGGCCGCAGGATTACGCTTAAATGTATTTGTTTTGCAAGATATTTTCATTCCTGACGATGCCAGATCATGTCAATATCATTTAGATGATCAAGGTTTCTTTCTTCAGGCATTGCTACCTGGCTTGCGGTCCATAAACAGACCTTATGTCATCAAAGGACCGCAACTTCAAATGTTCCTCCAAGGACTCAGAAATGTGGCAAGGGATCAAAGAAGATTCGTTGATGAGAACAGTTTCACAGATGCTGAATTCGAATTCTTTTCTCCGGTGACGAAACAGCAGTTTCTGGAATTATTTGATTATTGTGATAGAGTGTCTTGTCCAGGCGGCTACAGATATGTTTCTAAGAAAGACTTGTTAATGTTCTTGTTAATGCAAGATGCGACAAGGACTCTCTGATGAATTTCTTAAAGTTATCTTCGAGTATCCGAACAGATAAGCAACGAGTTTAGCCATTTCCACTGTCCGACATTCTTTGATGCAACGTTTTGTTCCGACAAACATCGGTTTGGATGCAATCACAAGAGGAGATTATGTCCAAAGACATGTAACCGATTTCGCGAATGAATTATACAATCCCGAACCACATATTCCTCGTGTAATCGCGTACATTGATGGTACTTATAGCTACGTTCCTAAGAGTAGTAATTTTCGTACTCTCCGACAATCATTTTGTCTTCATAAGGGACGACATTTACTCAAACCTGTACTGATAGTCGCACCTGATGGCTACATGCTCGATATTCAAAGTCCGTATTTCTCAGACAGTCGAAACAATGACGCTGCGATCCTCCGGAATGAATTTCATAGGGATGTTGAAAGAATGCGAGAATGGTTCCAAGAAGGAGATTTAATGATAGTAGATAGAGGATATCGGGATGCTACAGAGCTACTCACTCGCCTTGGGATTCGGTGGAGGATGCCAGCACTTCTCGAACTACGACAAAGTCAACTCTCTACAGATGAAGCTAATGATTCACGGATAATCACTAAGACGAGATGGATCGTAGAGGACAGGAATGGCCACATCAAATCTATCTTTAAATTCTTCCAGCAGACAATACCCCATCTTCCTAATTTGGGTGATTTTTACCGTATTGCTGGTGCAATAATCAATAGGTATCATCCTGCCGTTTAAATGGAAGGAGCTAATGGGGATTTGGCTCGTCAATTACTGGAGAAAGCAAATGAAGTGAATGTTGTCCAAGCACTTGTGGAGGCTGAACATCTGAACACTCGTAACGCTCAGAGATGGGTACGATGTGATTGAATGTCCAACATGTTCCCGATTTTCCAATTTTGGACTTATATTTTCTGAGGGATCTTACTGTTGGCATCTACCAAATCCATTTGGCACCATCGTATATACAGGACAAGCTACAAAGAGAGAAGTCGGAAGAATTCCAGCTTGAAATGTTAAGGGACGTACAGAGGATACCACTACCTGGTTTAATAAGAATTAGAGTATACTCTCGATTTTGCAATGCAGCGAAATACCAATTATGGATATCATACCGACCGACAGACGATCATGATATGGATGATGAGATGAATGTTCAGAGCGACCCACCCATCCAAGGTTACTACTGCACTTGCAAATCCGGTGCTCGAACTTTGGGTACATGTGCATATATTGCGAGTGTTTTATGGTTCATTGGATATGCACGCCATGAACAACACATTCGGTACCCTTCATCGAGGCTCCTTCATACTATCTGCGGTGCAGCAAATAGGCCACCGCAAGAAAATCCTGATAATGTACCAGATGTTATTGACGTTTGAACATTACTTCATTGTTCTACACACACGCACACGCATACGCACACGCACAGAAAAGAGGGTTTGGAGTCGTTAAATACTACGAGAGTGATGAATCGTAGGGTCCTTATCATTTCTGACACACACACATACACATTCATACAAACGGCTCTTTTCAGAGTCACATGATGTGCAATTCCAATCGCGCAACCTCCCCGTGGTGATTTCGACGGTCCCTAGAGCTCAAACGGCTCAATGAATCAAGTTGGTGCAATGAGAACTTTTCATCAGGATCACGTAAACTACAAATTTCCAAAGTTTCAGCCAAATCCACCGAGACCGGTTTTCCATAAGGTTTGTGCGGGGTCCTTTGATGAAAAAGAGAATAAAAAATTGTTAGAAGTTTCTTTAGAATCTGAATGTGAAGAATACCTCGATAAATTAATGAAGGAAGGACATGCAGATATAGTTGCACATGTTCGAAAGAATTGTTTGCAATTTTATGTAACAGCCGCCGAGAAAATTTATAAAAGATTACCAATTAATGATAAATTTTTATCAAAATTAAAAGTTTTCGAATATAACCTAGTATTATTAGATATTGATAGAGAAACATCATTCAATGATGTTTCTTTTATCGCTGAAACTCTTGGCGGGTTTGACGAAAACGGTTTGAAGAAAGAATGGCTTACTTTACATCTAGATTTTACAATAACAGAAAAGGAAAAGCTATTAAAATTAAGCTTTGATGATATGTGGAAACAAATTTTACAAAGTCAGTATTCCACTAATATTGATAAATATCCCAATCTCAAACGTCTTTTGAATGCTGTTAGATCACTCCCAAATTCGAATGCCGATCCAGAAAGAATGTTTTCTGTTTTAACAGATTTAGAAACAAAAAACGAAATAAATTTCCGTCTTCCTCTATAAATGTTATTTGTATTTTGAAATCAGCATTGAAAACAAGAAAAGAAACTATTCTAAACATGAAGATTAATAAGAAGCATTTATCTTTTATGTCGTCAGACAAATTATATAACACTTCTTCTAAAAAACAAAAAAGCAGTTTTACATTATATGCTGCAGATGTTTGTGATATTGCTGGTCCCTCAACATCTACCAATATGCAATAATCATGTTCAGAAGATAATGACTTGTATTTTATGGGCATTATTATTCATATAATATAATAAAAATAGTTGCTTTACTTATTTCCTCGTAAAAATATCATGTCTGTAATAGATATTATGTCTGCAAAAGACACCATATTTATAAAAGGCGCGTCTAAAAATTTTCATGTCTGTAATAGACATTATGTGTGCAAAAGACATAATAAAGTAAATATGTAAAAAATATTATGTCTATAAGAGACATCAATAAAATGTGGTACAATAGGGCTCCAGGCGAAGATCCACATAATAAAAAAATCTAGCGCGCCATTAGTGGAACCTCATGGGTGGTGTGGAAGTCCATTCACTCTTTGTTCTTATATTATTGTAATATTTATAATCTTACACAAATATATATTTGTGTAAATAATTAATAAGGTAATTATTAAAGTAAAGAAATAAGAAATCGCATATGTCCTTACACGTAAATATATCACTTTTACCATATCATAATAAATAATAAAACTTAATATAGCTTAACAAAAAAATGTTTTATATAACTATATATATAATATATATATATACATATATACATAATAAAAAGTTCACGAGTCGGAAAAGCAATTAACGCTGTCATATGTAATAAGCCAAGCGATCAACATTGCCTTCGTTGCCGGCTCGGTAGAAAGTGAGAAGAAAACGGAAAACATATGTCTGTTCTTCTCTACTCTCCGAAGCTAGCCGAAGCGCAGAGCGCACATGTACGCGGTTCACGCTTGTGTGCGTTATCCCCTCCATTGCTGAGCCGTGAGCCGCGGGACTGTTTCTGGCTACACTGAACGGAAGTCCTTATCGAAAACCAAATATTTTACAAGATATTTTATTTTTTATATCAAAATATGTCAGATTAAAATATGAAATAACTCAAAAATTACTTAATGAAAAATACTTTATTATAGTGTTTTGAAAAGCTCTCGAGATAAACTACAAGAATATGCTATAAAAATGGGGGAGGGGTTAAATTTAAGAAATTTATGATGACGTTCGCGTGACCTTGACAACGCTATTCAAGGTCGTATTAATATTACTATGTAATGCGTTACTTGAAAATCTACAACTTTTGTCTGAAATATTTTTGTCTGCCGTTCTCGGTTTTCGAGATACTCGGCTGGCACGAGTGGTCTAATATACCCTGTATAAAAGATAAAAGAAAAGTGGCCGCACTTATATATAGCACAACATCCTGTTTATGTATATAGTATTATAATTCTTTAATTATTGAAGAAAAATACATAACATATTATGTGCAAAAATATTTGTGTCTTAAATATTTATACAATAAAATCTCGAAACAGTACATTTTGAAATAGAAAACAGCACTCTTTCTTACATGCTAGGCCATTCCTGAATGGGGCTAAAGGATCCAAACGTGTAGATCTGTGTATGCTATGCTTTCTTGCCGGTATACTTGAAAATATATGTTCGTGCATGTTCCACGCATCCGTGCGGTCCGGAATTTAACCAGTATGAAGTTAGGCCTACACTTTTTATATTTCGTATATTTATTTATTGTGTTACGTTTATGTCAAAATTTGCAGTAATTTCAATAATTTGTTATTTCATAATTTCAATATTTGAAACTATATTTCAATAAAACGAAATTTGTCGCAGCCCTGCACTTTTTGAGTTTTTAATTTCTATTTATTGTGTTGCATTGTGCTACGTTTGTGCCGTTTTGTGCCGAATGCTGCAGTTTAATAAATTAAATATACGAGAAAATTTAAGAAATACAATTTTTACTAGCTCCGCTTTGTCGCATTCGAGCTCATTTCTTTGACAAACTGAAAAATTTGCCTGGATTTGACGATAGTGAGGATTTAACTGCATCACAATAGACCAGAGCCTTGTAGAGTCTTCTATTTCGAGATTCTATTGTAAATCGCATATTTCAATCTTATTTTGCAATTTTTAACGTACCTATTCCAATTATAAACTTCAAGGTTGATGTGTATAGCCTGTTTAATCAGGCCACTTTGTAATAATATACCTTCTGCTGCCAACAAATCTCCCGCCAGTAATGCCATTTCTGCACATTTTTCTGTAGTATTAGGCAAACTCTGCAAATTTTATACCGATTAAATTATTTGGAATTTATTTCAATAAATTAAACAAAATAACGGGAATAGTATAATATAAAAAGAGTTATTTTGTTTCACCTTAATGTATTTTATATAATCTACTATATCAAATCTGCCTATTGCTGCATATGCTTCCTCGGCAGCGTGAAGATCTTTATTATCAGTTGCTATGACTGCCATACAAGTCCATAATATTTCATTCTGACAACAATGTAAAACAATATATTATTTATATGATTGTCTTATGTAATTTGATTAGTTAATTTTTGAATAAATATTAAAACTTTAGTAGAAAATACTAACGTGTACTATACAAAAAAATGATATAAAAGATCATACAAAAACACAGACATACACAATCTCTTACTTTTATTAAATTTTTACAAAATTATAAAAAATATCAGTTATCTTTAAAAACTATTATCTATAAATAATAAAGTGTTGTTTTAATATATATATTGTGACGTTGTCGTCTTGCGCGCGTCCGCCGAGCCTCTCTCCGATCGCGAAGCGCGGGCTAAACGGCTATGCCAGTCAAAACATTGCGAGAAACGTACCGTTGTCTCCAGAGAGACGTTTATAATCAAGATTTTATTCCGTATATTAATTTCGTTTATTATTTTCTTTTCGTATGAATAATTGATTTGGGAGCCTCATCAGAAAAACAAGCGGAAAGTCGCTGAAACGTCACAGAAAATACGATCGTCAATCTCCGCGACGATCTTCGAGGAGCAAGGAGCCAGCAATCTGGGAATTCAAAGCATCGAACGTCTAGCTATGTTACGACGGGATCAGGACCCGCACGCAGGATGCGCCGCGCACGGGACCGTGAGAAGATCCTCGCGCAAAGACCCAGGCCCGTGCCGATCCGCAGAGGGACTGCAATAACGCTCCCAGTGGCGTGGCATGGAAAAGATCACCACGAGGGTTGGAGCAATACTTCCGGCCAAACCATTCGCCTGAGATCCCGTGACGGCTTCGCGGAAAGGATTCCAGCGACTTATCATGTGAAATACCGGGAGCGCGCGCACTCCCAATACGATCGTGAGCGCGCCGTCCGCCGGCTACAACGCGTGGTAGCGCCTAATTGGTCGCGGTAATACGCATCCCGTGTGCGCATCCCCGGTTGGCACCACGGTGTCGATCATAGATCGCGCACATCCCGGAGTCAGACTGTTTACCCGGCGTGAGCTTGCGTACGAGAGAGATGTGTAAGAGAGAAGTGCAAGCGAGCGTTTTGAGGGCAAACCGAAAGCGAGAATACTGTTGTTGGCGAGATTGATTGTAGCTGCGAAAGGAGAGGACTCCGGCGACTTCCGAGAGCAGACAACCTGCGGACGAGAGGACATCGTCCCCACGAGCCATCCTGACGGAATAAAGAATACCAATGAAGTTAACCTCCGCCACATTAGCCACGCGCATTCGCGCCCGGTAATCGTTTCGTTCTGTCGTCGTCGTCATGAATTCGTACTTTGGTGTACGGGCTAAGTCCGATTCTTTAGTGTAGATTTTCTCATCATGGCCACGTCGTCAAGCGATTCGAGCCCCGGAGCCTTGAGAATATCGGTTTCCGTGGATCGAGACCTTACCTCGTATTTTAATAAATCGTGTGTCGTCTCTCTGGAGATTCGGTTCCGTCTATTGTATTTGCGTTGGTTTTCGCACGCTTAACGTTTAAGTCTCGTTCGTATTGCATGTCATCCGAGTGTGTGTGTCGGTCGTCCGAATGTGTGTGTCGGTCGCATAAGGAAGGTCCTTTTGTATGTCGTTTACGAATCGTCGCGTCTAAATTTTGCATGCACGTCTAGTGCGAATTTTTTTTGCGATTACGCGAGAGTGTGAATCGCGTAAATTCGATGTGTTATGTTGGTTGTGCAAAATCGCGTTTCGAAATTGTGAGCGAATTTTGTACGAGTTTCCTCGTGATTCTTGCGTGGAGTGTGCGCGTGTGTGTTGAATATTCAATACTGCATATCACGTCCGCAATCTAAACATGTTCGCGTTGCGTTAAATGCCTGTTAGTTCTAAGTTGCATGTTAGTTTTTAAATCGCAATAACGGTCGCCTTTGGAGATTTGATACCGAGAATCGGATAGATTCTCACACGAATAATATTCAGTGATTAATTATTTGTAATTCCGCGGTGCGAGGCACATTGAACGCCGTAATAATTTTATGTACAAAATAATGAGACAAATCAATTAGTGTAGAGAAAAAAACAAATAATCGTTTAAAAAAATATATTGTAAATAATTACATACTTTTTCTTAAAAACAATTATTATTTTTATACTAATTGATCTCATTATTCTGTACATAAAAGTATTACGATAAGATTATCGAAAACTAAATATTTTACAAGATATTTTATTTTTTATATCGAAATATGTCAGATTAAAATATAAAATAACTCAAAAAGTACTTAATGAAATAATACTTTTAATAGTGTTTTGAAAAGTTCACGAAATAAGCTACAAGAATATGCAATAAAAAATGGGGTTCCATTAAAAAACATTAATCACATTAACGTTGCATTGAAAAGGTCACTCAAGGTCAAGTCCATATTTTCATCATGTGTCTCCTCTGAACCATAGAACTTTTGTCTAAAACATTTTTGCTGAAAATGCTTCGTTGATGAATTATCGAGATGCGTTTTTTAAAATGAGACACCCTGTATATATATATGGATGTAGTTCCGAAAAGTACTCACCCCCGATTTTTTTGAAACTGAATCTTTTCACGTATTTTGATGCGCTGATTACGAATATCATAGTGAAAATTGGCGACTATTTGCTTTTCATGGTGAAAATCATGAAAAACCCATAAAAATTATAGTTTTTTACGCTTATCTCAGTAAATACAAAAAATCATGATAAATGTTTTAGACAGAAGTTTTAGATCTCACATAGATAAACATTTTATGTCGTATTTATTTTCACCGTACGAGTGATAGTTTTCGACAAAAACGATGGAATCTAAATCTTATATTTGTCCACCTATTTAAGCATGTACTTTGCATACACGATTCCACATGGGTTTGCTTTTTTCCACGCAAAACGAAGTTCCACGTAAACCTATTTGTCTAGTTTTTTGGTAGTTGAGCCCCTCGCAGGGTGGCGGTACTCACTGTTTCCTCGCATACACTTTTCTACGCGAAGCGAAGTTCCATATGGATTTGCAACTTTCTACGCAAACCGAAGTTCCACGCAAACCTATTTGTCTAGTTTTGCTATAGTGAAGCCCCCCGCAGGGGGGCGAAACCCACTGTTTCTACGCATATACTTTTCCACGCGAAGCGAGATTCCACATGGGTTTGCAATTGGAACTCACAGTTAAAAAACACTCTAAAGTTAGGATTTTTGTGTTAACACTGTTACTGTCTTTATATTTCATTTCTTCGAAAACTATTATTTGTACGGTGAAAATGTATAGAACCTAAGATGTTTATCTCTGTGAGATCTAAAACTTTTGTCTGAAAGACTTATCATGATTTTCCGTATTTACGGAGATAAGCGTAAGAAACTATAATTTTTATAGGCTTTTCATGGTTTTTACCATGAAAATCAAATAGTCGTCATTTTTCACTATGATATTCGTAATCAACGCGTCAAAATACGTAAGAATACTAAGTTTTAAAAAAATCGGCGGTAAGTACTTTTCGGAACTTTATCCGGTCAATCAAATGCTACTCTATTTCAAGGAGTAAATTTTGAAATGCAACCTTTGTAGTGTGCGTCGCCGTAGCAACGGAGCGTTGACGCACACTACCCGGCACACGGCTAAAGGTCGGTGTTGACTTTACTCAATAATAAATCCTTCATTAAGCATTATAGAAAAAAATGTTACAGGACTTTTCTATTCAATTTACTGTGCTGTATCCACTCACGGGCGTTGGCACAATCTTTACCGGACACCCTGTATATATACAGTGTGTCCGAGATCATTTGGGACAATACTCAAAAGAGAGAGCGGACTAAACTGAGTCTAAAAGTCCTTTATCATTTTGTAATTTTCGCAATAGTTAATTATTAATTATTAAAAATCGCCGTATTAGCTCAGCCTACCGCCAAATACAAGCGCGCGGTAAAATACGGCCGCTCATAGATTGAAGGTGCTAGGCGCGCGGAGAGTTGTTTATTACAAGCGGCAATGGCTACGCATGAGCGACGCGTAATGCTAGACCCCCGTTCTGCGTTATGATAGTTCCTCGCGTTTTTTTAATGAAAATGAAATGTTTTAACGGCATATAAAAATGTTTTATACGTATGTGTATACGTATACATGCATGTATGCATGTATGCATGTACGCAGAAAAATATAAATTCTACTGTTTAAAAAAGCGATTACTCAATTTACTTTTTTTTTAGTAAGTGTGGCGGATAATCTACCACCGAGTATAAGCGCATGCCGTATAAGGCGCGCGAAATACTCACGAGAGAAAGGTCCACGCGCTAATCACGTGCCGCGCGCAGGATGAAGAACCACGAGCTAATCACGTGCCACGCGCAGGAAGAAGAACACACGATAAGCACGTGCACAACAGCTCAGGTAGTCAAATACCTAACCGCAAGGCGGCAACTTGAGAAGACCGAAATCTCGCTATTAGAATACCATCAACAACGGTATATAAGGTAGCGAAACGACAAGGCGGGCAGTCTGCTCACGCTTTCGAGAGCGCAAGCATCAGATACGTGAGCACGACTCTTTTGACATCCGTCTAGGGCGGCTGAAAGCTGGTAGACAGCACTCCAACAGGTTCGCCTTCACGACCGCTGCCGCCCCGATCACCAGGGGCCGACCTACGGCAGAGAGCGGACCAGGAGAGCAACTACCGAACGAGCGACCAAGAGGGTACAGCGGTCACTGTTGTCCTGGAAGCTGGAGCCGATTGAGCTGCCGGCCGTCAACTTCACACGGCCTCCGAGGAGCCTACTCGCTACCTGGGATGTCCGGGTACGGAGGTACACATCGCCCTCCTATCCAGGGACGGTACCAGTGTTACTGTCACCACCGGCGCTAACACCTCCCAGGAGCGGCACCATCAAAGGCAACCGCACGGAACGGGCTACGCAGACGGATCGTCGCAGCCTGGTGCATCGCGGCACACAACATCTTAAACCACGCACACAGACACGGGCCACGCAATCCTCGGACTCTGACTGGGAGGCCACAACTCGGACAGCGGCCACACAAACGGAGCCAACACCTCACAAGGCCTCCAAGCATCTCCGGCGAGCGGTTTCAACACCAGCGACGCCCCGGGCCTCATATCAACGAGGGCCCTTAAAGTGGACCGCGACCACACCTCAAATCTCGTGGCGAGAAAACCTCGCCACGCGTAGGAGTCGCTAAACGCGACACAATCGGCTCTTTTCAGGGCCACACAAAATTGAACACTTGTACCTATAACCAGTAGAATATATTTATTGTCGATACATAGAACGTGCATACTACCTTTCAATCGACATCCTACCACGAACACATCCAAGCAACCTTACCACAGTAAGTAACGGTTATCTTTAACGAAGAATATTTTCTTGATAATGGTTTTAAAATGTACTCATCATAAATTTTAGAACAAGTCATTATCATGTACTCGAAAAAGAATTTACTCTTTCAAAGAACATTATAAAATTTTATCGAAGAAAAGTATTGTCGTGGAGTGACAAAGAATGAAATAAAAAAGATTAAATTCGATAACAAATGATTGCTGTTGATTGCAAACATTTATATATGCCCAGCGTCCGACGTTCGTGCATTCTTGAGAATATTGTGAAAAATTATAGGGAGATGTATACCGCTTAAGAGTATACCGATATATTAATTACGTACGGAATGACTGGAAACGTCCGTGCCGCCGTCCAATTTTACGTGGAACGATTCCCCGAACTTGAACGACATCCCGGATATAATGTAATTTTGGAATGTATCCAGAGAGACGTGCCAGAGAGACAGGATCTCTTTTACCATATTGACGATATAGTGGTGTACCATTGCAATGTCACGTAATCGACGAAGAGAGAATCCTGCAAGCATTCGAGGAGAACCCCGGAAACAGCGTGCGCCGTGTCGCTCGTATGGTAGATCTCTCCCGAAGCGACGTGCATCGTGTTTTACGCCAGAACCGATTGCACACGTTTTATTATCAGCATGTACAGCAATTTATTGCGGAAGACGACGAGCAGCGCCTCTATTATTGTGAAGGTATAGTTATTATCTTTATTTAATGTTTACGCTGCTTTTAACAAGTATTAATTATCGGCGAAATACAGGGTTCTTCGCTCAGTGTCGGCGAAACGCCCTTTTCCCCGACCGCATCCTGTGGATGGACGAAGCGACCTTCACCGAACGGCGTGTTTAATTCCTGTATTAACTTTTTCTTATGGGGAGATGAGAATCTGCAAGCCATTCGCCAAGGCGCATTCCAATATCGCTGGGTGATAAATGTTTGGGCAGGAATAAAAGAAACCGAATTGTAAGTAGTAAGTTTATGAGTTAAGATATTCTGTCTCTGTCTCTTTCGCAGTTTTTTCAAATCATGTTCTTTCGGTATCATGTATTTTCAGATTGGTTTCCATATCCTTCCGTCACGCTTAAATGGGGAAATCTACGTACGCTTCTTGGAAAACGAGTTGCCCGGCCTTTTCAAAGACGTTCCCTTCGCGAATGGGAAGAGCTTATTTTTCAACAAGATCCGGTTCCTGCGCATTTTTCGCGACAAGCACAGAATATTTTAAATGCATGATATCCAGACAGATGGATGGGTCGAAGTGGCCCAATCATTTGGCCGGCTTGGTCGCCGGATCTTAACGTGCTTGACTATTTCGTTTGGGGTTACATCAAAAATTTAATTGAGCACAGGCGTGGTGGTACAGGAGCTGAGGTACGAGGAGAAATTCTCGCAGCTTTCAATACCATCACGCCGGAAATGGTACTGTGCTACGCGCAATATTATTCGAAGGGCCATACTGTGTTTATGAGATCGAGGAAGGCATTTTGAACAGATTTGCATTAAAATATTCTCATATTTTAATGCAAGAACTAAAATAAGTGAATCAGAGCTACTGGGGATACCACTTTAAAAAAAATGCGCCATGCTATTTACCGCAAAGTGGTGTGGAAATGATAGTACTCTATCATTTTCTTGCTACAGAAAGGAAAAGTAATTATTTTTTGCCTCGCGATCTTATGTCGCGATTGCTATTCACGCCGATTGCCAATTATTCAATTTTAGTTTTCTTCTTTTAAGTAACGGTTATCTTTACAAAAAATATTTTCTTGATAATAGTCTTAAAATACACTCATCACTTTACTTAAAACAAATAATATTTACTTAACATTTTTCTATATGTATACACATACAATTTACATACTATAAATTACTTGAATTAAATAAATATTTCAAATAATCGCGGGCTAATAAGAACCAGAACGCGGATGGTAGTGCGTTAGTTTCATAGAAAAATAAGTTTTCTATGAAATTGAATGGTATGTGCACAGGGCATGAAATTTACTTGGTGTTATACCAAGATTTTTACAAATAATCTAATATAGTACTAAGTAAATTTCGTGCCTTGTGCACATATTCAGTTTCATAGAAAACTTATTTTTCTATGAAACTGACGCACTACCATCCGCGTTCTAGCTCTTACTAGCCCGCAATTATTTGAAATTTGTGATGTCACACGAGAGTCTAATTTCTTAAATTTGTTAATTTACGCCAGCTGAAAGATGGCATTATTAGTAATAGATATATAAGGCGAATGAGAAATATCGGTAGTGTGTGGTCTGAATAGCTCAGAGGTAAGAGCAGTCGTTCGGCAAGCGAAAGACTTGGGTTCGATTCCCGGTTCAGCGACTTTGTTCCGATATTTTTCTCGCTTTCATCTTTACAGGGGGATAAAGAAGGGTTATTATAAACCTCGAATTGAGATTATTTTTAAAAATCTTGGTATAGCATCAAGTAAATTTCGTGCCTTGTGCACATATTCAGTTTCATAGAAAACTTATTTTTCCATAAAATTGACGCATTACCATCCGCGTTCTGGCTTTTACTAGCGATTATTTGAAATTTGTGATATCACACGAGACCCTAATTTCTTAAATTTGTTGAATAAATATTATTTATTTCAAATATTTCATAAGTTCATATTCACAAATCTATCATAAGTTCATCACAAGCATTAAATCTATTCAAAATATATTCTGAATCCTAGTTATTTAATTCTTCACTTAAGAATATAAAATTAAAACAAAAATTTAATTTGCTTATTATTTTGATATCTTTTTGATAAAATTTTATAATGTTCTTTGAAGCAGTAAATTCTTTTTTCGAGTACACGATAATGACTTTTTCTAAAATTTATGATGAGTACATTTTAAGACTATTATCAAGAAAATATTCTTTGTTAAAATCGTTACTTACTAAAAAAAAAGTAAATTGAGCAATCGCTTTTTTAAGCAGTAGAATGTATATTTTTCTGTGTACATGCATATATGCACGTATACACATACGTACAAAAAATTTTTATATGCAGTTAGAAAATTTCATTTTCATTAAACAAAGGCGAGAAACTATCATAACTCAGAACGGGTATCTAGCATTACGCGCCGCTTGTACATAGCCATTGCCGCTTGTAATAAACAACTCCCCGCGCGCCTAACAACTTCAATCTATGGGCGGCCGCATCTCGCCGCGCGCTTGCATTTGGCGGTAGGCCGAGCTAATACGGCAATTTTTAATAATTAATAATTTGTTAACTATTGAGAAAATTGCAAAATGGTACAGGACTTTTCTGTTCAGAATAACACCCTCTATTTTCCCTTAAAGGGTGTTGCGCGAATTTTTGGACACTCTGTATATACGAGGACGAACCTAAAAGAAACCGGAATTACTTTCTGGAAGGCGGGTCTCTTGTAGTGCAGGTTTTCCCCACTAGGTGAATATTCTAGTGATCTATTTGCGTCAATATACCAGCTGATGTTATTATGGGAGGCTGTGTTCAGTTTCAGTGAATTTTTTTTAACGCATTTGCCTATTTCGTGATGGTTGATTTACACAAATAACATGTAGCAATAAAATTTTGTTTCCTGTTGGAGAAAATGCGGCGGAAACAATTGTTATGCTACAAATGACTTACAAAAAAGCTGTTCTGAATAAAACACAAGTTTACGAATGGTTTTCCTGTTTTAAACGAGACGAAATGTCGATTGACGATCAATCTCATTTCGAACGCCCTTTGACTCATTTTATGCCTAAATCTTCTAATAAAATGTGCTGATAGGAACTCCACGACATTCTAGTTAATTCCATAAATTCATCAATGATTCAACAGCGAGCTTTCAAGATGGCTTGACGAATTCTTACTACATTTTCTTCAGTTCGGTTGATCGAAGAACGACCGGAACGAGATTGATCATCAATCGACATTTCGCCCCGTTTAATTTTAATGACATATTTCTGAGTTTAAATAAGGCAAAAATTTTAAAATAACAATATCGATGTTATATTATTTCTAAATGGAAAGCATTTAATTTAATAAATTTAATAATAATTAGATAACTCAAAGATAAGAAGATCGTCAGTAAAGGGAGAGACGATTCGAAGGTAGGTGTCCCTGTAGCTTCCAATACACCACAGAACGTTGTAACAACGTTGCAGCAATATTGCAACATTGTAGTAACGTTACGGCAATGTTGCAAATGTTGCTGCAATGTTCTGTGCTGTATTTTTCTGCTGGTTTTTAAGAGACGTATGAAGTGAGAATTGAGATTCAATCTTATGACTTGCTGAGTGTAAATGTGTTATTCCTATACGGAACTATGTGTTATGGATTATTAATAATTCTAATCGCTATCTTGTGCCAAAAATTATAATAGTATACAAAAAATGACAATGACCATAACAAATCTTAACAAAAAAGATTCAACATTCTGTTATAGCCCGAAAAGACTATATACGAATTAATAGATATATATTATTTTAGATATTTATTATTTTATACTAACAATACCAACGGAAAAGTGGACACAACATTATAAGAATTTGCTACAGGAGAATAGAAATGAATATACAAATGTGTTATGAACAAATAGTAGTAGAAGGAGAGGAAGTAATAATAAGTGCAGAAATAATAAGGAGAGCAATAACCCAACTGAAAAATCGGAAAGCACCTGAACCAGAAGGCATCAACGCGGAGCTGCTGAAGAATGGAACACTAAGGTTATATGAGATCTTGGCGGAACTTTTTCAGAGGTATATTAATGGGCAGGAAGTACCAAAAGAATGGAAGCTATCATATATTAGCCTAATTTATAAAAAAGGAAATAAACAGGAATGCGGAAATTACAAGGGAATTTCAGTGACGAGCACGTTGAGTAGGGTATACGAAAGGATTCTCAGGGACATCATAGAGAACGAATACAGAAACAACGAAAAGGAGGAACAAAGTGGATTTCGAGCAGGCAGATCCTGTACGGACAACATATTCTGTCTGAAACAAATTATAGAAAAGAAAATGGCTACCAATACATCTACTCATCTTATGTTTATTGACCTTCAGAAAGCATACGATAATGTACTTTGTAAGCATACGATAATGTACGTTTGACTAAGCTGTGGGAAGCATTACAAAGTACTAATATAAATTATACCGTGATCAAGGCAATACAGAACTTATACGAAGGATCTGAAGCGGCAGTGAAGATAGGAAATAGCATGACAGAAACGTTTTACGTCACAAAAGGCTTAAAACAGGGATGCTGTATATCACCAATACTGTTTAAGGTGTATATAGGACGCGCACTTACTCAATGGAAAAGGAAATGTAGAAGGATGGGTATAGAAATAGACGAGGACACACTTAATTGAGGAGTATAGATATTGGGGATTGAATATGAATGTAGAGAAAACAAAATATTTATGTATAGGAGAGGAGAGTACGGGTATGGAACTGGAGAACCAAGAGAGGATAGAATCATGTAGACAATACTATTATATTTAGGAGTGCAATTCAACACACAAAGCACAGATGAGGAAGAAAACAAACTTAGAAATACACAAGCCAGGAAAGCGATTGGATGTTTGAATGGTATTTTATGGAGCAGAGAGATTGGGAAAACGGAAAGTACAGATATATGAGACCATGAAAAAAGCAGTCTACTATATGGATCAGAAACATGGAGAATAACCGAGAATTTAAAAAGGAAATTGGAAGCTACGGAAATGGAAGTCATGAGGAGAGCGGCAGGAATATCACGCTTGGAGAAAATAAGAAATGAGGAAGTAAAGGGGAGAATGGGTATAGAGGGAACCATAAAAGAGGATATCGAGAGAAAACAACTGATATGGTACGGGCACGTGGAGAGCATGGAAGAGGTCAGGTTACTAAAGAAAATCATGAAATGGATACCAAGGGAGAGAAGGAGGAAAGGAAGACCAAAGAGGACTTGGGCGGAAGGGATAAGGAAGTCCATGAGCGAGAGAAACTTAGGAGAGGAAGATTGGATGAACAGAACGAAATGGAAGTTAGGCATCGGACAACGGCGAAAGACGTTATGAACCGATTATATATATATTATATTATTTTATACAATAAGGCATGGCTCAACGTGACGCGAATACAGATCACATTACGAGCGTTGACTGAGCGAAGCGCTGACAATGCGAGCCACGCGCGAAGCCCGAGCGACCGTGCAATCATTTCATTGCGAAAACGCGGAAATCAGGGCAAGCGGAAGAAGGACATTGCGAAAATGTAATGTAGAAGTCCTACTTAAAAGCGAAGTAAAAATCCTACTTAGAATTCCTTAGCTTGCATACGGATCTTGCCAAAATCAAACGGCACGACACATAGTCTTGTCGCTAAACGATACCCTCCCAGGAAACCAAAGGGAGATAATAAAAAGTCCCTTCGTTAAGACCCATCGTTAACGAGCGGTGTGCAGTTTTTACCATTAATATTACGCTGGCAGTCTTTATCATTAACTAATATTACGCGGGTAGTCACCATAACTATCAAGTAGGCAGTCTTGACCATTAATTTACCTAACGCGGGCCATCTTTATTCTTGATTACCTCTACGCATGTGAAATCGCTAACAGTCGCGAGTGTCAAAGCGAGTGTCGATAATTATTATAATATTGAGTAGCCACGTAGTCGGCAGAAATACATACGAAGAAGCGAGAAGCGAGTCTCGAGACCGAAACTCGACTCTAGACACGCGCACGTCAAGATATCCGCTATCGCGATACGCGACGCGAGCGAATGTGCGGGAACATTGTAATTAAGCCAAGTCACGAATAAAACAGATATTTATATATTTATTTAAATTTAAAGGTGTCAGAATTATTTAAATAAAGTCAGTGCAGTTCTCGGGCGGAGCCCAAATTTCTAAATTCTTTCCGGCAAACGATCCCAACTACCTCTGGAGGCACAACAATTCATACATTAGGGTTTTACTTTACATTTTCAATATCTCTATTTATAGGACACTCAGAACAGAAATAAAGACACTTTCATTATGTAAGAAGACTCAAGTTATTAATTATGTCTATTAAGAACTTGATCGACCTAGTTATTAAAATCCGTTAATCTAAAGTACTTTCAACTGGGCGTACAATCCCCTTTGCTGTTGCTGTGCGTGACTTACAAGGGGAAAGCACGGGTTGGGAAATTCAGTTTGGGATCAGCCTTCGTGTGGTGGTAGTGTACCCTTAGGGTGTAAATATATTAAAATCATAGGGCGCACTACCGAGCCAATTCCGAGAAAAAGCGTCTTAAAGTTTTCCAAGTTGCTTATACATAAGAAAGTTTTCTCACCTGTCAAGCAGCTGTCTGGCTGAGGCGGTAGCGTGTCCGACTCGCATGCCCGTAGTCGCAGGTTCAATCCTTATAACTTAATTTTTTTTTCTTTTTTTTCGTCCGAATAATCATCCAATAAATATTTTTTTACTTCTAATTAAAAATTTATTCATTTACAAGTTATTTTATTGAAGAAATAGAAATTTTTAACATTTGTCTTTAAACACTTTTTAATTTTCTTTTTATTCATCCACAAAATTTTTACAAATTTTTACATTACTTTTCTGATATATTTTTATTTGTAAATATTTATACGATTTTTCAATATAAAAGATATACCTAATACAAAAGATATACACAATTAAAAGTGCTTTCAAAAAGTGCTGTTAGTTTTATTCAAATTTTGATGGTTTACAGAAACCAGAATGATAATTATCGTAGAAACATGAAAAACAGAAAATACCTCGACAACTCGAGGTATTTAAAGACAAATGTTAAAAATTTCCATTTTTTTTCAATAAAATAACTTGTAAATGAATAAATTTTTAATTAGAAGTAAACAAATATTTATTGGATGATTATTCGGACAAAAAAAAGAAAAAAAAGTTAAGTTATAAGGATCGAACCTGCGACTACGAGCATGCGAGTCGGACACGCTACCGCCTCAGCCAGACGGCCGCTTGACAGGTGAGAAAACTTTCTTATGTATAAGCAACTTGGAAAACTTTAAGACGCTTTTTCTCGGAATTGGCTGGATAGTGCGCCCTATGACTTTAATATATTTACACCCTAAGGGTACACTACCACCACATGAAGGCTGATCCCAAACTGAAGTTCCCAACCCTTGTTAGTGCAAGATACAATTATGCCTTTTAATGAATTATTGTATATTTGTTATGTTCTTCATTATACATATATAATTTTGCATAATAAATATATAAATATATTATTATGTTATATATTATTATATTATATATATAGTATGGAGGATATTACCTGAGCTATACGACAAATAGAAAGCGCTTCTTTCAATCTTTTGTTTGATGTATGTTCATATAAGTGTTTAAATAAATTATAAAATGAGGTAGCCACAGTAGCACCATCTCCACGTCTTACCATGACCATGCCATTACGAACACTGACAATGCTAGGTTGTTTTCCAAATTCACTGCGTTATGAAAAGAATATATATTTATGAGAATAATTAAAATAAAATTTAAAATGCGGGAATAAATACCATAAGATTAAATTACAGAAGATAAAATTAAATATAATATGAATAAAATTTGATATACTGTACAAGAAGAGCATAGATTATCAGTTTTGGTTTGATATAATAAATAACGGAAATTATATATATCATATCATATTATATATTTTGCAATATTTTTTTTCACTGCGTATTCTTTAAGCAACTTGAAATTAATTTTTTCATAGTAAAATTATACAGAGGTATTTATGTATAATCGAAGTAATTAATAATTCAAGATAAAGAATTTTGTATAAATTAAAATCTGGCAAAGAAAATATAAATCAGCAGATAATATTTTATAAATAAAATTTTGGTAAACCTGCATAAAAGGGAACCTCCCTCGTATGATTTTGACCTTGACATATGTTGTCAAAGTCATCATCCTGAGTGACCTCCAAAAGGTCATAGCCGTGGCTCGTAGTTTATTAAAAAGTTATTAATAAAAAAACTTTAATGAATGCAAGTTTACCAAAGTTTTAAATAGACGATCTATATTACATAATACAGAAAAAGATTTTAATAAACTAATAAAAGCTCTTATGAATATATCATACGAAGGAGATAAAAAGCTACCGCGGTAATTTGCGCGCATATGTTTTATTATAATCAAATTACATTGATATTTTAACTAACAATAAGTGATAGATACAATCACAAAAAGCGTACCGTTTCGTCCTTTTTTGGATCTTTAGTGTAGCTACAAAGTATATGGAATATATTATATCAAAAATGTAATAGTGATAATACGCAGAACAAGAGTGAATCACCCAAGGTAAACGTTATATGGAATGGAATTTCAAGAAAGAAAGAGACTATCCGATGAAATATACTACATTAATGTGTAATTGCCCTGAAAATAATAAAAAAAAAACTAAAACGGACGCTTTTTGTGATTGTGTCTATCACTTAGTTAAAATATCAATATAATTTGATTATAATAAAACATATGCGCACAAATTATCGAGCTGGCTTTTGATTGTCTTTTGCCTCCTTCAAACAAAAAAAAAGGTAATTATATAGAATAAGGCCTTTTCTGAATTTTGACAAATATGATCGGATATATCACGGTAAAACTTTTTGTTGTGACTCCAACAGTGATAATCAGTCGAGGGAACTTATCCCCTCTATCCCCCCCAAAAAAACCGAGAAATCCCAAAATTTACCAAAGCAAATCAAGGTTCATCCCACAACCCAAACCAAATTTTAGTTTTAAATCAGAAATAGGTTTGGGTTAGGTTATATCTTCCGGAAGTGGCGCTCCCCGTAGGAGAGGGGTGAGGTGGGGGGGGGGGGCAAAACCCACTGCGTCCACACATATACTTTACAAAGCAAAGCGAGATCCACCCCTAATTGTTGTGTGAATGGAAAAGTGTATTCGTGGACGCAGTATGTCTCGCTCCTCTACGGAAAGGTTTCACTTCCGGAAGATATAACTTAACCCAAACTAAATTTTAAATGAGAAATAAGTTTGGGTTAGGTTATATCTTCCGGAAGTGAAGCCCCCCTCCGTAGAGGGGCGGGGCCCCACTGTGTCCACGCATATACTTTACAAAGGGCGCATTCCACTTAACGACCGTAATGCTCGCGAGCACCATCTGTCTTTGTTTAATTTTTGATGAACAACACAGATAAAATGATACCATGAGCAGTCGTTAAGTGGAACGCGCCCAAAACAAAGCGAAGTTCATCCTACAATTGTTGTGGATGGGAAAGTGTATGCATGGACGCAGTGGGTTCCGCTTCCTCACCCTCCCCCCCTACGGGCGGCCACCACTTCCAAAAGATATAATCTAACTCACAAGTAACACTACCCAACTGATACTCATCGATTTGAATGAAACTTAACATACTTATTAAACGCCGAAAAACATTAAATACGTGTTTTTTTGTTTCGGCTAAACACGATTTTTAGGGGTAGAAAGTACCCCTCAACCCCTGGAGGTGGAAACAGTTATGGCTAATTATTTCCGAAACGATACATTTTCTGAAAAAAGTGCTTAGGACCAAAGTTGTAGAGTTCAAAGCGATGCATTTGATGACGTAAAACTATAAACAATGAACACTTGCCCAAGTACAGATGTGAAAATGATAATTGAAGGTATATTCGAACGAAATTCACGAGCAAGATAGCTCATAGCAAATAACTGATCAAGAAGTAATTTTGGAAAATGCTTGCTCAACGACAGTCGGGAAAATAATAATTGATTATATGTCCGAATGAAATAGAGACAGTATATATATATATATATATATATATATATATATATATATATATATATATAATAATTACAATTTTGATAATAGCTTTCCACATCGCCCATGAGATACTATTGTCGATGCGTTTTTTTTTTAAATGATTTTCCCAGAAGGCCTATTCCATTATCCTATTCCTATTTCATTATCCTTATTATCTTTTAATGGAATAGGCCTACTAGGGAAACCACTTTTGAAAAAACGTATCGACAATAGTATCTCATGGGTGATGTGAAAAGCTATTATCAAAATTGTAATCATTATATATATATTACTGTCTCTAAAATATATTATAATAACATAATATATATGTGCGTAATAGATTATATATATAATATATTAATAATAGAAATTTATAAAAATTATCTAGCAAGGCAAATTTAAATGACGATTTGACAGAAGGTACGATCTCAACATATTTTTTTATATAGGGACACTCCTGAGGCATAGCGTTGCACACGCGATCAGCCGTCGAGCCTCGAACGGTAGTGGGGGAACCGTAGGCGGCGCCTCAGATATTGGCCGGAAAAGGGCATCTAAATCCGAGCACTGATCTAAATCAAACCGATTTCTGATTTAAAACTAAAATCTGATTTGGGTTGTGGGGTGGACCTCGCTTTGTTTTAATAATTTTTGGGCTTTTTTGGATTTTGGGGGGGGGGAGAGTGATGAGAGACGGGCTCCCCCGACTGATTATCACTGTTGAAGTCACAACAAAGAGTTTTACCGAGAGATCCGATCATATTTGTCAAAATTCAAAAAAGATCTTATTCTACATAATTACCAAAAAAAAAAGATTTTAATTAGAAAAGGGAGTAGAATTTTTATTAGAGATATATATAATATTAAAAATTAAAAAATGATATAAATGATAATTTTCCTCGATATTTTCACTAAAAATATTCGTTCATACATATTAGTCAAAATAAGTTAAAAGAATATCTAATGGTTCTGAACACTTGTTATGTAACGAAAATAATAATATCGTAACAATAACGATATATTTTTCATAAATCTTCTTTAATTAATATTTCTGAATATATTTTTGTAATTCCTTGTATAATAATTAGATTTATAAAAATATAAAATAACACCATATATAGAAGAAAAGATGAGAATATGGAACAGGATAGTAATATGAAATGAATTATTTCTAAAAGTATTGTAACAATCTATCGGTAATTATAGTAACAATAACCATTAGCTTCCATTTTGAACATTAAAATGTATTGATATGTTAGAGAAAGTACATAGACATATAGAATAGATTGACTTTTAAGAGATAGCGTGGCACTATGAAGGATAGCGATCCCTGCAATACTATTTATGTTCTTACTTAAGTAAGAGTAGTAGAAATAAAAGCGAATGAGAGGAATACAGGAGATGTACAGGAACGTTCTTGGTATATATCCATAGTGTATTTAATATAAGTATAACATATATTTAAAAATGATATTATGTGCTGTCTGGGTATGGCTAAAACTAAGGTTAAGAATATTAGTAGAACACACATATACACGCACGTACATACACACGGTCACACACACTCGCGTACACGCGCACGCACACAGATGCGTACACGCACGTATGCCTTCGCGCACATATGGTATATATACATACATACACACATCTTAAAATATTATTCTCTCGTAACATATACAGGGTGATTCAAAACAACCTTCTGTCCTTACAATGTCATATACTTGACACTATTTTAAGACGACTTTTCCTTTGCCAAAATTTTTTTCGAGGCTTAGTTTTTAAATTATAAGCCAAAATAGTTAACGAATTACGGGCCGCGTACACAAGGCAGGCAGGAGCGGAGCGACTCACCGTCCCATACTGGTGATTACGTGAGGCGCTCGCTGCGATTAACTGTTTGCTACATGGGGTGTATGTGTGAGAGAGAACGTATACGCGTATACATATAAATACACATTCTCTCTTTCTCACTCACTGACTCTTACCTTGTATGTAGAGATTCGTTGCCCTTATACGACTCAATAAGTAATATTTCCGTGTGATACAACGAGTAACTAGCAAACTTTTTTTCACTCACAAATTGTACCACTTATCGAACTTTTACGTATTAATCCGCGCACGATAAACTGAATTTATTAAAAAAAACGATGTTATTATACATTATTATATTTTCATATTTTATAGTTTTATGTTTTCGAAACTATCGAATTTACAATGTCGGAGGCTTTAGCCGATCACGGGACACATGATAGCGTCCGCGTCGATCACGCGTAATGTGATACATTCAGTTGTTCGGCAGCCGGCAGCCGGCATGCCGGCAACGCTAGTACCGATACAACTTGCTTGCTGTCGTCGCGCAGTTTCCGCATCGAATAACGCGTTTCTTTCTTCGAGATATTTTAATAATTAATCGGTAGTAATCGGTAGATTGTGATTAACCGTTATAATCGTTAATAAATTCAATTTATCGATAAAGTGCGTAGATTAATTCGTAAAAGTTCGATAAGTGGTACAATTTATGAGTGAAAAAAATTTGCTAGTTACTCGTTCTATCATACGGAAGTATTACTTATTGAGTCGTATGAGGGCAACAAATTACTATATAAAAGGTAAGAAATAGTGTGTGAGAAAGAGAGAGAGAGAGACAGAGTGCATGTGTGCGATCAACTGTTTGCTACACGCGATAGATATAAAACAGAAAGACAAAGAAGAGAGAAAGAGAGTGCGTGTATGCTATCAGCTGTTTGCTATATACGATGGGTGTAAAAGAGACAGAGAGGGAGAAAGAGAGAGAGAGAGAGAGAGAGAGAGAGAGAGAGAGAGAGAGAAAGAGAGAGAGAGAATGTGTATGTGTGTGTATACGCGTATACGTTCTCTCTCACACATACACTCCATCGTATGTAGCAAACAGTTGATCGCAGTGAGCGCCTCACGTAATCACCAGCATCGGACGATGAGTTGCGCCACCCCTGCTTGCCTCGCGTACGCGGCCCGTAATTCGTTAACTATTTTGGCTTATAATTTAAAAACTAAGCCTCGAAAAAAATTTTGGCAAAGGAAAAGTCGTCTTAGAATAGTGTCAAGTATATGACATTGTAAGGACAGAAGGTTGTTTTGAATCACCCTGTATAGTAATAAAAAATGTATACATCTCACGTTTTAAAAACTGGTTCTTATTTGCAAATACTTAAATAAAAAGTGTTCAAAAACTATCAAATATTCTTTTCTTTATAAATTGCTTAAAATTTAAAACTCATCTTTGCTCAAAATGTCATCAAAATAAAAGATTTTTATCGAACTAAACTTTTAAGAAAACAATAAATGACAACTATTTTTTAGCTCATTTAAAAAAAATTATTTTGATATAATTTTGGTTTTAAAGTTAATTCCCTACAAATACATTTAATGATAAATATCAATAAAATGCAATATATTTCACAATATGCTCACTATTTCGTCACAAAAAAAAATTATTTTTCAAATATCAAAAGAAGTAATTAAGTCAATGTTTTTTTAAGCATAAAGTCAACCAGTGAGACTTCATGTTTAAAGAAACATTTAATGATTCTGGGACTATTTTAGAATTATGTAAAAGGTATTCGATGCACGGTATAAGTGCATGAAAGGTCACATCTCACCGATTTAATCGTTGTTTAAATATGTTGTGGGGGAGGTTATTCTGAATAATTTTCTGTAAAATTTAAGTAAAAGCGCTATTGGTTTGGGATATAAAAAATTTGACAGTAAAGTTTGTGTACGGTATAATCTGTTATTTTTGACTGTAAAGATCTGTTTACGATTATCACGCGTGGAAGGGACAGAGTCTCCAGCAGCCCCAACCCAAAAGATTTTAACCTAATCTTTTTCCGAGAAATGAAGCATTATTCACAGTATATAATTTTTAAATATTGCCAAACGAGTTTGGCCCTTCTCCGCCCATGCATTTGATAAATAATGTTTTTCATTTTGAAACTTATGAGATGAAATGAGGGAAATAAACTATATTAAGAAAAGTAGTGTTTAATTCAACTTTTTCAATGTTAGAAATGTACTCTTATTTCTTTTTATTATTTCTCTAATTTGAAACAGATGTCAGCACGTTTGAATATAATATTATTTTAAGTTGGTAACGAGTTAGAAAAGTTTCTTCTGTTGTTTCTATTGATAGTTATAACAGTTTCCAAAGAGAGAGTTAGAATAAATAAAAGTCTTGTACAATATTAAGTGAATCTTTGTACTCTCTTAAAGGAGAGGCTCAGGATTTGTCCTCTCCGATTTCAATGAGTTTAATATATGTATGTTATAGTACTACCCTCAGTAATCATAGGAAAAGCCACTTGATGCATTTGCAAGAAAAATTAGTTCAAACATATAGTATTATCCTCCCAATAATCACAGGAAAAGTCACTCGATGCAACTCTCAAGATTTGCAAGAAAAATTAGTTCAAATTTCCCGTGCTCGTTATATATCAATAAGAATAGTTTGTTTCGTAACAGTCGTAGCTGCAAACGCAAAGTGATCGACTACTACGGCGGATCACTGCGTGTTTACAGGTTCAAATTTTGTTTTTTTCCTGCAAAAACAGTGATCTGCCGTAGTAATCGATATATGTATAGAGTGTAACACAGCACTCGTATCAGCAGTTTTTTGAAGAAACAACGCATTTTCGTGAAAAATGTTTAATGCAAAAGTTGTAGAGCTCTAAGTGGCGCATTATATAATAATATTAGTATGATCTTGAATAGCACCGTCAAGGTCATATAAAAATCACTTTGAATTTTTTAAATAGAACCTCTTATTTTTCATTACATATTTTTGTAGCTTATTTCGAGAGCTTTCCAAAACACTATAACAAAGTATTTTTTCATTAAGTACTTTTTGAGTTATTTTATATTTTAATCTGATATATTTTGATATAAAAAATAAAATATTTTGTAAAATATTCAGTTTTCGATAATCTTTCCATAATACGTTTATGTACAGAATAATGAGACAAATCAATTAGTGCAAAAAAAAAAAAAAATTGTTTAAAAAAATACATTGTAAATAATTTTCTTAAAAACAATTATTTTTTATATTAATTGATTTGTTTCATTATTCTGTACATAAAAGTATTACGGTAAGATGATCGAAAACTGAATATTTTACGAAATATTTTGTTTTTTATATCAAAATATGTCAGATTAAAATATAAAATAATTCAAAAAGTACTTAATGAAAAAATACTTTATTATAGTGTTTTGGAAAGTTCTTGAGATAAGCTATAAGAATATGTAATGAAAAATAGGGAGTTCCATTAAAAAAATTTAAAGTGATTTTTATATGACCTTGATGGTGCTATTCAAGGTCATACTAATATTATTATATAATGCACCACTTAGAGCTCTATAACTTTTGCATGAAACATTTTTCACGAAAATGCGTTGTTTCCTCAAAAAACTGCTGATTCGGGCGTTCTGTTACATCTTGTATAAAGATAACGGAAAGTTTGAACTAATTTTTCTTGTAAATGCTTGAGAGTTGTATCGAGTGGCTTTCCCTGTGATTTCTGGGAGAGTAGTACTATAACATATATTAAGCTCATTGAAATTGGAGAGGACAAATCCTGAGCCTTTCCTTTTAGTGAACTCTTTATTCCACAATTACTAATTACTCTCGCGAGTAATTAAGAACCACCAAAGTTCCAACAGGTTATAGGCCCAGAGCTCGCGTGTGGAAAATGAGTTAGAGAGTAAAAGGACGATGTGCAGACTGAACAAAGGATATTAATATCTCGTGGTGGTAAAAGCGCACAGTGAGAACGAAGCAAAGTGCAACTCAGGAACCATGGACATCCTAATAAGGTTTCAGCTCAAGAAGTTCGATAGCAAAAGATTTCAACTCTAAAAATACCAGATGAAGATTATTTTTCGAACAGAGACAGGCATGTTCGATTTAATGAACGACGCCACACCACAGTGGAAGCGAAAACGACAGTTAGAGCAATATGAGATGCCTTAAATGAAAAAGCAATGTTGCTTATGTCGTCAGGAATGATGTATGAACAACTTCAGACGGTAGTGCCAGACTGTTCCGGAAATGTGGACTTGGCTAAAGATGATTTATGAGCAGAGATCAGCAGTAAACAAAGTGGTACTGGAACAAAAGTTTTTCAATTACAAGATAGCGCACACCGACTTAATCACGCAACATGTAAACAAGGTTGAAGAGATGGCACAAGTACTGTTAGATGTCGGCGAGCAGTGAAGAACGTTGACAAGACGGCGAAGTTGCTCGGAGGATTACCGTTTAAATATAACGTGTTCGTGATAGCTTAAGAGTCTTACGATGAAATCAAACAAATGTTTGACAATTTAACGATGACAGCACGATTACTGAAAGAAGAACAAAGATTGACATTGTCGGAGGAAATAGCAACAGCATTCACGGCAACTTGAATTAAGAGCAAATAAATAAATCCATCGAAACCGAAGAAAAGTGAATCACAAAGTGATTTAAAGGATAAACAAAACATTAACTACTTTTACCGTAAGAAGAAAGGCCACTACAAGTCAGATCGTCGATTAAAAATAGCAAAGCAAAAACAATCAAACAAGCGAAGATAAGAGTCATAATTTTCTGTATATTGAAACAAAAAATTTATCGGGCACGAATAGTGAGAATGATTGGCTGGCTAACAGTGTTGCTTTCGCAAAACATATGTTGCATCGAGGAGAATGACTCACGGAAATAAAGAAGAATACGAAAGATTTTTTGTATAGTTCAAATCAGTGATAATTCTCACAACTTGTCAGTTAAAAGCAGAAGGTTGTGGTTCTATCGTGTGCAAGCATGGGCTGATGGCAAGTGGTAGCTAAAGACTCTCGAGAATATCCTATTTATTCCAGAATTGAGGAAAAATTTATTCTCATCGTCAGTCGAAGCGATGATAAGCAAAGATTTAAAGGTACTGTTTAATCTTAACAAATTGGAAGTTCACGGATCAAGAGTGATAATCACTGGTATAAAGCAAAAGAATCAGTGCTATAAAACGGAGGCAACTCAAGAAGAAGCTAACGTGTCATTGGGAGACTCAGCCAAGCTGTGACACAATTTCCATACATTGAAAGACATGGCTGACAGTGGACTTATATCCTAAAAATAAACAATCTTGATGAATCATCTTGACGAATTATTTTGTGAAATATGCCAGTATGAAAAACTTCATTGGAGACCATTTCAGAAGAAAATTCAAGAGAGGACATTAAAACCAGGCGAATGTGCATATGGACTTATGTGGAAAAATGACATATCCATCAACAGATGGTTCAAATTACTTTTTACTTTTGAAGGACGGTTGCATGTCATATCGGTCAATATACTTCATCAAGCACAAAAGTAATGTATTTGCGAAGTTTGTTGAATATAAAAGGTTGGAAACACAAACAATAAATAAAATAAAGAAATTGTATAGTGATAATGGTTCAATAATGAGCAGTTTTGGCAATTCTTTAAGGACAATGGCATAATATATGAGTTTAGTGCTCTTTACATAGCTGGATAGAACAGATGAATCGAAAGAAAAAATCGATCATTTGTAAAAAGTACTACAATAATATTGATTGCAGCAAATCTTCAACCAGAAAATTAGGTTGAAGCTGTCAACATGAGCGTATACATTCTCGAATCGAAAATCACGTAGTCTCGATAAGAAAATTCCATACAAACTATGATCAAAGAAAACGGTAGATCTCAAACATATGCGCAAATTTGGTTCTGATGTCCACGTCCCGAAACAGTTCCGAACGAAGTTCAATAACAAGATGAAGAAAATGGTTCTAGTTGAATATGAGAATGACAGTGTAAACTATTGTATTCTGTGGATTTAAAGACTGGAAAAATCACTATTACTTGTGATATAAGCGTGATGTAAGTTTCAATGAAAACGTATGTTGCGATAACGATTACAGTGAGGAAATCTATAACACTTTTATTGTATACTTCGGAAACAAAATAATGGAACCAGAAAATAAAGAGCCAGAACGAGAGAGTGAATCAGAGAGTGGCGAAATGTTCGAGGATGCAGCAGCTGGATAAGACTTATTCGCGCTTGCAACAATTAATGACCGGGAAATAAAATTACAATTTGACGTAAAAAACGTAAAAACGGCATTTTTACATAGTGATCTGAAGGAAGAAATCTTTATGAGACAGCCAGAGTGATTCAACAACGACAATCCAGACCTGGTATGCAGATTAAGAAAGAGCTTATATGGACTGAACCAAGCTCCACGTTAGAACAACAAGTTTAAAAGTTTTTTCAGCAAATTCAACTCCAAACAACTCGACTCCGATAGAAGTATAAAAGCCTACAAGGCAAAATGTATGATGGTGTTGTGGTTCATCTTGCTCTTTATGTGGATGATAGACTCATCATGTCTGAAAAAAGAAAAGTAATTCAAAAGATACTGAGTGAACTTAGATCTATGGTAGAATTAAAAGTCAGTGAATCATGATATTCCGTCGTATTGGAAATAAAACGCAATCGAAAAGAGAAAACAACATTTATCAGTCAACGAAACTACATATCTAGAATTTCAGAGAGATTCAACATTATAATTGCAAAGCCAATACAGTTCCAGTAGATCCAAATGCAAACGATGGAAACATTCTGGAGATTGCGAAGAGATTGGAAAGAGCAAAATTTCATACCGTGAAGCTGTAGGTAGCCTGATGTTTGTAGCGATTGTGTCACATCCAGACATAATGTATGCAGTAGGTTAATAAATTCTTGAATAATCCAGGAAAAGCCTACTGGATAGCTATGAAAAGAATCCTAATATACTTACAAGAAATTCAAGATGTCGGTGTTATACATCAAAGAATCTGACGAACTGAATATGTACAGTGACGCAAACTACGCAGGCGATGTAGAGGCAAGAAAATCAACATCGGAGTATGTAAGTATATTCACGAATGGGCCTATGACATGATGCTCACAAAGATAAAAAAGTGTAGCATGCTCAACAACGGAAGCTGAGTATATTGCAGTATCCAACGTAGGAAACCATGTAGCTGAAAACCTTCTTCAGAGACTAAAGAATCGATAATGCCACTCACGAAGCTCCTGATCGACAATCAAAGTGCTTTAAATCTTGTGAAAAATACAGAGCATTACAAGCTTATAAAACATATAGATGTAAAGTACCATTATATTCGTGAGCTTGTAACAAGTGAAGAAATTGAAACTGTATATGTACTTTCTAATAATCAATTGGCAGACTTTCTAATAAAACCATTGTCGCTTGATAAATTCAATGTAAATTATAATTTACTGTCGATTGGCACACATGAGAGTTATAAGAAAAAGCGAGTAAATTAAAAATGCGGGTGTTAAGAAAAATATGTTTAATTTAATTTTTTCAATGTTAGAAATGTACTCTTAGCTTTCTTTATTATTTTTCTAATTTGAAACAGATGTCAGCACGTCTGAATATAATATTATTTACTCTTAAGTTAGTAATGAGTTAGAAAAACTTCTTCTTTTGTTTCTATTGATAGTTACGATAGTTTCCAAAAAGAGATTCAGGATAAATAAGTCTTGTGCAATATTAAGTAATCTTTTTACTCTCTTAGTGAATTTTTCATTCCACAATTACTAATTATTCTCACGATTAATTAGGAAGTGCCGAAGTTTCAACATGTTACATGTATAAACATATTTCATTTATTATTTTTTATTACAGCAAAGGTAGATAATGTTTTGTCATGATATCAAAAAATGCTTTTTATACATTTTTTAAATGAAAATTTTTGTTTAAAAAAAAACTCTACGATATAACCGGCGTAATCTTTCTGGGGAAAGCCATATATCGTGGGATGTTACCACGAATATTTCTCTATACTCTCTTAATATTTTAAGTATGAACTTTAGTATCAAGATCATCGAAACTATATGAATAATTGACAAATGTTTATACCTCTCGGTTAAGGCAATTATACGTTTTCCAACGGTCTGACATAATAATTGTACCGTGCTTGATCTATTTTTATATCACTGTTAATTATGTCTCTGCTGATTGATCAGACATACACTTGACAAACAATTTCCCGTTTCATGCTCAAAACCGCCAAAAATTCATTGCCCTGTAATACATCGATCTTTCTCAAACTTGTTTCCAAATTTTAGTTTCATCTATTTCTACTATATTGCCTTCTCCTCTAACATTTCACTATTGTCTTCTATCCAATCAAGACAAAGCTGAAAAAGAATTTTCAAATACAAAAACAAAAAATTTATATTGCAAATAGAAATATAATAAAAAATGCTTCGTTACAAAAATTTGACCAATTGTCAATAGTGTGAATTTAAATATTAAGCTCATTTTTGAAGAATGCGTATCGAGGAGAGGTATTATTAAAAAGCAATGCAATAAATCTATATGTATCTTGTATGCTCAAATGAGAGAACCATGCGTGTTATGAAGTGGACTTACTGTAAAATTATACAATACTTTATATTGTTTTTTTATGTCCACGTAGTTCTTACAGTGTGATACATAAAAAGCATACATTTACGTTTTAAATCGACAGTTGCTTCATACTATAAACATTTAATCCTTTAAGTAATGTAAAGCTT